>NW_026060950.1:0-300000 GCF_929443795.1 Astur gentilis
TGGATTTATTGAGGGGCAGCGATAGCTTAACTTCTACAAGACAACTAAGTGCACCGGGACGGCAATCCTTGACAGCAATTGGACAAAAAAATCACATCATCCATGTCTGGCAGATACGTTCCTGATTTACCCATAAATTTGAAACCTTATGCTGAGATTGATATGGAACACACTGACTGTAGTAAGCAGCATGACAGTGACACCGGTGATTGATCCACATCGGTTAACACCATGGGACAGTAAGAATGTTTGGGTGTCACTAGCTAAAGCTATTAATCAAACCTCTTTTTGTGTGCTTATGTATTTTATTAGGTATAATGTTGTTTTTACTGTGTTTAATTAATTGTGTTCACAGATCTTTGCAAAGGGCAATACAGCAGGTGTTAAAATTTTACCTCAATCTATATACAAACAAATAGATTGGCTGAAGAAACATACACAAAGATCCAGCAAGAAACTAGTTGGTTTGATGGAGTGTTACAATCAATATTCGGCGGGATAACACTATGGGTAATGTCATTGATTAAGGAAGCCTTATGATGGTTGGGTATATTGATATTAATCTGTGTAATAGTTAGAATTCCGTATGGGTGCATGATAAAAGGAGTCTCAAAGCTGACACACCAAGCTCTACTCACACAAAAAGAAAAAGGGGGAATTGTTGGGAATTGGCTTCATGAAAAAGGACATGGGTCTATAGAAAAGCTGTGCGAGCAGAGTTCTGTGTGAAAGAATGTCAGTTTGAGCAGCAAGACTAGGCCTTGGCCGAAAATAGCTGGCTTTGCTGATATCAGGAGAAAAACAGGGACAGTGTGACCTTGGCATAACTTCATAAGTAACTTTTGAAGAAGTTCCCATGAGAAAGCTACGGAACACGCATAGCTGCAAATCACAAGTGGGTGTGTTTTAGTAATGAATAAACATTAGCAATTTGCCATTGTTGTCCAGGCCCATTGCCTTTTCCAGTCTGGCCCATTTCCAGCTTGGAGGTGCTCTTAGGATTAGTCTGGAGGCAAAGATCACACTGTTGTGCGATCACACTGCCTCACCGTGGCGTATAAATTCCTAGCCACAATTTCTCCTATCAGATGATTATACAGGGCTTCTGTTCCCCAATGTCTTTTCCTATGTTCCTCCCCTATCAAATGCCATAATAAGCAAGAGGGAACGATTAGCTTTCCCTGTGGGGTATGAGCCCACCCCTCTTCATTATATGACCCTTCTAAACCTGTAATGAGCTTTTGATCTTCCTTAGTGTATTCTGGCTTACCTTCTAGGGAAATCCACCTATCAGGAATTAAGGCCCCTTCTGTTTTTACCTGTGTTTTGGCCACTTGTTTTGCCTCTCTGTCCGCCAGCTCGTTCCCTTTTTCCAAATCTGAGCTCGCTTTCTGGTGTGCCTTAATATGCATAATTGCTACTTTCTTAGGGAGCTGGACAGCTTCCAGTAACTTCAGAATTTCTTCTGCGTGTTTGATATTTTTCCCTTGAGAACTCACTAGTCCTCTCTCCTTCCAAATTGCTCCACGTGCGTGTACAACTCCAAAGGCATATTTTGAGTCTGTATAAATGTTCACAACTTTGCCCTGGGCCAATTCCAGGGCGCGGGTTAGAGCAATTATTTCTGCCTTCTGTGCGGAGGTGTTCCTGGGCAAAGCCCCCGATTCTATTACCTCTTGGCTGGCAGTGACGGCGTATCCCGCGTGTCGATTACTGTTTAGGACGTAACTGCTTCCGTCTGTGAAGCGAGTTTCCCCGTTTTCCATGGGGCCGTCTTTCACATCTGGGCAACTGGCGTACGTTGCTTCGATGGTTTCCAAACGGTCACGATGTACCGGTTCTCCTGTGTTCCTGCTGAGAAAAGAAGCTGGGTTGACAATGTTAGCGACTACAATCTCCACGTCATCCCGCGCTACCAATATAGCTTGATATCTCAGGAATCTTTGTGGAGAGAGCCAGTGTCCGCCTTTTGCTTCCCGTACTGCTGATACTGCGTGAGACACCAGAACAGTCATCTTCTGGCCCAGAGTAAACTTTCGGGCTTCCTGTGTATTTAGTATCACAGCCGCAACTGCCCGCAGGCATCCAGGCCAACCTTTTGCAGTCGTGTCTAACTGCTTAGAGAGGTAGGCAACTGCCCATCGATACGGGCCCAGGTTTTGTGCTAATATTCCCAGAGCAATGCCCTGCTTCTCATGGGAGTAAAGAAGAAACAGCTTACTCGCATCTGGGAGTCCTAAGGCCAGGGCCGACATCAAAGCCTTTTTCGGTAGCTCAAAGGCTCGTTCGGTCTCCTTATTCCACTCAAGGTGTTTCTGCTTAGTGGCTGTCAACGCATACAGTGGTTTAACAAGCAATCCGTAATTATAGATCCACAATCGGCACCACCCTGTCATTCCCAGAAAAGTCCATAACTCTTCTACTGTCTGAGGTCTCCCAGTTTGACATATTGCCTCTTTACAGGCCTGTCCCAAAGGTCTTTGTCCCGCACTAATTTCATAGCCCAAATAATTCACTTTGCCTTGCATTACCTGTGCCTTTTGCTTGGATACCCGGTACCCCTGAAGTCCCAGGAAATTCAACAGACTCGCCGCCCACGTCGTACAATCTTTCTCTGTTTTGGTGGCGATCGGGATATCATCCACATACTGCAACAGCTTCCCCTCCTCAGACGGGGTTTCCCAGGATTCCAAGTCTTTCGCAAACCGATTGCCAAAAACGGTAGGCCTATTCTTAAATCCTTGTGGCAAGGCCGTCCAAGTGAGCTGGGTCTTTCGACCGGTCTTGGGCTTTTCCCATTCAAATGTGAGTAAGTTTTGCCTGGCTTCATGGAGAGGGAGGCAAACGAAAGCATCCTTCAAATCTAAAACACTAAACCAAGTCACTTCAGGTGTTAGTACGGTTAACAGGGTCTATGGGTTCGCCGCTACCGGGTAAAGATCTTCAGTTATCTTATTCACCGCCCATAAGTCTTGGACCACCCAATATGACCCATCGGGCTTCCGAACACGTAATATAGGGGGATCGAATTCAGACTCACACTCTTTTAATAGTCCCAACTGCAAAAATTTTTCTGTCACCGGCCGGATTCCTTCTCTGTCTTTCTTCTTTAGGGGATATTGTTTAATTCTTACCAGCTTTTGGCCTTCCTTGATCCTAACTTCAACAGGTGGAGCACTTTTCGCTCTTCCAGGTGCATCGGTAGCCCATACCCCCGGGTACACTTGCTTTAAGATGTCCTCATTAATGATTCCTTCTAGGGGGAGACTGGTTAAGGTTAGGCTCAATATTTGAATATTTTGCTGATCTTTTACCTCCAGAGTAATTTCTCCCTTTTTGAATACAATTTTTGCTCCCAATGGTTCCAACAAGTCCCTTCCCAAAAGGGCCTTTGGGGAGTTCGGCATATATAAAAATTTATGAATGCCCCACTGTTTTCCTAATTTATATTCTAAAGGTTTACAAAACTATGCCTTTTCACTTTGGCCAGTCGCTCCTTTCACCGTGACATAATCATTCCCCGGGGCATCAAAGCCTGATTCAAAACCGAGTATGTTGCTCCTGTATCTACCAAAAATTCTACCTCTTGTTCTGTTTTCCCTAGCTTAATTATAACCAGTGGATCCGCTAGGGTAGATTCCCCAGGTTCTCGTCAGTCTCCCTTCACAGAGGCTACTGTTCTTCCTGTTTGAGCCCTCTGATGCTCCTTGTTCCCTGGGCATTCCCTCTACCAATGACTGAATTTCTTACACAAAGCGCATTGATCCTTGCCCAGTCGGGGCAAGTCTCGTCTAGGCCCTCTTCCCCTTTCTTCCCGAATAACAGCCATTAATTTCCTTTGTCCTTGCCTATATCCTTCTTCTCTGTTACTAAACACCCTCCGTGCTTTTGTGGTACAGAACAGAGATGTAGCAAGAAAGGAAAAAAAAGAAGGGAGGGAGAACAAAGGGAGAGAGACACAAAGACTGGAAGAAGGACAAAGGGATGGCAGAAGAAAAAAATAGTGATAGGCTACAGGACAGAGATGGAGGAGTTCCAAAAAGACACAGGGAGCATGACAGAATGAGAGTGAGAAACAAGGGACAGAGCAGGACAGCACTGGAGGAAAAAACAACTGTCATTGATAGGCTGCGAGAGAGACATGGAGGAAGAGAGAAAAGAGAAGGGACAGCTAGCTGGAGAGGGGGATACAGTTAGAAAGGATGGAAGAGGGAAGGGAACAGAGAGAAATACAGAAAAGATGGCAAGAGGAAGCAAGGCAGAGGGACAGCAATAGAAGAAACAAGGGACAGGGATCTGGACAGATGAAGAAAAAAGCAGGAGAAACATACAACATGATACGATGGGACAGAAAGTAACACAGAGCATCAGATGATAATAATGACAAGAGATAGAGAGAGACTATGAAAAGCACAGGAGGTTGGAGAGAGAGAGAGAAGACATGAATGAAAAGAGTAGAGAGCACCACAAAGGGTCAGGGAAAGAGAAGGACAACAGAATAAAAAAAACCCTCACATATTACACACACGTTATCCACTCATCAAGCCCATTTCAGAGTTACACAGTACCTCAGCCCCTTTAGGAAAAGTAACACATGCGCCCGAGCCCATTTCGGCGCCGCACCACGCCCGAGCCCATTTCACGGGTCTCTACCTACAGCTCCAATTTCAAAGTTCTGCAATCACTAGAGGAAGGAATGCACCCCCTTTCCATTAACCCAGCAGCAGCTACATTTACCTCAAGGTATCTACAACTCGCCCTTGGATGCCTAATTCCAACAGACACTTTCACTTACTTCAACAGCTAAGTTTACCTATGGGCACTAAACGCCCATGCTTCCCTCTACGCTTCCCTTTGTGATTGCCATTAGTACTGTAATTCCCACAAGGACACATAATTACCTGTCTTTTTTACATTTTATTTTTAGCGCTTCATTTGGTCCATTACTCATTCCACATAGATTCAGCTATGTCAGTATTTCAATCCAATTCTACAATGTACTTTTTCTACAATATATAGAAAAGACTTATGGCCTCACTCGTCAAATATTTGACACTATTAGATTTAGTCCTCTTTTAATCACTATTTTTACAAATACATGTAAACTCCAAAAATTTAGCATTACCTGAAGAAGAAATGCCACTATTTAGTACCTGCAATGCTCTACGGAGTGGTCTTTTCCACATTCCTCGCTCCCATTACATACATCGCTGCACATCCAGAAGTTTTACTCCCTGAGGTGACATTACCGCCATGATCCCTGTTCCCGGGCACCAAACGAGTGACCTCCAATCATCTTGACAGACCGTCCACTTCCACACCTCGACACAAAACCAGAAATTGAAAAATATCATTACATCACAAGCTACAAAGAGCAACCAAATATTTTACAAACCCACCACAGACAAATACAGTTACACTCACGCACTTCACAACCCTGGCCTACTCCATGCTGGCCATCTAGTCCAACTCCCCCCACAAAATCCTCAACTGTCTTCCAAAGACCATCCACCGAACAACATATCTCTCTGTGCTGACTGGCAATTACCAGGTTCCAGGGGAGCGCTCCACAGGAACACTGTTCCAGGGAGCATTGGGAAAAAAAAAAAAAAAAAAAAAAAAAATCGCCCTGCCTTTGAAAACCCAGGCCCGAGGCAGACCCCAGTCCAAACATTGGCGATCAACATTGCCTCATGGAGCAGCTGGGACCAGGGAAAAGAAAAAATAAATGGGGCAGGGGAGGACACACCAAAAACCAACCCATATCCCAGCTGAGGTTTTTTATTCTAAGTTTGGGGGTTTTTTCCTAATTCCCTGAAAAACATCTCAACTCTACATCCAACCTGAAAGGAAAAAAAACCAAAAAGGCTTAACCACAGAACCCTACAAGGTTAGAGACATTCACAACACACCACTCGTTCAGATCACATGAATGCCAGCCCTCACTCTCAACTCATCCATCATACCGTCCACAGGCCTCAAGAGGCCGTCACCCCGTCTGCAGCAGCAGGGGCCTCAAAAAAGCACCCTACCTGCAAAAACCCAGGCCCCAGCCCAACCTCCTTCCAACCAACCTCCCCACAAACTGCCCTTCCGTTACACCAACATTTCAACACGCACCATCATCTCCACCATCCGTGCATTTTCAACCCGATAATTAGCTTTCACAGTGCCACGTGTCACAGTCCAACCTCCGTAGCGCCATGTCACCTAAACGCAAGGTTCTTTCAAGCACCTCTCGTGCCCTGTCATCACCTGCAAAAACAACACACAAAGCTTGTCAACAGACACTTCATCCTCGAGAGAGAAGTCCTCCACCACTCCCCTACCCTGCTTCCCACCTATTCCAAAAATAACACATCCTCACAGCCAGTGTCCTCCATGACACTTGAAAAAAACAGAGCATCACAAACACAGAGCTGTCCCAAAGTTACCGATCGCTCCAAGACCCATCACGCTGCTACTTAGACCTCAAGGCCTTGACCATTTCTAGAGACTTGCCACAAAGCATCTGCATAAACAAGATGAACACCATTGCCCAGTTCCTGCCTTACTCAATGCTAGTTCACAGTCCAATTGCGATCCCCTCAACTCTGCATGCAAAGAGCCCAAAGTCATTAAACCTTCTACGCTGCCTCTACAATGCCATACAAGACACACACAAACATAGAGCCATGTAATTCACATGCAAATGTAATGCCATACAAGGCAGTACTCTTACCTCAGTCAAGGCAAAACAACTCAGAGCCTTGCCATACCAGACAAAACAGAACAGGGCCAATGCAAGAGACTCTCACGTGACAGTCAATACAAGTACAGACCAAAACAATACAAAACCAATACAGAACCATAGAAGGCAAGGCAGTCTCAGGTGGCAATCCATACAAGTACAGAGCACTGCAATACAAAACACAATGCACGGCCAGGCAATGCGAGACAGTCTCACATGACAGTCGATACAAATACACAACAAAACACCACAGGGCAAAGGCAAATACAGACCAATACAATGCAAGAAAACTGCAAAACACAGCAAAGCAAAGCAGTCTCATAGAGCCACCGGATGCATCTTCCTTCAGAGTCCACTCACGGACTCAACTCCTTACAGTGCTCTGCTGCCTTCCCCCATCGCTCTGTGGGACACATCCTGTCCCTCCACATCTGAAAAAAAAAAAACCAAACATATTGAATGAGTCACCTGGATGCAGAGCAAGAGCTTCACAACTCCAGAGGTCTTGATTCCATCTACAAAGACCATCTGGAATGCAGCTACAGCCTGTCATTTTAAAAACAACAACAAAAAAAAAACAACACACAACCAAAAAACAAACAAAAAAACAACAAAAAAACCCAACACACACACCCCCCTGCCCACTGTAGGGTTCAATTATATGGAACTTAGTTACTGGGCCTGAAAGTAGCTCATGGTCGCAAGAGAGTTCCAGACACCTTTGAAGGCTCTGAACAGAACAAACAAGAAGATAGAAGAAGAAAGATCCCAATTAGAAAAACACAGGTGCACATTCCACGATAAAGGGAACTTGGCACAACCGACCTCAATTCAGGGGCTTATCTCGACCAGTTGGACTAAGACAAGTTTTGCATGCTCTAACATAGCCAATTATATCCTGTGTGTATGCACGTGTACAGAGCGAGTATAACTAACTGTATCTTATGTTTCTACGCGTGGACAGTATCGATGTAACCAATCACCGCTTACGCTTGTGCGCGTGGACACCACATGCTTGCGTGCAGCAGCCAATCAAAGCTTCTAAACAACTTAGAGAATTGTGTAAGAATGATCAGCTAAGCTCAATAAAGGGGCGACTTTGATCATCATACTGGTGTTCTATCATCCGGGCCCCGCACGGAGTAACCCTAAACCCTACACCCCACCAACCAAAAAAACCCAGGGCCAAACTTGGAGCCCATCACGTGCAAGTCTTAACACCTTAGAGACTCAAATCCGCTTCACTGCCCCTCAGCAACCCCTGCCACACGGCTCCAATTGTCTCCGTGAAACACTATCGGCACGGCTGTCCGCGCAGGCCGCTGATGGCTACTCGAGCCGAGATGACTGTACAACCCTCGCCTAAACGGTCTAGGCACATCAACGTTTCACCCGTAGACTCTTATCGCTGTTCCACCTACCCCTGACTCCACACCCCCCCAGGCAGAGCAGCTCCAAGCCAAGCACACCGTGTGCAGAACGTCACCACGTGGAACGCCACCAACGAGGTGATTCAACGAGAGAGAAAACTCTCAGCAAGAAGAATGACCCCCGGACGGGAGGCGCCGTCAGGCAAGATGACCTACGGGGCCGCAACCGCGAGGCCAGGAGGCTCCACAGCAGACCCAGAGGAGTCAAACGGAGCGGCCCATTACAAGACAGCACTGTCAAAACCCAGACGACAGATGCGCCAGAAGCCTGGTGTCGAGACCTAAGGATGTCAGGATGCGGGGAAGAAGTCCCACTCTGAGAAAACGGACAGCTAGAGAGCAGAGCTGCCGATGCAGGCTGAAAAAATGCTGCCATAGAGCACTGACCGGAACCCGCCAAGACCGATCCATGCTTTAGAGCTCCGAGCGCAAGAAAAGAAGCACCCGATTGGCACCGGGCCAATGAGTAAGAGCATTCAAAACCCTAGGGACAGCACCCGAAGCGCATGCCTCGCTCCTCTGGCGCAAAGCGCGACAAGGACATCGAGACCCGAGGAAGGTCTAAGCGCACAAGACAGACTACACAAACTACACGCCACCGCGGACACGGGCTGGAACTGCCCTGCCCGGCACACACGGGTCTCGTGCTGAAAAGCAACCCGCTCCCTTCTCCTGCGCAAAGGCGACTGCTTTGGGACAGCCCTCTCTCCTGCGCTAACTTTAAAACTCCTCCCTGCTATTCCCAGCTTTGTCCCTTCCTCTCAGCCTGGTCCCTCAACTTAGCTTTCAGAGGGCTGAGGGTCCAAATCCATCCTCCACAAAACCACACGGGCTAACTGGGATGTTCCTCAAGGGGAACATTGCTCTTCAACATCTGCAATGAAAAAAACAAACACAAACAAATCAGAAAAGGGAGTAAGCATCCCGCTGGCCAACGCCAACTACTTCCCCAACTCCCCCCTCCTCACAAGTGCCACCGTGTTCACTTCCCCGCTCATTCCAGACTCAGACCCTGCAGCCATCATCACTCGTGGTATCTAAGGTACCGAGAGAAACCACGTTAGCGTGGCACTCGTGAGAAGCCATCGGCCCCACACTCCTCCTCGCTAATCCACAGCTCACCTGAAACGCTCATCCAATTCAAAGATAGCCCACACAGCACCTCCACAACAGAAGGTAAAGGCTGAACCGAGCAGCCCCATAATACTTTGCTATTCAACACCGACCCGGCCGACGACCGCCTCACCTTCTCGGACCGCTCACCGGCATGCAGCTTTTCGGGAGACCTTATAGCAGACTTCACGGTACGTAAAGGGTGCCTATAAGAAACCTGCAGAGGGACTTTTTACAAGGGAGTACAGCCATAGGACAAGGCGGTAACGGCTTTAGTCCTAAGGAGGGTACATTTAGTTTAGGAAGACGTTTCTCACTAGGGGTGGCGAGGCACTGGAACGCGTTGCCCAGAGAACCTGCGGATGCTCCCTCCCTGGAAGCATTCAAGGCCAAGTCAGATGGGGCTTTCAGCAACCTGGTCTTGCGGACGGCGTCCATGGGGGAGGGTTGGAACTAGAGGATCTTTATGGTGCCTTCCAACCCAAACCATTCTACGATTCTATGACATTCAAATCCAACTGCAAAACTCCTCTGAGAAGGGCTGGTGAACCCTCCTCCCTTTCCCCAGCAGTCCCAAAACTTAAGAAACCCCTTTTCTTCTCCTCAACTGTCAGGAAAGGAACCCCACTGCTTCCTGACACCTCCTGCCCTCAATCTGCACTCCTGAACCCCCTTCAGTGGCTACTCCTCAAGAGCCGCTCTTCTGAGCAACATCCCAAATTCTGGGGGCACCCCCTAACCTACAGCTCCCCAGAGACTCTGAGCTCTGCTACATGCCCACAAAAGAAAGTCAAGTCCCAAGCCTTGTAATCTACAAGGGGCCTGCCACCAGCTGCAAAGATTCTAAGGACAACGTGGCATTCTGTGGGCAATGAGGAAAGGCACCCCAAACCCTGAAGGGCACTGTGCCTCACGGCCCTTCTGCTTTCATCAGTAGTACTAAAACTCCATAGACAAATACATACAAGATGCTCACCCTAACCCCTGCTAAACAATGTCACCATCAGTCCCGTTAAGAGAGATAACAACTTACACAGCAGAACTGTTAAAAACCCAACGTTCCTTCTTCAATAAAGTTGGGAATTGCAGGAAAACACAATGCATGAAGACTAAAAAAAAAACCAAACAACAAAAAAAACCCCAAACAATGCATACTATTAAACCATCTTTCTACCCCTGAACTGATGCAGAAACTGACACTAGGCCTAGTAGATGTAGAAATAGAACGTATGTTTAGACTCAGTGTATTGCTAAATAAAAGACTCAGGAATTTGTTAGAAGGTTAACAACTGCCTCCGTAAGTTGATTTACGTAGACAAGCCAAGGACATAAAGCACAAGATTCCTGTGTCTGTAATATAAGACAAAATAACATGCCCTCTTTGAGGAGGTATTCTGTTTGATAAGAAAATATGTTCTGTCTCTTGTGGTGACTGAGCCAAAAGCTAGGTGATAAGCAGAGAAGTTGTTTGTGGGGCCCAGAAGGGGATCGTACTGCGCAAACTCGTACAACAAAGTTCAAACAGCGGACAAGTGAGGAAGACTATGGAAGACCACCAGAGGACTCCAGAAGACCACCAAAGACCTTCAACACGCATGCATAAAGGACATTTACATATGCTAATGACTTCTCGGAAAATCAATGAATATGTATATTATTTCTCAGAAATTTTATGAATATGTATGTAAGGCAGGTATTTAACCTATACAATTAGTCCCAGCCAGAAAGCACATTTGGAGGAGCGATCCTCCGTTCTTCCAGCGCTGCAATAAAGAATACTTAACTCCATCACTGAATGCTCATTTCGAGAAACAGAACACTCGAAACAAAATTACTGACCTGAAAAAAAGAAAGGGGGAAAAAAAAAAGCTGCATACAAGTGTGTCGTGGTTTCAGCCCAGCCGGTAACAAAGGACCACGCAGCCGCTCGCTCACTCCTCCCGCCCCCCTCCGGTGGGATAGGGAGGAGACAGAGGAGAGAAAAGGAAAAAAAAAAAGGAACCTCAAGGGTTAAGATAAAGGCAGTTTACTGGGACAACACAAAACAAAATTGCAACAACAACAACAACAACGGTACTAACGAAAGAGTAAACAAAAAGAGTGATGCACAGTGCAACTGCTCACCACCCGGAACCCAACGCCCCACCACTTCCCCCACCGAAAGTCGAGCGCTCCCCGGGCCCGATCCCCATTTATATACTGAGCATGATATCACATGGTATGGAATAGCTGCTTGGCTAGTTCAGGTCAGCTGCCCCAGCTATGCCCCCCACATCCCAGGTTCCTGTAAAAATTAACTCTATCCCAGCTGAACCCAGGACAAAGTGTTACTTTCTACCACACATGCTGCTGAACCTTGACTGGTCCTGAAGCTCTTACCTCAGGCAGACACCTCTTCCCAAAGGGCTGAGCCAGCTCAAAAGCTGCAAAGCACTCAAGGAAGAGCTGAGCACCAACACCAGAGAAACCCAGGAGCACAATGAGCTCCCTCAGCAGAGCCTGTGGCTCAAATACCCCCGAGCCCCCGCCCACCACCCTTAGCACAATCCCCTGGGAAAGGGGAAGGGCAAACCACCAGCAGCTATAAAGTCAGCTGGAGGAGCAGCAGCACTGTTCTCACCTGCCTTAAATTTACAGCAAATGAGACCCTGAACAGAGAAAGTGACCCTTACTGACAACGATGATACCTGCTCCTGTGCTACAGCTACACCTATTGCATCAGCAATGGGACCAGGTAGGGAATTCAACTTAATTTGTCTGGGGCCTAGATAGAAAACAATAGATGCCCTTCCAAACTAGGTAGGAAACTAGCTCATTAAATGCAATGACAATGTTGTTATCAAAAATGATGTGCTTTAGTTTCCTATAAAAAAGCCAAAACACTCTGGGGTTATGCTTCATTTCTAGCAAGACTGTGCATACCTCCTTACTTCTACCAGAACTACCTTCTGGATAGGAACGAATCAAAAAGCAGAATTAGATCCCTTAAGAATTCCGTCTCCAAAATATCTCTGGTTGCAAAACAAATTATTTCCTGTGAATAGCCAATGATGCAGAGTCCCCCTGAGCATGTCTCCAGCTGACTCCCTTAACAGAGGTACAAGAGCCCCAAAGCACAAAAGACACCAAAAAAACCCCATGGAAATACATGGGGGGGAACAGGCAGCAGCCATGCCCTACAAGGACAGGCCAGGGCAGGGCAGGGGGGCAACAACACCCCCTGCAGTCATGCAGGAAAGGGTCAGCAGAAGCCACACCCCCGCGGTTTGGGGGGGGGGGGGGGGGGGGGGGGGGCCGCAGCCACAAATGACACCAAGAAAACATGGAACTTCAGGGATACACAGCGGCTGGGGGGAAGGGGGTGATGCCCCCACCAATCGGCATGGGAAAAAACTCACAGGGAAGGTGGGTTAGATGGCTAGTTTGCGGTGGTAAGATATGTGCACAAGAACATGCACAGGCTGGGGGGGGTCATGCATGAGGTTTACCTTCACCAGGGGCTCCACCCAGGTAATCCAGAGTAGGTAACCTCATCTGGGATAATCTGCAACAGCAATTCCGCTCTGGGTTCTTGACCCAACACCAGATAATCCACACTGCCTGCCCCATGGAGGGGGTGCTTCCCACAGGATGGGGCATCTGTTGTTGCCTATTAGCATTAGGTAGAAAAACAAGGTAAAAAAGGTAGAAATGCCTATTAGCATTAAGGTAGAACAACAACAACAACAACAACAACAACAAAAAAAACCCCAGAAGTTCTACAGAAAAATGAGTGAGCAGCCCACAGCACTGGCAGACAACAGATTTTTTTATCCCCGCTTCCTCCACCCCTTCTTCTTACCCCCCCACCCCCGTTTTTTTTTAAAGGAAATAATTATTCTATTCTGAAACATATTGCCAGTGATGCAGTTGAAGCCAAAAGTTTAAATGAGTTCAGGAGAGAATTAACCGAATTCTAACACATGTGCCAACACAACTGCTATAAAAAGCATCTGCATCATGGTGAAATGCAAACAGCTACTCTGAGAATGACACCTTATTCTTCACTAAATTTGCCTTTTACCCTGTTGTATAGTTACTAATGTTGAAAAGAGTCACTGCTGTGCAAGAAACTAAAACTTACAGCGCTTTATGCTCGGAGAGAACTGTGGCCCATCAGCTCGTGGCTGTGAAGTCTTACAACTTAACACGTTGCAGTTGCACACCAGCAAGTTCTGAGGTGGACTGCCGACTGTATTCAATAGTCACAGCTTATGTAGGAGGATATGATAAACTTTAATTATTTGCCTTTAACCGATGCTCCAAATATTTTAAAGTCATTCTTAAAGCAGGTTACTGGTTTGATTACCCTTCATACAAAATCCTCCTTCAAATGGAGGTTTCTCTTCTCTTCTTTTCAGATTTAAGGCATGAACAGAAACCACACCTGCATCATCACTGAAATCAGTGCCTATTTTTCAATAAACTTTAGCAGCAGCATCAGAATTCGTCCTCAAGTACCGTTCATGAAGCAAATGCTTCATTCTTCAAAACTTTTTTTAGCAAAGGTTAGTAATGCTGTACCACAGACTCCCACGCCCAGTCACGCATGTTCTTCCCGAGACTGTTACGCAGCTTCGTATTTTAAAAATCGCCATCCTAACTGCGTACCTGATACTACTGGTTCTCCCCTTTTTAAAGTCTGATGTTAAGGAAAAGCTGCAAGTCCTACAAAACCAGGCAGACTTGCTTGTTCTTGCCAAAGAGAAAAAGGTTAAGCATTATTAAAAAATAAAGACTATTGCCTACCTTTAAGTATCCATAAAGCTATCAACACGAACCGTATGGTGGCCTGTTAGCATCGCTATTTGAACACGGGCATGCAAAATGTCCTTCAGTTAAATTCCAAACTCTATGAATTAATTGGTGGGCAATTCCCCAAGGATAAAACGTCTATCAAAAGCCAACAGTAAGCCAGAAATCTCTTTCCGTTTCATAGGGTAAAAAAAATGATACAGTGAATCCTGAAAAAAGAAATCGATATTAGACCGGGAACGCCTATATATTTATAGGGCAAGTAATAAAACATTTAGTGTTTTGATTTTCTTTTTTTTATTTATGTCATCACAATAGTTAGACAAACATGGAAACATTTGCAACAGCAATACTTGGGCCACTTTAAAATCTTGGTAACACTGAAATACAGGGCAGCGAAAGCTAATGATGTGGGGAGGGGACGTTAGGTCTTCTTATTTTCATACACATTCACACACACACACACTCCACAACTCCAAAGAGCTATCTTAACTATGTCTGCCAGTAAACGGAAATAGTAGGCAGAAAGGAACCATATCTATACTAAGACAGTTAGCTGTGTCGTAAAACTGAAGATCACTGCAACCAGTGCCATCTTAAAGAAGAAAAAAACCCACCACCAACAACAACCAAAAAACCTGAAAGGAACCATCACTGTGCATGTCATAAGCATGAAGTTATTTTAACCTGATGACTACTCTGCCCTATACTTTAAGCATCATTAAGTTTTTATGTATTTTCAAAGTCTAAGGTTATTATTTTAAATGGCCTACTTGTAGTGGCAGCCCAAGTAGCATTCTGGAGAACACCACAGTGCCCACAACTTCTACAGGTCAGTGCAGTCTGATCAAGCACTACATTTCTAGGGGAGGAAAACAAAAAACCACTACCGCTCATTTATTCAATTGAAAAGCTTATTACCTGCACCTTCCAAAGCAACAGGCTACAGGAACACTGAATGCAAAGTAAACCAGACCCATCTGGAATACTCTGACTCAGCCTCAGCTCCAAGTTACACATCTTTCATTTCGTATTTTAAGGGATTAACAGCATTTGGATGCACAGAAACTGTCTTTACAGTGATGTCTGCGGACCTCCGAGTCAAGAGTTAAAAATGTCTTCCTAAATTATAACAGTATTAGCAGTTCCTCTGAAAGGAGTGGAAAAAAACCCCACAACCAGGGAAGGAGGAAAGTGACACAAAACCAAGGTTTTTTTCCAGAGATAACAAAATCCTGAGAGAACAAGATGCTTGCGCTATCAGAATAAAAATCCCCAAAGAAACAAAAGAGTTTACCTTTCCCTTGGAAAAGTTACCTTTGAGTCAAGATCTGCTCTTTTTCTCTCCCAACCATGAAATCTCTCTTCAGCTTAAGACTGTCATCTACTGCAGTAGAAATTCAGTGCACACACTGGAACCTGGATAGAAACTTATTTAAAAAAAAACCCAAACAATACAATAGTATTACAGTGGCTAGAAATCTTTTACATATTCTGATGAAAAGACTCAACTTATTTCTAGGAAATAAAGTGTTTGGGGCCAAAGCCAACAGATGATGTTCATGTAAGGTAAAAAAAAATTTTTTTTTTTTTTTTTTTTTTTTAAATTGATATATTGAAAAAAGCTGGAGAAGGAAGCAGGGACAGAAATGAAAAACCATTCAGGGAGTCAGTGGTATAGATTGTCACCATGCAACCTAAATATTGTAATTGCAGATCACATAGTCAGAACAAGCCAGTCAAAAGTAGCACACTCCCTGGGAGAGGGGCAGGAGTCTCTTCCCCCTTGTATTTCAAGCCAAGACCCAACTAGCAGAAGGCAGCTTTTCTGTCAGATAAAGCAAGGCAAAAGGATCACGTACAGCAACTTCCTTGCAGCCTCTTGCTCCTGAGCACCCTTCTTCACCTCTTTCTTTCTCTCTTTCTTCTGGTGATGGGAAGGCAAAGCATGTTCTGCTCCTGTGAGCCCATACGGCTTGTCCCTATAGTCACAGCAGGCACCTGTGATTCCTCTCCGAAGACATTTACGCATAGAAATCAGTTGAGTGGTGTGTTACGGAAGCATAAGCTGCAGTGGACGTGATTTTGAATCAGTTATTGTTTTGCCCATCATGATAAAATAAAACCGGCAATTTCTTACTTTATAGAAATCCTCCTAAAGTAGTAGTTGCCCCCAACAGCTGTCAAGTTTTTGTATCACAGGAGAACAAATGCAGCCAAAAGAACATTTTCTCTAAAAGGACCACTCCGAACTACACAAGCAGGCAGGCCCAGGCAGCTCCCGATTTAATAAAGCGTATGTACACAGCACCACTTAGTGGTGCAAGCGGAGTCACCGCTGACAGGAATGAGAAGCTTGAACACCAACCTTCCCGCCCCGGCTCCCTGGACATGAACGATGTCTGGTCTGTCTGTCCTCACTCGCAAAATACCACTACAATGCCTTTACTACAAGAGAGTACATCTGCCAAGCAAAACAAGTCCAAGAGGGCTGAACCTCAAGGCCAGCAGAACCAACGGCTGCTGAGCATCAAACAGATGCATCCACTCTGAAGAGCTTTCAGAATTCTGCAGCACTCTACCACACGGTTTCTGGCGACACAGCCTGAAGCAGGGTTTAAACAAATGATCCAGCTTAGTATCTGCCTGTAGTGCAAAGAATAGCAATCTCTTGGCCCACGATTTGGGTTTTATATAGACTTGGGCCATAAACAAATGCAACAGATGTAGAAAAACTGAAGACCGACAGCAACTGGAACGTAACTATTCTTTTTCCACTCCATCAACCCGTTGGAAAACTAACTCACTCGTGCACTTACGTAACTGAGCACAAAGAGAACAAAAAGAAAGGCTTTTATTCAGAACAAATTAGTGTGTCTTTACAGGAAAGTAACGGTTTCAACTTACAAAACCAGCATCATCATTAGTGATGCACCTTTCCTGAATAAGGGATAAAAGAAGAGGATAACCATTGCTTTTACTGATACGTTCTTAATAATTAGCTGAGCACTTCTAAAGAGGAAGAACTTTGCTGCTTTCAGGACCGAAGTAAGAAAAAGTCTAAAGCATAGTCTTCCTGACGTGGGAAGACGTGTCCGCAAGAGAGGCACAACATCCGATACAGAAATGTATCTACGTCTCGCTGAAAATTTGCACTCTAAGCATCACCAGCTTCTGCTTCCAGGGCAGTATACCACCAGCTTAACCGGAGGGTAGTAATTTTACCCCACACAAGAAGTCAGAACATGCACTATCCTTTAAGGAGGCAGAACAATAACCAAAGCAGAAAGAGGCTTAGAAATTAAGGCAAGATGGCACTTGCTCAGACACACAGTGAGGAGGTGCAAGCTGGGTAAGACAGCAAAATGGAGATTGTTCCTCGTTCACACAGAGCTCATTTCGACTCGAGTTGGTCGTCCTCTCCTCTTCCCACAAAATTAGGAATGCTTTTACGTAGGAAGTCCTGACTTTGTAGCCATCTATGCCGACAAACAACAAACTATTCTAGGTCTGCTCTTGTGGTATTTAGGAAGTCGCAGAATTCAGCTTAGGGATGCATAATCACAGTATTTAATTACTGTTGCAGTACTGACCTACCTACACCAGCAGAGAATAAACTAAAAATCATAGTGCTTCTGATTTGGTATAAGCCAACAGACCTCCAGATTTTTTTCAGAGCACGTAAAGGTACAGCTCTCTGGGCATCACATGGTAATCATAACTGCCAAATGACTTGACAAGCTTGTAAACATCCAAACCGCTGCAAACACATCTATACATACAATAATGGATAAAACGTAGATGCATTCCACCTACACGCTTATGCAGGCAAACACTCGTGAGTTAAAAGCCACTGTATGAACCAGCTTACGGAGCGCTTAACAAAGCCAGTGATTCCCTGGCACACCTGAAGACCAGAAAAACATTCACCAAATAAAGTTAGGGACATGCTCTTTTGTTTTTTTTTTTTTTGGTTTTTTTTTTAAACTGTAACGTGTACTAAGACAGCAAGGTCACTTTTCCAGCATCATTCATACACACATATGCCCCAGAAGCTACTTGAAATTACCTTGTGTAATGGAATTGTCTGGAAAGCTCAGCTTAAAGTAGCTGAGCTCAGTGACTGATTGATTTACAGGTACAGAAAATAAATGCATGCAGCATTTTAACAATGCTGACTTACCAGTGTTATGTTATTTCCATTTAGCAAAATCTGGTCTAGCTTTGTGATTCTTCTGCCCTCAGACGGAGTCTCACTGAAGCAGCGTTAAAAACAAATAAGTAAGCACACATAACCAGGGACAACAGTTCCAGTTTTGATTACAGAATAAATCTCTACATTAAGATGGCAGTTGTTGGAACTAAGAAATGAATTGGCCACGCTGCAGCCTGATCTTGACAAATTGACCGCCTGGATAAAGCAAGCTATCTGGCAACTAAAAAGATCCATTGTACTTTTCTGCTCAGTACACCTAAAGATACAGATTTCACCCTCGAAATCTCGGCAATTTCTTGAATACCACCAACACTCAGAACAGGTTTCAAATAGCAACGTGGCAGGACAAAGTAATAAATGCTTATCCTTAAGTCTGCTAACTCTCTAAGCCTTTGCCTAGACCTTAAGGAAATGTAAAAACAAACAAACTACTGGAAAGTTCAACACACAATCCACGCAAAGTTAAGGCTATCAAGTAGGAACCGGATTACAAGTATAAGTCATGCAACAGCTACTCTATGACATGGATGTCCTGAACAGATCCTCCTCTACAGTTTAAGTCCAAGGTACAAACCATTCAGCTGGCAAGTATTCCAAAAATATAAAACCTCTTTGCTTACAGAGCTTACACAGTATTTTTCCCCAGGAAACCAAATGTTCAAGAGGAACAGGAGGCAGAAACAACATTTACAATTCTGTAACGTCTTCTAGCACCGTATCTGAAAATCCAGTTTCAAGGAAAATAAGGCCCCGAATTTAAAAATAAAACTATTTCCAGTTATTTCCATGTCACACTGAGCTGTGATTTTACCTGTAAAACAAAAAAATCAGAACAAGACAACTGATCCATACAAAAAAGGCTCTCCTATCCGGCTCTCTTTCAAATGCTGGCATTTTCTGTGACTTGGATTTTGCCTGTTATTATGAGATCATTACATCACCTATCACACAAGTGTAGCTTTGTTATCTTTGAAAGAAAAGCTGCTAGACAATATACAACACAAAGTTAGACAAGCGAGGGCAGTACACAGGGATTTCACAGGCACTCTGGAATTGGGCACCCGACTTGAATTCCTGGCTTTGAAAACCTCTCTCCAAATGACTTACCGTCTTTCACTAAGATCCAGCAGCAGTTCTCTCCTGTGCCTCATGCTCTTCTTTAGCCAGCCAAAGCCCACGGAGCTGCACTGTAAGCTTGAAGGCCAGTGTGCCAGCTGCGTGTCCTATTTCTGTCACCTAGTTCTTATGTACCGTTTCTTGCTAATCAAAAGGCCCAGTGAATCCTCCTCACACATCACACTTGAGGTAGTACATCCAAGCAGTATTTCTGCCGCGCTACATTTGCACGGATTAGCTGCTGAACCCTCCAGATGATGTACTGCTTTTCAAGAAGGGTGTAGTATAACTGGTGAGGGTCTACAGTAAGTCCAAGAGGGTGCTCAACGATGTACAGGAGTCTGACTTCAAAGCATAAATTGAAAAACAGCCTCTTAACCTAGAAAGGGCAATACTGAAGAGAAAGAACAATGTTTAAACTCTAAAAGGTAGCTATAAGGAAGAACTTTTCTGTGCATCCACTGCACACAGTTACACGGAATCATGGGGCTTAAATTACAACCTGAAAAACTTAGGGTATGTGGCAATCTTTGCAACAGTAGTAATAATTACAGGAAATGTTTAAGAATAAATTAGGCAAGCGTTTGTCAAGAATGGTACAGAAAGTTGATCATTCACCTCTAGAATGAGAGCAACACTAGACTATCTTCAAAGGTTCTTCTTTCCCCACTGCTGTCCCTCTCTGTATTTCTACCCTCAAACACAAGCATCATCCCCAGCTCTGCACTTACAATTCTATCTGCATATGCACATGTCTAGAGATGCACATTTATTTCTTCGTTACACACAGCTGAAGGAGACTACTCAGAGGTAAGCCAATTTACATAAACAGCTTTTGAAAGTTAAACACCTCAGCTTCTTGCAAAACGTCAGCCCAACAGAACACCGTCAGCCCAACAGAACACCGGGAGCGGTATGTAAATCCTTATGCCAAAACTGCATTCTCTTAAATCTTATGAAAACCATCTCTAATATAAAGCCTGACTTGTCCATTTTCTGACACTCCCGTTCTCTGTCATCAAGGTACTTATTAGACAGTAAAACAACTGACGGGGTAAACACCATAACTAGCACAATAGCTGACTTGCGTAGCAGTTGCATATCAGGTCTGAAGAAATGTGACTTTAGTAGGTAGATACACATTCAGAAATGCACAAGAACTGAAAGGAGTAATCTGTAACTGGTAGACTAAGAACACTGCAATAGCATGCAATGTAAATCAACATGCACCTATAGGGAAGGGAAGTACAGAAACATTCTTCTGGATTGAAAAAAAAAAAAATATACGCAGCAATGGTAGGAAAAGGTACTTGGAACGTGCCACTTTCAATGCACTGAAACAATGTCTGCAACAGCAGTAAGAACACTGGCAAACTACCTTCTCTGTTCCACAGGGCCTTGAAACCCATACGCATTGTCTGTTGCCAGTTGCCCTTAGGAAACAAAGGCGCTGCGATCAGTAGAAGCGTGTAGAACACCGAAAATGAAACTTTTGAGTATGTCACATGCAAGATCCTCATTCTCCGTACAGTCTACAAGGTTACACAATTGTAAAATACTTTGTAAGAATGAGAATCCTGACGTTTGCCTTGGATTAAAAAAGTTTTAAAACTCCGTTTTGAGTTTTTTTTTCCAAGGGTTTTAGAAATAAAAGCATCTTGGTAAAGTGATTTTCACACACTGCACAGACACAAGCAATGTTTCTCCCACTGCGAGAGGAGTATCAAAATACTCTTATCTAATATGTTATAGACAAAAGTGACCAAGGTCACAGGAGAATCTGTACTTTCCCACTGATTACAAGGAACGGGCCAGCTGCTTTGTGCCTCCTATGCAGCTGGAGCATGCAGTTGCCTGGTAACTTGTTCCGACCTATTGCATCTTAATCACATATACATGGAGGAATACCAAGCTGACCGCTTAGGTTTATCAGCCAAAACAGTTTACAGCAACGCAATAGTTTAGAGCAATTCAGGAAGTTTAACACTGTATTTAGGTATGCGCTTATATGGTTTGACGAACAGAACTTTTATAAATGAAAGGGAAACAACAGGTGACTTTAGAGCATACAAAAGGTATAGTCTACAAACCAAATATCAATTATTAGCAATGTTTCCCTGTTCAAAGGGCATCACTTAATGTCTCAGACTCAACAAGCATGAACTGACAGACTGTTATGATTTGAAAATTTTAAAAAAGTTCTAATAGTGTGCCCAAAACAGAGCTGTTTCAGTGTTCAGGCTAGACTCGTTGTCTCCAGTAAATACATATCTTAATTCTAACACAGGATAAAAACCGATTTATAAATTTCCTCTTGTAAAAATGAAACTGTTCCAATCACCCTGTTCACTCCTATTTAAGATATTAAATAGGGCAAATCAGAAGTAACTTGAACCAATCCCTCCCACCCAGCTATAAACCAGGACCATATACAGCCCTTGCAGACTACACAAGACCCTGTCTCATTCCAGCCATATCATTAGCACAAGCTGTGCAAACCCATGCAAATCAACAGGTTCTCCAGGCATAAAAGCAGACTCCAACAGCAGTTAAGCCACTTCTTACAACTGACAAGGTCATACTTCCATCCCTGATCATAGCACAAGAACAAAAGAGAATGGGTCTTTATTGTCCTTCATGAACTTGAGGGGCTGCAAGAAACCAGTGAGGTTACAAGCCTGGATTCTGTAATGTCGCTATCAGCATAATTTCCAGATCAAAGATCCGGCCTCCTGTTACGATCATCAAACATAATTTTGAGGTCAGGGGACAGGTCATCACAACACTATGTTAGGTAGAGTATAAAACCTTATCATCAGATTCTCAGCTAGTTTAAGTCAATGTATTCTGTGTGTTCCGCTGAAGTCAACGAAACTAAACACACTATCATAGGAAAAAGATATTTCAGCACGCCTCAGACCTGGAAAACTATCTTGAAAAATGCCCGTAACTTTTAACACAAATTCTCTGCACTTCCCACGATCTCTCAACAGCGAGCAGTAGTAAGACCCTAACAGTTACTTGCAACCTATTTCTTGCATAGCATTCATTTTTATTTTAATTTTAAAAGGGGCAACTAATAAATAAGATTTTTGCAGCTACTCACAAAAATCAATAAGCAAAGACATTTGTTCCAAGACTTAAATTTCTTGTATAATTTAAAAACCTAGCAAAACTCTGTAAAGTAAAATAGATACATTTACCTACTAATGTAGGAAACTACAGACAAACTTCAGGAAATGACCAAAGGTGCAGAGGATAGGCTAATGCCTATTAGCATTAGGTAGAAAAACAAGGTAGAAAAGGTAGAAATGCCTATTAGCATTAAGGTAGAAGAAGAAGAAGAACAACAACAACAAAAAACCCCCAGAAGTTCTACAGAAAAATGAGTGAGCAGCCCACAGCACTGGCAGACAGCAGATTTTTTTATCCCCGCTTCCTCCACCCCTTCTTCTTACCCCCCCACCCCCGTTTTTTTTTAAAGGAAATAATTATTCTATTCTGAAACATATTGCCAGTGATGCAGTTGAAGCCAAAAGTTTAAATGAGTTCAGGAGAGAATTAACCGAATTCTAACACATGTGCCAACACAACTGCTATAAAAAGCATCTGCATCATGGTGAAATGCAAACAGCTACTCTGAGAATGACACATTATTCTTCACTAAATTTGCCTTTTACCCTGTTGTATAGTTACTAATGTTGAAAAGAGTCACTGCTGTGCAAGAAACTAAAACTTACAGCGCTTTATGCTCGGAGAGAACTGTGGCCCATCAGCTCGTGGCTGTGAAGTCTTACAACTTAACACGTTGCAGTTGCACACCAGCAAGTTCTGAGGTGGACTGCCGACTGTATTCAATAGTCACAGCTTATGTAGGAGGATATGATAAACTTTACTTATTTGCCTTTAACCGATGCTCCAAATATGTTAAAGTCGTTCTTAAAGCAGGTTACTGGTTTGATTACCCTTCATACAAAATCCTCCTTCAAATGGAGGTTTCTCTTCTCTTCTTTTCAGATTTAAGGCATGAACAGAAACCACACCTGCATCATCACTGAAATCAGTGCCTATTTTTCAATAAACTTTAGCAGCAGCATCAGAATTCGTCCTCAAGTACCGGTCATAAAGCAAATGCTTCATTCTTCAAAACTTTTTTTAGCAAAGGTTAGTAATGCTGTACCACAGACTCTCACGCCCAGTCACACATGTTCTTCCCGAGACTGTTACGCAGCTTAGTATTTTAAAAATCGCCATCCTAACTGCGTACCTGATACTACTGGTTCTCCCCTTTTTAAAGTCTGATGTTAAGGAAAAGCTGCAAGTCCTACAAAACCAGGCAGACTTGCTTGTTCTTGCCAAAGAGAAAAAGGTTAAGCATTATTAAAAAATAAGACTATTGCCTACCTTTAAGTATCCATAAAGCTATCAACACGAACCGTATGGTGGCCTGTTAGCATCGCTATTTGAACACGGGCATGCAAAATGTCCTTCAGTTAAATTCCAAACTCTATGAAGTAATTGGTGGGCAATTCCCCAAGGATAAAACGTCTATCAAAAGCCAACAGTAAGCCAGAAATCTCTTTCCGTTTCATAGGGTAAAAAAAAATAAATACAGTGAATCCTGAAAAAAGAAATAGATATTAGACAGGGAACGCCTATATACTTATAGGGCAAGTAATAAAACATTTAGTGTTTTGATTTTATTTTTTTTTATGTCATCACAATAGTTAGACAAACATGGAAACATTTGCAACAGCAATACTTGGGTCACTTTAAAATCTTGGTAACACTGAAATACAGGGCAGCGAAAGCTAATGATGTGGGGAGGGGACTTTAGGTCTTCTTATTTTCATACACATTCACACACACACACACATATATCTATATACACACGCGCACTCCACAACTCCAAAGAGCTATCTTAACTATGTCTGCCAGTAAACGGAAATAGTAGGCAGAAAGGAACCATATCTGTACTAAGACAGTTAGCTGTGCCGTAAAACTGAAGATCACTGCAACCAGTGCCATCTTAAAGAAGAAAAAACAACCACCACCAACAACAACCAAAAAACCTGAAAGGAACCATCACTGTGCATGTCATAAGCATGAAGTTATTTTAACCTGATGACTACTCTGCTCTATACTTTAAGCATCATGAAGTTTTTATGTATTTTTAAAGTCTAAGGTTATTATTTTAAATGGCCTACTTGTAGTGGCAGCCCAAGTAGCATTCTGGAGAACACCACAGTGCCCACAACTTCTACAGGTCAGTGCAGTCTGATCAAGCACTACATTTCTAGGGGAGGAAAACAAAAAACCACTACCGCTCATTTATTCAATTGAAAAGCTTATTACCTGCACCTTCCAAAGCAACAGGCTACAGGAACACTGAATGCAAAGTAAACCAGACCCATCTGGAATACTCTGACTCAGTCTCAGCTCCAAGTTACACATCTTTCATTTCGTATTTTAAGGGATTAACAGCATTTGGATGCACAGAAACTGCCTTTACAGTGAAGTCAGCAGACCTCCGAGTCAAAAGTTAAAATGTCTTCCTAAATTATAACAGTATTAGCACTTCCTCTGAAAAGGAGTGAAAAAAACACAACCAGGGAAGGAGGAAGTGACACAACACCAAGGGTTTTTTTTCCCAGAGATTACAAAATCCTGAGAGAACAAGATGCTTGTGCTATCAGAATAAAAATCCCCAAAGAAACAAAAGAGTTTACCTTTCCCTTGGAAAAGTTACTTTTGAGTCAAGATCTGCCCTTTTTCTCTCCCAAGCATGAAATCTCTCTTCAGCTTAAGACTCTCTTCTACTGCAGTAGAAGTTTAGTGCACATGCTGGAACCTGGACAAAATCTTATTTAAAAAAACAAACAATACAATAGTACTACAGTGGCTAGAAATCTTTTACATATTCTGATGAAAAGACTCAACTTATTTCTAGGAAATAAAGTGTTTGGGGCCAAAGCCAACAGATGATGTTCATGTAAGGTTAATTTTTTTTTTTTTTTTTTTTTTTTTTTTTTAAATTGATATATTGGAAAAAGCTGGAGAAGGAAGCGGGGACAGAAATGAAAAACCACTCAGGGAGTCAGTGGTATAGACTGTCACCATGCAATCTCAATATTGTAATTGCAGATCACATAGTCAGAACAAGCCAGTCAAAAGTAGCACACTCCCTGGGAGAGGGGCGGGAGTCTCTCTCCCCTTGTCTTTCAAGCCAAGACCCAACTAGCAGAAGGCAGCTTTTCTGTCAGATAAAGCAAGGCAAAAGGATCATGTACAGCAACTTCCTTGCAGCCTCTTGCTCCTGAGCACCCTTCTTCACCTCTTTCTTTCTTTCTCTCTTTCTTCTGGTGATGGGAAGGCAAAGCATGTTCTGTTCCTGTGAGCCCATACTGCTTGTCCCTATAGTCACAGCAGGCACCTGTGATTCCTCTCCGAAGACATTTACGCATAGAAATCAGTTGAGTGGTGTGTTACGGAAGCATAAGCTGCAGTGGACGTGATTTTGAATCAGTTAATTTTGTGCACACCATGACAAAATAAAACCAGCAATTTCTTACTTTATAGAAATTCTCCTAAAGTAGTAGTTGCCCCCAACAGCTGTCAAGTTTTTGTATCACAGGAGAACAAATGCAGCCAAAAGAACATTTTCTCTAAAAGGACCGCTCCTAACTACACAAGCAGGCAGGCACAGGCAGCTCCCGATTTAATAAAGCGTATGTACACAGCACCACTTAGTGGTGCAAGCGGAGTCACCGCTGACAGGAATGAGAAGCTTGAACACCAACCTTCCCGCCCTGGCCCCCTGGACACTGCAGCCTGATCTTGACAAATTGACCGCCTGGATAAAGAAAGCTATCTGGCAACTAAAAAGATCCATTGTACTTTTCTGCTCAGTACACCTAAAGATACAGATTCACCCTCGAAATCTCGGCAATTTCTTGAATACCACCAACACTCAGAACAGGTTTCAAATGGCAACGTGGCAGGACAAAGTAATAAATGCTTATCCTTAAGTCTGCTAACTTTCTAAACCTTTGCCTAGACCTTAAGGAAATGTAAAAACAAACAAACTACTGCAAAGTTCAATACGCAAGCCACGCAAAGTTAAGGCTATCAAGTAGGAACCTGATTACAAGTATAAATCATGCAACAGCTACTCTATGACATGTATGTCCTGAACAGATCATCCTCTACAGTGTAAGTCCAAGGTACAAACCCATCAGCACCTCCTTCCCTCTCTGTATCGCTGTGGTTACCTGCTCTGTGCCCAGAGCCAAAAAGAATCCCAACGTTGGAGTTACTGTTCCTTTTATGCCCACCCCCATACTTCTTTCCCGACGGAGAGGTGATGCACCTGATTTGAGGTGGAGTGCAGACAACCTTCTCATCTAGTGCTGGGCAGTTTATTTGTCCCATAAACAAACCCCAGGAAAGAGAATGCACGGTTGGACGGGTGCACTTGAGGTTTTGAACACGCGGTAGCACCGTTAACTGCTGAAAGAGCAGGACTCTCTGCCGCTCCGTGTCCATGTCACGACTGCCCTCACGTCCCCAGTCTGCACCCAGCTCCTCCAGGGTGTGCAGAGGGGCTTCCAGCCCTGGCTCAGCAGGCGTCCACATAAGATCCCCCAGCCAAGAGGGGGGTGTATGCTCACCTGCCACATCGATACCGTGGGTACATTAAAAGCCACCCCCCAACTCTTTCCCCAGGAGTGATTGGGGGAGGCTCTTCAGTCATCTGGCTGTAAACCCCCTCCCCCTCAGGGAGGCCAACATCCAGGCATGCCTTGCTCTAACTCCCCAAATCCACTGCCCTCCGAGGAATAAAAGGCGTCTGGGCCACTCCCCCGGCTCTAATCTGCAGATATGCCTGGCTTCCCAGAAGTAGGCTGAGAAAGCCAGCGTTAAGGCACTCCTTCCCACGCCCAGATCCACAAAATCCTCAGAGAAAAGAAGAAAAATAGCCACTTCACTGCAGCATGAAGTAAATAAACTTGGGGGACACAGGAGGCCAGTTCTCCTGGGGTCAATGGAAAGGAGGGCTAGATGCAACGTATCTGAGGATTTTCCATGTGCACAGCTGAAACAGCCATGCCTCAAGCAGGGATGCGTCCCATTTATGGCAGTTCCTCGCCACTTCTCATCCCCAAAAGACAAACTCGGGCCTCTGCCTTCTCCGTGTGTAGCTCCCCACTCCCTTCAGCATGGAGCTGCGAGGCTCTGGCTTTGTGGAGAACCACAGGTGGGAAACCGAGGCTACTAATGGTGACCACAGAGAACAGACCAGCTCGGAGGGGGCGAGGAGGGCCGATGCACAATTTCTACGTTTGAATTTGTTGGGAACTTGGTGGGAGTCACAGGCTTGCAAGCCACAACCCACAAGCTTGCAAGGCACAACCCCAGCTATCCAAGACATTGGCTTCCCAAGATCACAAACCTCCGGGGACGGGGACGGCGCCTGCGCCGGCGAGCGAACGCCGGGCTGCCCCAACGCAAAGCACGGCGCATGCGCCCGGGAGGCGCGTCCGCACGGCTGGTCGGGGAGCGGGCGCAGCGGGAAGCCCGCGGAAAACCACGCGAAACCGGCAACGCTCCCCAGTCTGACCTGGTCGGACTCCGGGGGCCGCGAGGACTACGCCGCGCCCGAGAGCCGCGCTGCTGCCCGGCCGCCGAGTCCGCGAAAACTACAGCTCCCGGCATGCCCCGGGAGGCAGCCTGCCCTGCTGCCTGACGCCGAGGGGACGCCGCTTCCGTTCCCCCCCACCTCCCCACGCCGGCGCAGCGGCAGTTCCCGCCGAGCCCCCAGCGCCGCTCCGGGTAGCTCCGGCACGGCGCGGCCCCGCTGCCGCTCCGTGCGTGCAACACGGACCCCGCCGTCCTCCTCGGGGCTTTCCCCGGGACCCGCCGGCCGACTGCGCAGCCCCGCCACGGGGCCCGGTGAGCCCCCACCCCGCGCGCACGTTCTCTCAGCCGCCCTGTCAGCGCCCCGCCCCCCACCCCCGCGCGCACGTTCTCTCAGCCGCCCTGTGAGCCCCCAGGGCTCCCCCTCGGCCTCGGCACCCCCACCTCCCCCGGGGCACCCCCACCTCCCCCGGGCCACCCCCGCCTCCGACGTTCGCGCTCCGAGGGGCGCCCGGCCCCGCTCACCTTCTCCCTCGGGGCAGCCGCAGCCCGGTCACTGCTCAGCTCCGCTCCTGCCTGGGCTCCCGGCGGCCCCTCCCCCGGCAGCCCCTCCCCTTGCCAGGGAGGGGGCGTCGCCATCAGCCTCTCACTGCCCGCACCTGCGGCTCCTCCAGCCCCGGCCCGCAGCTGTGGTACCGAAACCCGGAACCAAACCCCTCACCACCAAGGTGAAGTGAAGCAGCAGGCACTGCCTTGACTGAGTGACAGATGTCAAGAGTCATCTGATGTGGAAGAGGTGTTAACTGGGGTCAAAATACAGATTTTAATACCCATCTGATTTTAGTTCTAAGACTTGGCGATTGCCAGGTATCATCTTTTCGATTTCCCCAGGTCCACCCGCGAGCGAGGCCACAAGGGAGATTTCTTCCAGAGAGAGGATAGAGTTATTAAGTCTCAAGACCACGATTTGCTTTTCTCCTTCATGAAGAGGTGAGTGGGTCATATAGCATCACTAGTCACCCAAGCAGTTAAGCCTGAACTTTTCACCTGTCCTTTAATGCTGTCAACTCCAAGCTAAATTTTTCCTGTTATTAAGAGGGGACCAAAGATCATGTGAAGTATTATTATCCTTTCTACAAATACACCCCCATCTTGGAGCTTTAGCTACTAGAGAAGGTCTTGGGAGTTTGGGGTCAGAGAAGCTAGCTGCAAGTACAAACTTTCATACAGCTCTGTTTAGGATGTGTGATGTTTCTCTGGTTGTCTAAACCGGTCTAAATTTCCACAGGTGGTCCCAACTCTGGGTGGCTCTAACAAGGATCCTGGAACTCCAGTAAGTTCTAAACATCGTTTTATATTTTAAACATGATCCCAAGTTCCTTTTTGCACTTGTCTCTACGGTTTTGGCAGCTGACAGCCCCGAGGGGTGCTTGTACAAGTTTCTCCCGAAGGGCGAGTAAATTAATTCTTTTGTCCGTGAGGTGGATGGTTTGGTAACGTTATAATTCACAACGCTATAATTCCTTCTTTCAAATTTAAAAAAAATAATTGCCTTTTAAATCCATCCAATTGAATCTGCTAAAATGATTCTCGTTGTTCTACCTCTTTTCTCAAGTTTTGGTTAAATTCAATGTCAGTATTCTCCACGGAACTAGATTTTCATCTGACTTTGGAATCGGAAAGGCAGGCTGTTACCGAGGTTAAATTCTGTGTCTTTACAAAACTTTGAATCAGTTACAAAACTAGATTATTTTTTTTAATTCAAATTACAAAACCGGTTAATATCAAGATGAATAGTTCAAACAATAATTGTTCCATTTTGTTTATCTCATGTTTAGAACCCCTCAAAAAAACCCACATACACCCTCTAAACACACAAAAAGATTATTGCCCTCGACAATATTCCTAATAGCAACCCCAACATTATAAACTTTACACAACTGTTTTCCCAAATAGATAACGTGAAACTTACTTATAGATTTTCCGTTTTAAAGGGACAGTTTCTTTAGACTTCCAGTTTCTTGTTGGGTGCTTTCTTTATTCTCGAATAATGAAGCCAAGGTTCTTCTCCCAGACCTTTACTGCTACAAGTGTTGTTAAAATGACTCGATACGGTCCTTTCCACTTCTCGGTGATTTTATATATATTCAGTCTCCTGGTCGGAAGGGATGCGCTGCTACGTCCAGTTCTAAGGGTCCAGCTGTGGAGACATACTGACAAAGTTCTTGAAAAGAATTGCTTAAAGAAATCATAACACCTTTTAAAAACATATCTCCAAAGGCACTCAAGATACTCAGAACACAGGACTCTTGATATGGTCTTTCATACAACATTTCCTAAAGACTTGGCTTTTCTTTCTCTTCTGGCTATACTCCGATTCTTAATAGAGCCACGGGTAACGCTTTAACCCATGTGAGGAGTGAGGTTTCCTGACAAATTTTACTCGACAGTTGCTTAAGGATATAGTTCATTCTCTCTCTCTCTCTCTCTGCCCACACACTTGCTTGTGGTCTATGTGGGGTGTGATAGTCTCAATCCATAGATAATACTTGGCTCAACTTGTCTCATAATCTTTGCTATAAAATGAGGGCCATTGTCAGATGACATTCTTACAGGCACCCCATATTTTGGTATTATCTCTTTGAGCAAGACTTTGACTACTTCCCTTGCTTTGTTGGTGCGACAAGGGAAAGCCTTGGGCCACCCAGTAAAGATATCAACTAAAACTAGGACATATCCTTATTTTCAAGGCAATTCTATAAAATCAATTTGCTAATATTCTTCTAAAAAATTTCCTTATTTAATAATCCCAAAGATGATCTTATTACTGGTTCGGGGATAATTTTACATATACATTTCACATCCACTTATAATTGTTTAAACAATCTTTGTCATATTTCGCTTTCTGTTTCCCAGTATACTCTGTGATGTTCAATGGGGCATTTTCTCTTATTATTGTGGGTGGGACTATTATTCGACCTGTCGGTGTTACAGCCTATCCTGTTTCATTTTGTTAGCCTGCAATCTAATAATTAATTCTTCATCTTTTTCATTATAATTTGGAGTTTCTTTAGGCAATTTTATACCTTTCTCTGGAACTAGTGCTAGGATGCCTTTTTCTGCAGCCTCTTCAGCAGCTTTATCAGCCAGTCGGTTACCTGCGTTAGGACCGGTCTTACCTAACGGATGTGCTTTACAGTGCATCATCGTGACTGCTGTTGGTTTTTGAATGCTTTCTAACAATTTCAGTATTTGTTCTGCGTGCTGAACGGCGGTTCCTGGTGCAGATAACAGTCCTCTTTCTCCCCGTATCGCTCCATGTGCACGTACCACTCCAAAAGCATACTTTGAGTCTGTCCAAGTGTTGACTCGCTTTCCTTGACTTAGTTCCAGAGCTCAAGTAAGAGCTATCAATTCAGCCTTTTGGGCAGAGATCATCGAAGGCAAAGTTGGCAACGCAAGTACCTCCTCAGTAGTTATTGTCTATCTCGATAAAACGTTTTCCTTCACAGATGGAACCGCTTCCGTCGGCATATAGTTCCCAATCTGTTTCTTCTAGTGGCACATCTCAGAGATCCAGTCAGCTGGAGTAAACTCTTTCGATTGCCTGCAAGCAGTCACGTTCCAGTTCTCCTTTAACTCGGTCAGTTGTTGAAAACGCAACAGGGTTAACGGCGGTAGTAGTTTTTAGGTAAACATCATCTTGTTCCAGCAACAACACCACTTGGTATTTCAGCATTCTGCTAGGGGATAACCAGTGCCCCCCTTTCCGTTTTAGCACAACAGTTATCATATGGGAAACGTACAGTAATCCTTTCTCCTCAGGCGAACTTACGAGCTTCCTGGATCAGTAGCACAGTTGCAGCGACGGCTCTCGGACGACCAGAGCATCCCAGACTCACGTTATCCAATCGCTTCGAGAAGTAGGCCACAGCTCGCCCACTTGGCCCTAAATATTGGGCCAGGATACCCAGAGCTCTACCTCTTCTTTCACGAGCAGAAAGTTCAAGTGTCTCTTGTGAGATCTGGCAGACGCTAGGGCTGGCACCCCTATTACAGCCTGTTTCAATTCTTGGAAGGTAGCTTTCTCGGCATCGGTCCAATCCGTCGTTTGAGGTTTTGAGCTGCTCCTATAAAGGTCAGGCCAGCAAGCCACAATTTATAATCTACAGGTGACACCACTCGACCATTCCCGGAAATGCTTGTCATTCATTTTTTTAGTCTTAGGTTCGGGGAGACGACACATTGCCTCTTTTCTCTCAGTTCCCAATTGTCTCTGTCCTTTTAGGATTTTAAAACTCAAATTTAAGTTTCTTCTTTCTGGGTTATTTGGGTTTTTTTCTTTTGACACTCGATATCTACTGATTCCCAAAAAGTTCAAAAAGTTAAGAGTTGACTTTGTGCATTGTTCTTCCGTCTCAGCTACCATTAACAGATCGTCCATATATTTCAGCAAGATTTCTTGATTATTTTCTTTCTTCCAAATCTCTAATTCTCGTGCCAATTGATTTCCAAAAATGGTAAGACTATTCTTAAAGCCTTGAGGCAAGACTGTCCACGTATATCGTGTTTTTCTCCCAGTCTCAGGATTTTCCCATTCCAAAGCAAAAACCTCGTGACTATTGGGATCCAAGGGAATACAGAAAAAGGCATCTTTTCGGTCCAACACTGTGAACCATTCTCATTTCTCCGTTAGGGTTGTTAACAAAGTATAAGGATTTGCTACGACCGGATGAATACCTTGTACTATTTGATTTATTGCTCTGAGGAGGTCTTGAACTAATCTATCATCTTTTTCATCAGCCTTTTAAAAGGCAAGATCGGGGTGTTATATCTGGATTCACATTCTATTAACAATTTGTATCTTAAAAATTTTTGTATTACCATTACTAACTCTTTCCGACTTTCCGGTTTTAGGGGGTATTGTTTCATTCTTACCGGATTCGATCCTGGCTTTAAATCAACTCTCACAGGTTCTGCTTTTTGGATTTACCGGGAACTTCCCAGTCCAGACGACTGGAATGACAGCATTACACTTGGACCGGTATAATCTTCTGCTTTCGGTAAACATCCTGTTAACAACAAAGCCGCTGCTTCGATACGTTTAGTTTCTGGAATTAAAATTTTAAGCTCTCCATTTTTAAATTTAATTTCTGCCTCTAAGTTCTCAAATAGACCTCTCCTTAACAGGAGTTTAGGAGAATTTGGCACATACAAAAACTGCCGAGTGACCCATTGCTTTCCTAATTTCATTGTTAAAGATTTAAAGAAGGGTCTAGTTTCTCGTTCGCTTGTTGCACCAACACCACCAATTTCTTCAAAACTTAACTCTCCCTCTGAGGTATTTAAAACTGAAAAGGTGACTCTAGTGTCAACTCAAATTCAATTTTCTGTTCTCCCAGTTTAGCTGTAACCAGAGGTTCTGCTGGGAGACTCCCCTCCGGTCCCCGTCCGATACGTTCACTTAAAAAGAACAAATCTACATATGGCACTTTATTCCATTTACTCTCTCTCCTACAAAACAACAGTAATTGCAATATAGTATTGTAACTCAAAGTTCTGTTTGTTTACCATTTTTCCTGCAGTTCACCCCAACGTGCCAATAAACATCCCAGCGGTGACGTTTCTGGTAACTTTTCATCAGCAGTTCTATTTCCTGCACTCTTATTCTTAAACAATTTTGCTAATGCCATTATACTTATATACATTCAAATACCAAATACCAAACAAATGCAAACGACAGCTGTCCCAAATAATACACAAAGTCCAACCCAGCAATAGCTTTCGCTTATGACTTACGGGCAGACGCCTAGGCTTCCACTGCAGACGGCTACCCTCCAAGCCCCAACCCTGGGAAGCTTTCGCCACGCCTCACGGGCAGGCTTTCCAAACAAATTCCAAAGAAGCAGCGCCTTACCTTTTTTCCAGGGAACGCTGCGAGGAGCTTTGCGTGTCGAGGGTGACGGTTCTCCCCGAGAATACCTCGGTGCCGGCCGGAGCTCGATCGACACGCCATCTCGTCCAGTCTCACTCGCAAGGTCCCATCTGGGTCGCCAAAACCGTTACCGAAATCCAGAATAAAACTCCTTAACGCCAACGTGAAGTTAAGAAGCAGGCACTTTGTTTATCGCAGCGCTGGGGACACGGGGGATCGCTCCTCCAAAGGCGTGTCCCACTTAGTATCAAAATCCATCAGTTTTTACAGGCTTTTCCCGTCAGGTCATTGTTACCTAAGCTCCTTCCGTAAAAACGCATACTATGCTCGTTCTTAAATTTAACCGTTGTAACGATCGGTCCTGTGATTATATAACCTTACCAATATTCTTATTTAAAAACAATCATTGGTCAGTGACACTTGGCTCTGCTGACTGGCATCGTCGATACTCAAATCGAGATGGGGAGGGTAAGGGGGTTTCCAAGCAGCAAACTGGTGTCCACGACGGTTTCCTTAGTTTCCTGAAACAGAACGTAGGAAAACCAGTAACTTCCTGGTGAGGTTTCTAGGGTTAGCTGTTTCAAACTTTAACAATATTACGGTCCCTAGCGTCACGCATAACACAGCTCCTAAAGTTTCTATGGCTACGTTTCAAACTTAACAATCCTATACGTTACGCTTCACAATTTTACTTCTTAATCAAACCTAACTCTTCTATGTGATTAAATGTTGATTTCTTTACCAGAACATTTGCAACAGCTGGAGCCCAGCAGGAACAGGGGGGGCACGGCCCGACCCCCCCCAGCGCCTCACCTCCTCCTCCTCCCCTGGGCTCCCTCACAGCCCCTCGCCCCGTGCAGAGGGAGCGCAAACGCAGCCCAGAGGGCAAAGGGGCCGGCCGGCCAGCGTCTATTCAGTCAGTCGCGCACCTATCGAGTCCTGCCAGCGAGTCTGCTCCGGGGCTCGGGGCACCCCCCGGCGCTCCCCCTGCCCCTCGGACACCTCTGATAGCACATTTCCATACGTTCTGTATGGCACGTCTAAATATTTGGGTGGTTTTAATACTTTGTACCAGCTGTGGTTTGCTGCTAGGTGACTATAAAAGTGAGATTTGGTAAATAATGGTTAGAAATCTTATACTAACGCTACAACTGAAACAACAGACAAGAGTATAGCCGAGCAATTAACTAGCAGAGGTAGGTACTCCTAAGTTTTGCAGTTCTTTGCTCTTATGACTAGATGTTCCCCTGTAAGCTAAATGGGAACAATGCTGAAACTGACCACATGTGATTGAAACTGCGTTAAGCTTCAAGATCAAAGAACAAGGACAAGAATAAAGACTTCGAGGACAGCCAGCAAGAACTTCAAATGGGTCGGTGGTCGCAAAAGCAGCCCTTCGTCTCAAATGGATCCTTCCTTGCACGTGATCGGATGTAGGCAGTGCTATGATAATCGGTTGCCATCGTTTTTATGTATATGTATACTCATCTGATTAATAAGCAATTAGTTATTCTATATAACCTGTTTGTGCTAAAGCTGTGGCACGCACACTAGGTGGAACTATCCCCCGTGCATCCAGCGCTGCAGTGAAGAACGCCTGCTTTCTAAAACTCCAAAATGAGTCTTAGGGAGTTTCGTCGACCGGCTTTTCAGTATCAGAGGTACAAGGGAGGAAAGGAAAAAAAAAAAAAAGCAAAAAAAAAAAAAAGCAGGGGTGTGGGAAAGAGAGGGGACCAGGGGACGGAGGGGGCAGGGAGGGACCACAACACCGAAGAGGGGAGACGGGGCCCCGAGGGCCCGGGGCTCACCGCAGCTCTTGTTCTTGGCGCTGCCAAGAGACTTTGCCAGTTCAGCCGCTTCTTTCTCCTTCTCTCCTCCCTTCCTCTTCTGTAACTCCAGTCGCTTGGCTGTCCTCCGCATAACGGAACACGCGAGCCCCTCGCAGCTCTTGCGAGATGAGGCCTCCTAGACACGTAGCCTCGCTCGCTCGTTCACTACGTGGCCGTACCGTGCTGCTGGTCACGCATCACCCTGGCGGTCTGACCTGCTGTGGACTACGAGGAGGGATCCTCCCACACCCACAGAGGCAGGGTCCCTCTGGCCTGCAGCGGGAGGCAGCTGCCAGCCAGATGGCCTTCCGTTTCTTCTTCTTTACCTTTCTGCGGCCTCTCCAGCTTCAGCAGCTCCCGTCCACAGCCAGTAAGCGCTCCGCCTGTCCCTCTGCGCTCCCGTGCCGTGAGGAGAGGGAGGCCGGGCAGAGACAGGCCACGCGAGCCTGAGGCTGCTGCAGTCAGCGGCATCTCCGGGGACGAAAGGACAACCCCGCTCACGGCGTGGCCTCTGGCAGAGGGAAAGAGGCAGCAGCGACCGTTATTACCGCAGCTCCACCCTGGCCAGAGCCCCTCCGTCCGCAGGGGCTTCCGCGGACGGACGCCGCTCCTTCCCCGTGCCGCTGCTAACGGCACCCGCCTTAAGGGAGACTCGAGAACACCGGAGGGCCAGCTTGCCGCCCTCACGACAGGGCTCGGGGGCTGCCTGCGGCTGCAGCACAGGCTTCAGGGGAGGGGCTGCAGCTGGGGGCAGCCGCAGGGGCCGAGCGGGGCTGGGGAAAGGCGCCGGGGGAGCTCCGGCGACTCGGGAAGGCGCCCGCTGGCCGCGCCTGGGGGGTGCCCGCCTCCGTCCCCTCTTCCCTTCTGTCGGCTCTCGGGGACCTGCCCGGCGCTGCCCTGGCCCGGCTCGCCTCCGGCGGACCGGGAGCCTGCCGCGGCGGCCGCTTCGCAGCTTCCCGTCCCGCCGGCCCCGGGCGGCCAGCGGGCAGGAGGCACCCGCCGCCGCGGCCGCCGCCGCCCCCGCCGGAGGGGATGGCTCGCCTCACCCGCGGTCCAGGCGCGCGCTCGCCCGCTGCCGCCGACAGCCGCGCCCTGCGCGCCGCCACGCTGCTCCCGGGGACCGCGCATGTGTAATATGGAGGAGGGAAAGGAGGGAGGCAGGGCAGGAGATAGGAGAGCAGGGTGCGCAGGGCGAAACAACTCGCGTGGGTTAAAAACTCGTGTGGGTGAAGGGGGTGGGCTGGAGCAGGAGATGGGGGTGTGCATGGCGGAGACACGGACCTAGTGGGGAGGGTAGGTGAGGGTACAAAGGTGCACGGGGGGGTACTAAAACCAGACGTGCTGCTTCACAGAAATACGGTCCCACCTGAATTCAGTAGTAGGCTTTCTTCTGCGCTTAAACACTAATCAGGCATTTAAAAGCTTCAGTAGACTTGCAAACTGAAACCTCTGACAATTTACGTAGTCTTCTAATTTCTGATATCCAGGATATGTGAAAATAACACTCTCAATTCAACAGTTTTCACCGAGAATGATATGTGTTAACCTAAATCACACAAAGTGAATAATATCATGTTAGCCATGTAGCCTTTATTAAGAGGTTGAAATTACCTTCTCGGGATCTTTTAAGCTTCTAAGCGTAAAATAATTAGTGTAGCTTACAGATGTGGAAGAGAAATCTTTTGGTATCATAACCAAAGTAGTCTTCTCCTCTATGAATGGCAACACAATCTGTAATACTGCATCGACACTTCAAAACCCATTCTGTCTCTCCCCTTTTGTCATCCAATGTTGTCTTTTAGATATTTCAAGAAATTCTTTCATGGTCTATCCCATAAAATGAGAAGTAGATTATTACGGAAGAGCTCCACAGATAAAAAGTTAATGCATTAGACTAACTGTGATATAAAAATTACTGGAGATCTATTTATGTGTGATGTTCTGATGAATTATCTAGTTGTTTACAATTGCTAGGACTTCTCTCAGCGGTAAATCACTGGCAATGTGCACGAACACAAGAAACTCTTCACGGGGCACATTCATCCTTTATGCAATTAAATGAAGTTTTTAAATCACAAAAAGATTTGGCTGTTACACAGTCTGTGTAAATTACATGATAGTAACCCAAACCACAAGACCATGTCTCTCCTACTTTGCTCTGTTGCAGAAGAATCTCAGCTTGCAAAACACATCAGTTTTCTGTAACACAGATAACCAGGGTTCACACAGTCAGACTTTTCAGTCAGAAGGCCACAGAAAGAATCATAAAGAGACCGAGTATCTTTTCCTTAAACATCCTGTTTACAGACAGCTATGTTACCTCCAAGTGCTATGAAAGTTACTTTCTCTAAAACTATCTTCCATTTAGTTTTCCTTTTTTTTTTTTTTTTTTTACCTTTTATTCCCCTGAAAACAATCTTATAGCTTAATCCTTATAGGATTTTTTTTCAAGTTTTGGTTTTTTCTAACGACTATCAACACATGAACACTCTAAATAGTTTCAGGAAGGTCAGTATTTGCTACAGTTGCACTTGATCCAACATCCCACTTTTTTTTCCACCAAGCAAAGGAGTTCAACCAAGTTTCTTTCAAGAGCCATACAGGAGAAAGTACAGATTCTGCTCTGTCTGCTAACAAGCAGGCGAAGGAGCTGCTACCGATTTGAAAACTGTAGAGGCTCTGCTGTGCCCATTTTGAACTGGGGAACAAAAATAGTATTTAGGTCCACTTTTTCTCATTTGCAAAGCAGATCCACTGCCTTGGGAGACTGACCAGAATTACTTGGAACAAACAGTCTTTTTGCCTAGGATCTGTTTGTTAGTTCAGAAAACAGTCACTACGTCCCTGTGATAATATGACACGATTTCATCAAGACATTTCTGTCTCAAGGGGCCCAGCTGTATTTTATTTTCTATTAACACAGCATCTATCCAATTCCGGTCTCTGACTTAAGAGATGAGCAACATGCAATTTCTTCAATGTCTACTTATCACGTGAGGAAGTCAACAAACCTCTTTTCACAGTTACAAGCACTTTTCAAAGATGTGACAGTTCCCTCCGGTCATCAACTGACCCTGAACAAGTTGGAAAATATAAAAGGATCAATAAATGTGAGAAAGACCTTTGGTATGAGGGAACCCAGACAAACCCGTGCAGCAGCTTTCTTCTCTATTGATTGGAAGAGAATGCTGTTTGGCTGCTGCTTCTACGGATAATCCACAAATTATTTGCTATTCTTCTTAGCCAAAGGGCTAAGGCAGTGCCATCAGCAACTTCATAACATACCCTGAAACAAGAAGCAGATATTACAGCTCCAAGTCTGAGGAAACAGCATCAATGATTAAGACAGCTCTAACATGGAAGGCCTGGTAAGTGGCAGTGGTATAAGGCACTAGCAATTTATCAGGGCTCTCTTTCAAATGCTGGCATTTTCTGTGACTTGGATTTTGCCTATTGTTATGAGATCATTACATCACCTATCACACAAGTGTAGCTTTGTTAACTTTCAAAGAAAAGCTGCTAGACAATATACAACACAAAGTTAGACAAGCGAGGGAAGTACACAGGGATTTCACAGGCAATCTGGAATCGGGCACCCGACTTGAATTCCCGGCTTTGAAAACCTCTCTCCAAATGACTTACCATCCTTTCACTAAGATCCAGCAGCAGTTCCCTCCTGTGCCTCATGCTCTTCTTTAGCCAGCCAAAGCCCACGGAGCTGCACTGTAAGCTTGAAGACGAGGATGCCAGCTGCGTGTCCTATTTCTGTCACCTAGTTTTTACGTACCGTTTCTTGCTAATCAAAAGGCCCAGTGATTCCTCCTCACACATCACACTGGAGTTAGTACGTCCAAGCATTATTTCTGCCGCGCTACATTTGCACGGATTAGCTGCTGAACCCTCCAGATGATGTACTGCTTTTCAAGAAGGGTGTAGTATAACTGGCGAGGGTCTACAGTAAGTCCAAGAGGGTGCTCAACGATGTACAGGAGTCTGACTTCAAAGCATAAATTGAAAAACAGCCGCTTAACCTAGAAAGGGCAATACAGAAGAGAAATAACAATGTTTAAACTCTAAAAGGTAGCTGTAAGGAAGAACTATTGTGTGGATCCACTGCACACAGTTACACGGAATCATGGGGCTTAAATTACAACCTGAAAAACTTAGGGTATGTGGCAATCTTTGCAACAGTAGTAATAATTACAGGAAATGTTTAAGAATAAATTAGGCAAGCATTTGTCAAGAATGGTACAGAAAGTTGATCATTCACCTCTAGAACGAGAGCAACACTAGACTATCTTTAAAAGTTCTTCTTTCCCCACTGCTGTCCCAAGGCCAGGCACCGGCCCGGCCCGGCCAATGCCAGGCCCCTGCCCGCCGGCTCGGCCCCTGCCTGCCGGCCCGGCCCGGCCAAGGCCAGGCCCCTGCCCGCCGGCTCGGCCGGGCCCGGCCAAGGCCAGGCCCCTGCCCGCCGGTTCGGCCCGGCCCCTGCCCGGCCAAGGCCAGGCCCCTGCCCGCCGGTTCGGCCCGGCCCCTGCCCGGCCAAGGCCAGGCCCCTGCCCGCCGGTTCGGCTCGGCCCCTGCCCGGCCAAGGCCAGGCCCCTGCCCGCCGGCTCGACCCGGCCAAGGCCAGGCCCCTGCCCGCCGGCTCGACCCGGCCCGGCCAAGGCCAGGCCCCTGCCCGCCGGCTTGGCCCGGAGAAGGCCAGGCCCCTGCCCGCCGGCTCGGCCTGGCCCGGCCCGGACAAGGCCAGGCCCCTGCCCGCCGGCCCGGCCCGGACAAGGCCAGGCCCCTGCCCGCCGGCTCGGCACCCCCCGGCCCGGCCCGGCCAAAGCCAGGCCCCTGCCCGCCGGCTCGGCCCAGCCAAAGCCAGGCCCCTGCCCGCCGGCTCGGCCCGGCCCGGGCAAGGCCAGGCACCTGCCCGCCGGCTCGGCCCGGCCCGGCCAAGGCCAGGCACCTGCCCGCCGGCTCGGCCCGGCCCGGACAAGGCCAGGCCCCTGCCCGCCGGCTCGGCACCCCCCGGCCCGGCCCGGCCAAAGCCAGGCCCCTGCCCGCCGGCTCGGCCCGGCCCGGCCAAGGCCAGGCCCCGGCCCGCCGGCACGGCCAAGGCCCTGCCTGGCCAAGGCCAGGCCCCTGCCCGCCGGCTCGGCCCGGCCCGGCCAAGGCCAGGCCCCTGCCCGCCGGCTCGGCCCGGCCCGGCCCGGCCAAGGCCAGGCCCCTGCCCGCCGGCTCGGCCCGGCCCGGCCAAGGCCAGGCCCCTGCCCGCCGGCTCGGCCCGGCCCGGCCCAGGCCAGGCCCCTGCCCGCCGGCTCGGCCCGGCCCGGCCCAGGCCAGGCAAGGCCAGGCCCCTGCCCGCCGGCTCGGCCCGGCCCGGCCCGGACAAGGCCAGGCCCCTGCCCGCCGGCTCGGCACCCCCCGGCCCGGCCCGGCCAAAGCCAGGCCCCTGACCGCCGGCTCGGCCCAGCCAAGGCCGGGCCCCTGCCCGCCGGCTCGGCCCGGCCCGGCCAAGGCCCGCCCGAGGCCAGGCCCCTGCCCGCCGGCTCGGCCCGGCCCGGCCAAGGCCCGCCCGAGGCCAGGCCCCTGCCCGCCGGCTCGGCCCGGCCCGGCCCAGGCCCGCCCGAGGCCAGGCCCCTGCCCGCCGGCTCGGCCCGGCCCGGCCAAGGCCCGCCCGAGGCCAGGCCCCTGCCCGCCGGCTCGGCCCGGCCCGGCCAAGGCACGCCCGAGGCCAGGCCCCTGCCCGCCCAAGGCCAGGCCCCTGCCCGCCGGCTCGGCCCGGCCAAGGCCAGGCCCCTGCCCGCCGGCTCGGCCCGGCCCGGCCAAGGCCCGCCCGAGGCCAGGCCCCTGCCCGCCCGAGGCCAGGCCCCTGCCCGCCGGCCCGGCCCGACCCCGTCCCGGCCCAGGCCAGGCCCCTGCCCGCCGGCCCGGCCCGGCCCCGGCCCGGCCCAGGCCAGGCCCCTGCCCGCCGGCCCGGCCCGGCCCCGGCCCGGCCCAGGCCAGGCCCCTGCCCGCCGGCCCGGCCCGGCCCCGGCCCGGCCCAGGCCAGGCCCCTGCCCGCCGGCCCAGGCCAGGCCCCTGCCCGCCGGCCCAGGCCAGGCCCCTGCCCGCCGGCCCGGCCCCGGCCCGGCCCAGGCCAGGCCCCTGCCCGCCGGCCCGGCCCGGCCCCGGCCCGGCCAAGGCCAGGCCCCTGCCCGCCGGCCCCCCTCACCCCATCCAGCCGCTCGCCCTCCCTCTCTTCCCGCCGCCTCCGCACACAGCCGCAGCCCGGCGCTGCCCGAGGAAACCCTCACCTGACAGCAGCCGCCACCTCCGCACAGCCCCGCACCCCCGGGGTGAGCTGAGCTGATGGGCTGAGCTCCAATCTCCCCAGAAACCTCTGCCCTGACACCAGAGTCTCTGTAAACAGTTTCTGACCTCTTTTGGCACGTCACAGGATAGTAACCCAAACCACAAGACCATGTCTGTCCTACTTTGCTCTGTTGCAGAAGAATCTCAGCTTGCAAAACACATCAGTTTTCCGTAACACAGATAACCAGGGTTCACACAGTCAGACTTTTCAGTCAGAAGGCCACAGAAAGAATCATAAAGAGACCGAGTATCTTTTCCTTAAACATCCTGTTTACAGACAGCTATGGTACCTCCAAGTGCTATGAAAGTTACTTTCTCTAAAACTATCTTCCATTTAGTTTTCCTTTTTTTTTTTTTCCTTTTCTTCCCCTGAAAACAATCTTATAGCTTAATCCTTATAGGATTTTTTTCAAGTTTTGTTTTTTTCTAACGAGTATCAACACATGAAAACTCTAAATAGTTTCAGGAAGGTCAGTATTTGCTACAGTTGCACTTGATCCAACATCCCACCTTTTTTTTCCAACAAGCAAAGGAGTTCAACCAATTTTCATTCAAGAGCCATACAGGAGAAAGTACAGATTCTGCTCTGTCTGCTAACAAGCAGGCGAAGGAGCTGCTACTAATTTGAATACTATACAGGCTCTGCTGTGCCCATTTTGAACTGGGGAAGAAAAATAGCCCTTCCTGTTTCAACATTTAGGTCCACTTTTTCTCATTTGCAAAGCAGATCCGCTGCCTTGGGAGACTGACCAGAATTACTTGGAACAGTCTTTTTGCCTAGGATCTGTTTGTTAGTTCAGAAAACAGTCACTACGTCCCTGTGATAATATGACACGATTTCATCACTACATTTCTGTCTCAAGGGGCCCAGCTGTATTTTATTTTCTATTAACACAGCATCTATCCAATTCCCGTCTCTGACTTAAGAGATGAGCAACATGCAATTTCTTCAATGTCTACTTATCACGTGAGGAAGTCAACAAACCTCTTTTCACAGTTACAAGCACTTTTCAAAGATGTGACATTTCGCTCCTGTCATCAGCTGACCCTGAACAAGTTGGAAAATATAAAAGGATCAATAAATGTGAGAAAGACCTTTGGTATGAGGGAACCCAGACAAACCCGTGCAGCAGCTTTCTTCCCTATTGATTGGAAGAGAATGCTGTTTGGCTGCTGCTTCTACGGATAATCCACAAATTATTTGCTATTCTTCTTAGCCAAAGGGCTAAGGCAGTGCCATCAGCAACTTCATAACATACCGTGAAACAAGAAGCAGATATTACAGCTCCAAGTCTGAGGAAACAGCATCAATGATTAAGACAGCTCTAACATGGAAGGCCTGGTAAGTGGCAGTGGTATAAGGCACTAGCAATTTATCAGGGCTCTCTTTCAAATGCTGGCATTTTCTGTGACTTGGATTTTGCCTATTATTATGAGATCATTACATCACCTATCACACAAGTGTAGCTTTGTTAACTTTGAAAGAAAAGCTGCTAGACAATATACAACACAAAGTTAGACAAGCGAGGGAAGTACACAGGGATTTCACAGGCAATCTGGAATCGGGCACCTGACTTGAATTCCTGGCTTTGAAAACCTCTCTCCAAATGACTTACCATCCTTTCACTAAGATCCAGCAGCAGTTCTCTCCTGTGCCTCATGCTCTTCTGTAGTCAGCCAAAGCCCACGGAGCTGCACTGCAAGCTTGAAGACCAGGATGCCAGCTGCGTGTCCTATTTCTGTCACCTAGTTTTTACGTACCGTTTCTTGCTAATCAAAAGGCCCAGTGATTCCTCCTCACACATCACACTGGAGTTAGTACGTCCAAGCATTATTTCTGCCGCGCTACATTTGCACGGATTAGCTGCTGAACCCTCCAGATGATGTACTGCTTTTCAAGAAGGGTGTAGTATAACTGGCGAGGGTCTACAGTAAGTCCAAGAGGGTGCTCAACGATGTACAGAAGTCTGACTTCAAAGTATAAATTGAAAAACAGCCGCTTAACCTGGAAAGGGCAATACTGAAGAGAAAGAACAATGTTTAAACTCTAAAAGGTAGCTGTAAGGAAGAACTTTTGTGTGCATCCACTGCACACAGTTACACGGAATCATGGGGCTCAAATTACAACCTGAAAAACTTAGGGTATGTGGCAATCTTTGCAACAGTAGTAACAATTACAGGAAATGTTTAAGAATAAATTAGGCAAGCATTTGTCAAGAATGGTACAGAAAGTTGATCATTCACCTCTAGAATGAGAGCAACACTAGACTATCTTCAAAGGTTCTTCTTTCCCCACTGCTGTCCCTCTCCGTATTTCTACCCTCAAACACAAGCATCATCCCCAGCTCTGCACTTACAATTCTATCTGCATATGCACATGTCTAGAGATGCACATTTATTTCTTCGTTACACACAGCTGAAGGAGAGTACTCATAGGTAAGCCAATTTACATAAACAGCTTCTGAAAGTTAAACACCTCGGCTTCTTGCAAAACGTCAGCCCAACAGAACACCGTCAGCCCAACAGAACACCGGGAGCGGTATGTAAATCCTTATGCCAAAATTGCGTTCTCTTAAATCTTATGAAAACCATTTCTAACATAAAGCCTGACCTGACTGGTCTATTTTCTGACACTCCCCTTCTCTGTCATCAGGTACTTATTAGATAGTAAAACAACTGACGGGGTAAACACCATAACTAGCACAATAGCTGACTTCCGTAGCAGTTGCATATCAGGTCTGAAGAAATGTGAGTTTAGTAGGTGTATAGGTAGATACACATTCAGAAATGCACAAGAACTGAAAGGAGTAATCTGTAACTGGTAGACTAAGAACACTGCAATAGCATGCAATGTAAATCAACATGCACCTATAGGGAAGGGAAGTACAGAAACATTCTTCTGGATTAAAAAAAAAAAAAAAAAAATACGCAGCAATGGTAGGAAAAGGTACTTGGAACGTGCCACTTTCAGTCCACTGAAACAATGTCTGCAACAGCAGTAAGAACACTGGCAAACTACCTTCTCTGTTCCACAGGGCCTTGAGACCCATACGCATTGTCTGTTGCCACTTGCTGTTAGGAAACAAAGGCACTGCGATCAGTAGAAGCGTGTAGAACACCGAAAATGAAACTTTTGAGTATGTCACATGCAAGATCCTCATTCTCCGTACAGTCTACAAGGTTACACAATTGTAAAATACTTCGTAAGAATGAGAATCCTGACGTTTGCCTTGGATTAAAAAAGTTTTTAAATTCCGTTTCGAGGTTTTTTTCCCCAAGGGTTTTAGAAATAAAAGCGTCTTGGTAAAGTGATTTTCACACACTGCACAGACACAAGCAGTGTTTCTCCCACTGCGAGAGGAGTATCAAAATACTCTTATCTAATATGTTAGACAAGAGTGACCGAGGTCACAGGAGAATCTGTACTTTCCCACTGATTACAAGGAACGGGCCAGCTGCTTTGTGCCTCCTATGCAGCTGGAGCATGCAGTTGCCTGGTAACTTGTTCCGACCTATTGCATCTTAATCACATATACACGTAGGAATACCAAGCTGACCGCTTAGGTTTATCAGCCAAAACAGTTTACAGCAACGCAATAGTTTAGAGCAATTCAGGAAGTTTAACACTGAATTTAGGTATGTGCTTATATGGTTTGATGAACAGAGCTTCTATAAATGAAAGGGAAACAACAGAAGTTATTTATATGTGATTTCAGAACATACAAAAGGTATAGTCTACAAACCAAGTATCAAGTACTAGCAATATTTACCTGTTCAAAGGGCATCATGTAATGTCTCAGACTCAACAAGCATAAACTGACAGACTGTTATGACTTGAAAATTTTAAAAAAGTTCCAATAGTGTGCCCAAAATGGAGGTGTTTCAGTGTTCAGGCTAGACTCCTTGTCTCCAGTAAATACACATCTTAATTCTAACACAGGATAAAAACCGATTTATAAATGTCCTCTTGTAAAAATGAAACCGTTCCAATCACCCTGTTCACTCCTATTTAAGATATTAAATAGGGCAAATCAGAAGTAACTTGAACCAATCCCTCCCACCCAGCTATAAACCAGGACCATATACAGCCCTTGCAGACTACACAAGATCCTGTCTCATTCCAGCCACATCATTAGCATAAGCTGTGCAAACCCATGCAAATCAACAGGTTTTCCAGGCATAAAAGCAGACTCCAACAGCAGTTAAGCCACTTCTTACAACTGACAATGTCATACTTCCATCCCTGATCATAGCACAAGAACAAAAGAGAATGGGTCCTTATTGTCCTTCATGAACTTGAGGGGCTGCAAGAAACCAGTGAAGTTACAAGCCTGGATTCTGTAATGTCGCTATCAGCATAATTTCCAGATCAAAGATCCGGCCTCCTGTTAAGATCATCAAACATAATTTTGAGTTTGGAGGACAGGTCATCACAACACTATGTTAGGTAGAGTATAAAACCTTATCATCAGATTCTCAGCTAGTTTAAGTCAATGTATTCTGTGTGTTCCGCTGAAGTCAATGAAACTAAACACACTATCACAGGAAAGAGGTATTTCAGCATGCCTCAGACCTGGAAAACTATCTTGAAAAATGCCCATAACTTTTAACACAAATTCTCTGCACTTCCCACGATCTCTCAACAGCGAGCGGTAGTAAGACCCTAACAGTTACTTGCAACCTATTTCTTGCATAGCATTCATTTTTATTTTAATTTTAAAAGGGGCAACTAATACATAAGATTTTTGCAGCTACTCACAAAAATCAATAAGCAAAGACATTTGTTCCAAGATTTAAATTACTTGTATAATTTAAAAAACTATCAAAGCTCTGTAAAGTAAAAAAGATACATTTACCTACTAATGTAGGAAACTACAGACAAACTTCAGGAAATGACCAAAGGTGCAGAGGATAGGCTAATAGGCTAAGGTAGAAAAACAACAACAACAAAAAAAAACCCAGGAGTTCTACAGAAAAATGAGTGAGCAGCCCACAGCACTGGCAGACAACAGATTTTTTTATACCCACTTCCTCCACCCCTTCTTCCTATTCCCTCCCCCCCCCTTTTTTTTTTTTTAAGGGAAATAATTATTCTATTGTGAAACATATTGTCAGTGATGCAGTTGAAGCCAAAAGTTTACATGAGTTCAGGAGAGGATTAACCGAATTCTAAGACATGTGCCAACACAACTGCTATAGAAAGCATCTGCATCACGGTGAAATGCAAACAGCTACTCTGATAACGACACATTATTATTCACTAAATTTGCCTTTGCCTTTTACCCTGTTGTATAGTTACTAATGTTGAAAAGAGTCACTGCTGTGCAAGAAACTAAAACTTACAGTGCTTCATGCTGGGAGAGAACTGTGGCCCGTCAGCTCGTGGCTGTGAAGCCTTACAACTTAACACGTTGCAGTTGCACACCAACAAGTTCTGAGGTGGACTGCTGACTGTATTCAATAGTCACAGCTTAGGTAGGAGGATATGATAAACTTGACTTATTTGCCTTTAACCGATGCTCCAAATATGTTAAAGTCGTTCTTAAAGCAGGTTACTGGTTTGATTACCCTTCATACAAAATCCTCCTTCAAATAGAGGTTTCTCTTCTCTTCTTTTCAGATTTAAGGCATGAACAGAAACCACACCTGCATCATCACTGAAATCAGTGCCTATTTTTCAATCAACTTTAGCAGCATCAGAATTCGTCCTCAAGTACCGTTCATAAAGCAAATGCTTCATTCTTCAAAACTTTTTTTAGCAAAGGTTAGTAATGCTGTACCACAGACTCTCACGCCCAGTCACACATGTTCTTCCCGAGACCGTTACGCAGCTTAGTATTTTAAAAATCGCCATCCTAACTGCGTACCTGATACTACTGGTTCTCCCCTTTTTAAAGTCTGATGTTAAGGAAAAGCTGCAAGTCCTACAAAACCAGGCAGACTTGCTTGTTCATGCCAAAGAGAAAAAGGTTAAGCATTATTAAAAAATAAGACTATTGCCTACCTTTAAGTATCCATAAAGCTATCAACATGAACCGTATGGTGGCCTGTTAGCATCGCTATTTGAACACGGGCATGCAAAATGTCCTTCAGTTAAATTCCAAACTCTATGAAGTAATTGGTGGGCAATTCCCCAAGGATAAAACGTCTATCAAAAGCCAACAGTAAGCCAGAAATCTCTTTCCGTTTCATAGGGTAAAAAAAAATAAATACAGTGAATCCTGAAAAAAGAAATCGATATTAGACAGGGAACGCCTATATACTTATAGGGCAAGTAATAAAACATTTAGTGTTTTGATTTTTTTCTTTTTATTTATGTCATCACAATAGTTAGACAAACATGGAAACATTTGCAACAGCAATACTTGGGTCACTTTAAAATCTTGGTAACACTGAAATACAGGGCAGCGAAAGCTAATGATGTGGGGAGGGGACTTTAGGTCTTATTATTTTCAGACACATTCACACACACACATATATCTATATACACACGCGCACTCCACAACTCCAAAGAGCTATCTTAACTATGTCTGCCAGTAAACGGAAATAGTAGGCAGAAAGGAACCATATCCATACTAAGACAGTTAGCTGTGTCGTAAAACTGAAGATCACTGCAACCAGTGCCATCTTAAAGAAGAAGGAAAAAAAAAAAAAAAAAAACCAACACCAAAAAACCTGAAAGGAACCATCGCTGTGCATGTCATAAGCATGAAGTTATTTTAACCTGGTGACTACTCTGCTCTATACTTTAAGCATCGTGAAGTTTTTATGTGTTTTTAAGGTCTAAGGTTACTATTTTAAATGACCTACTTGTAGTGGCAGCCCAAGTAGCATTCTGGAGAACACCACAGTGCCCACAGCTTCTACAGGTCAGTGCAGTCTGATCAAGCACTACATTTCTAGGGGAGGAAAACAAAAAAACACTACCGCTCATTTATTCAATTGAAAAGCTTATTACCTGTACCTTCCAAAGCAACAGGCTACAGGAACACTGAATGCAAAGTAAACCAGACCCATCTGGAATAATCTGACCTCTCAGCTCCAAGTTACACATCTTTCATTTCGTATTTTAAGGGATTAACAGCATTTGGATGCACAGAAACTGTCTTTACAGTGATGTCTGCAGACCTCCGAGTCACAAGTTAAAAATGTCTTCCTAAATTATAACAGTATTAGCACTTCCTCTGAAAGGAGTGAAAAAAACACAACCAGGGAAGGAGGAAAGTGACACACCACCAAGGTTTTTTTTCCCCAGAGATAACAAAATCCTGAGAGAACAAGATGCTTGTGCTATCAGAATAAAAATCCCCAAAGAAACAAAAGAGTTTACCTTTCCCTTGGAAAAGTTACTTTTGAGTCAAGATCTGCTCTTTTTCTCTCCCAACCATGAAATCTCTCTTCAGCTTAAGACTCTCTTCTACTGCAGTAGAAATTTAGTGCACATGCTGGAACCTGGACAGAATCTTATTTAAAAAAACAAACAATACAATAGTACTACAGTGGCTAGAAATCTTTTACATATTCTGATGAAAAGACTCAACTTATTTCTAGGAAATAAAGTGTTTGGGGCCAAAGCCAACGCATGATGTTCATGTAAGGTTAAATTTTTATTAATTTTTTTCTTTTTTTAAATTGATATATTGAAAAAAGCTGGAGAAGGAAGCAGGGACAGAAATGAAAAACCATTCAGGGAGTCAGTGGTATAGACTGTCAGCACGCAACCTAAATATTGTAATTGCAGATCACATAGTCAGAACAAGCCAGTCAAAAGTAGCACACTCCCTGGGAGAGGGGCGGGAGTCTCTTCCCCCTTGTCTTTCAAGCCAAGACCCAACTAGCAGAAGGCAGCTTTTCTGTCAGATAAAGCAAGGCAAAAGGATCATGTACAGCAACTTCCTTGCAGCCTCTTGCTCCTGAGCACCCTTCTTCACCTCTTTCTCTCTTTCTTCTGGTGATGGGAAGGCAAAGCATGTTCTGTTCCTGTGAGCCCATGCTGCTTGTCCCTATAGTCACAGCAGGCACCTGTGATTCCTCTCCGAAGACATTTACGCATAGAAATCAGTTGAGTGGTGTGTTACGGAAGCATAAGCTGCAGTGGACGTGATTCTGAATCAGTTATTGTTTTGCCCATCATGACAAAATAAAACCGGCAATTTCTTACTTTATAGAAATCCTCCTAAAGTAGTAGTTGCCCCCAATCGCTGTCAAGTTTTTGTATCACAGGAGAACAAATGCAGCCAAAAGAACATCTTCTCTAAAATGACCACTCCGAACTGCACAAGCAGGCAGGCACAGGCAGCTCCCGATTTAATTAAGCGTATGTACACAGCACCACTTAGTGGTGCAAGCGGAGTCACCGCTGATAGGAATGAGAAGCTTGAACACCAACCTTCCCTCCCCGGCCCCCTGGACACTGCAGCCTGATCTTGACAAATTGACCGCCTGGATAAAGCAAGCTATCTGGCAACTAAAAAGATCCATTGTACTTTTCTGCTCAGTACACCTAAAGATACAGATTCACCCTCTAAATCTCGGCCAATTTCTTGAATACCACCAACACTCAGAACAGGTTTCAAATGGCAACGTGGCAGGACAAAGTAATAAATACTTATCCTTAAGTCTGCTAACTTTCTAAACCTTTGCCTAGACCTTAAGGAAATGTAAAAACAAACAAACTACTGCAAAGTTCAATACGCAAGCCACGCAAAGTTAAGGCTATCAAGTAGGAACCTGATTACGAGTATAAATCATGCAATAGCTACTCTATGACATGGATGTCCTGAACAGATCATCCTCTACAGTGTAAGTCCAAGGTACAAACCCATCAGCACCTCCTTCCCTCTCTGTATCGCTGTGGTTACCTGCTCTGTGCCCAGAGCCAAAAAGAATCCCGACGTTGGAGTTACTGTTCCTTTTATGCCCAGCCCCATACTTCTTTCCTGACGGAGAGGTGACGCACCTGATTTGAGGTGGAGTGCAGACAACCTTCTCATCTAGTGCTGGGCAGTTTATTTGTCCCACAAACAAACCCCAGGAAAGAGAATGCACGGTTGGACGGGTGCACTTGAGATTTTGACCACGCGGTAGCACCGTTAACTGCTGAAAGAGCAGGACTCTCTGCCGTTCTGTGTCCACGTCACGACTGCCCTCACGTCCCCAGTCTGCACCCAGCTCCTCCAGGGTGTGCAGAGGGGCTTCCAGCCCTGGCTCAGCAGGCGTCCACATAAGATCCCCCAGCCAAGAGGGGGGTGTATGCTCACCTGCCACATCGATACCGTGGGTACATTAAAAGCCACCCCCCAACTCTTTCCCCAGGAGTGATTGGGGGAGGCTCTTCAGTCATCTGGCTGTAAACCCCCTCCCCCTCAGGGAGACCAACATCCAGGCATGCCTTGCTCTAACTCCCCAAATCCACTGCCCTCCGAGGAATAAAAGGCGTCTGGGCCACTCCCCCGGCTCTAATCTGCAGATATGCCTGGCTTCCCAGAAGTAGGCTGAGAAAGCCAGCGTTAAGGCACTCCTTCCCACGCCCAGATCCACAAAATCCTCAGAGAAAAGAAGAAAAATAGCCACTTCACTGCAGCAGGAAGTAAATAAACTTGGGGGACACAGGAGGCCAGTTCTCCCGGGGTCAATGGAAGGGAGGGCTAGATGCAACGTATCTGAGGATTTTCCATGTGCACAGCTGAAACAGCCATGTCTCAAGCAGGGATACGTCCCATTTACGGCAGTTCCTCCCCACTTCTCATCCCCAAAAGACAAACTCGGGCCTCTGCCTTCTCCGTGTGTAGCTCCCCACTCCCTTCAGCATGGAGCTGCGAGGCTCTGGGTTTGTGGAGAACCACAGGTGGGAAACCGAGGCTACTAATGGTGACCACAGAGAACAGACCAGCTCGGAGGGGGCGAGGAGGGCCGATGCACAATTTCTACGTTTGAATTTGTTGGGAACTTGGTGGGAGTCACAGGCTTGCAAGCCACAACCCACAAGCTTGCAAGGCACAACCCCAGCTATCCAGGACATGGGCTTCCCAAGATCACAAACCTCCGGGGACGGGGACGGCGCCTGCGCCGGCGAGCGAACGCCGGGCTGCCCCAACGCGAAGCACGGCGCATGCGCCCGGGAGGCGCGTCCGCACGGCTGGTCGGGGAGCGGGCGCAGCGGGAAGCCCGCGGAAAACCACGCGAAACCGGCAACGCTCCCGAGTCTGACCTGGTCGGACTCCGGGGGCCGCGAGGACTACACCGCGCACGAGAGCCGCGCTGCTGCCCGGCCGCCGAGTCCGCGAAAAACTACAGCTCCCGGCATGCCCCGGGAGGCAGCCTGCCCTGCTGCCTGACCCCGAGGGGACGCCGCTTCCGTTCCCCCCCACCTCCCCACGCTGGCGCAGCGGCAGTTCCCGCCGAGCCCCCAGCGCCGCTCCGGGTAGCTCCGGCACGGCGCGGCCCCGCTGCCGCTCCGTGCGTGCAACACGGACCCCGCCGTCCTCCTCGGGGCTTTCCCCGGGACCCGCCGGCCGACTGCGCAGCCCCGCCACGGGGCCCGGTGAGCCCCCACCCCCGCGCGCCCGTTCTCTCAGCCGCCCTGTCAGCGCCCCACCCCTCACCCCCGCGCGCCCGTTCTCTCAGCCGCCCTGTCAGCGTCCCCCCCCCCCATCCCCGCGCGCACGTTCTCTCAGCCGCCCTGTCAGCGTCCCCCCCCCCATCCCCGCGCGCACGTTCTCTCAGCCGCCCTGTCAGCGTCCCCCCCCCCATCCCCGCGCGCACGTTCTCTCAGCCGCCCTGTCAGCGCCCCGCCCCCCACCCCCGCGCGCACGTTCTCTCAGCCGCCCTGTGAGCCCCCAGGGCTCCCCCCCCGGCCTCGGCACAGGCGGCCCCCACCTCCCCCGGGCCACCCCCGCCTCCGACGTTCGCGCTCCGAGGGGTGCCCGGCCCCGCTCACCTTCTCCCTCGGGGCAGCCGCAGCCCGGTCACTGCTCAGCTCCGCTCCTGCCTGGGCTCCCGGCGGCCCCTCCCCTTGCCAGGGAGGGGGCGTCGCCATCAGCCTCTCACTGCCCGCACCTGCGGCTCCTCCAGCCCCGGCCCGCAGCTGTGGTACCGAAACCCGGAACCAAACCCCTCACCACCAAGGTGAAGTGAAGCAGCAGGCACTGCCTTGACTGAGTGACAGATGTCAAGAGTCATCTGATGTGGAAGAGGTGTTAACTGGGGTCAAAATACAGATTTTAATACCCATCTTATTTTAGTTCTAAGACTTGGCGATTGCCAGGTATCATCTTTTCGATTTCCCCAGGTCCACCCGCGAGCGAGGCCACAAGGGAGATTTCTTCCAGAGAGAGGATAGAGTTATTAAGTCTCAAGACCACGATTTGCTTTTCTCCTTCATGAAGAGGTGAGTGGGTCATATAGCATCACTAGTCACCCAAGCAGTTAAGCCTGAACTTTTCACCTGTCCTTTAATGCTGTCAACTCCAAGCTAAATTTTTCCTGTTATTAAGAGGGGACCAAAGATCATGTGAAGTATTATTATCCTTTCTACAAATACACCCCCATCTTGGAGCTTTAGCTACTAGAGAAGGTCTTGGGAGTTTGGGGTCAGAGGAGCTAGCTGCAAGTACAAACTTTCATACAGCTCTGTTTAGGATGTGTGATGTTTCTCTGGTTGTCTAAACCGGTCTAAATTTCCACAGGTGGTCCCAACTCTGGGTGGCTCTAACAAGGATCCTGGAACTCCAGTAAGTTCTAAACATCGTTTTATATTTTAAACATGATCCCAAGTTCCTTTTTGCACTTGTCTCTACGGTTTTGGCAGCTGACAGCCCCGAGGGGTGCTTGTACAAGTTTCTCCCGAAGGGCGAGTAAATTAATTCTTTTGTCCGTGAGGTGGATGGTTTGGTAACGTTATAATTCACAACGCTATAATTCCTTCTTTCAAATTTAAAAAAAATAATTGCCTTTTAAATCCATCCAATTGAATCTGCTAAAATGATTCTCGTTGTTCTACCTCTTTTCTCAAGTTTTGGTTAAATTCAATGTCAGTATTCTCCACGGAACTAGATTTTCATCTGACTTTGGAATCGGAAAGGCAGGCTGTTACCGAGGTTAAATTCTGTGTCTTTACAAAACTTTGAATCAGTTACAAAACTAGATTATTTTTTTTAATTCAAATTACAAAACCGGTTAATATCAAGATGAATAGTTCAAACAATAATTGTTCCATTTTGTTTATCTCATGTTTAGAACCCCTCAAAAAAACCCACATACACCCTCTAAACACACAAAAAGATTATTGCCCTCGACAATATTCCTAATAGCAACCCCAACATTATAAACTTTACACAACTGTTTTCCCAAATAGATAACGTGAAACTTACTTATAGATTTTCCGTTTTAAAGGGACAGTTTCTTTAGACTTCCAGTTTCTTGTTGGGTGCTTTCTTTATTCTCGAATAATGAAGCCAAGGTTCTTCTCCCAGACCTTTACTGCTACAAGTGTTGTTAAAATGACTCGATACGGTCCTTTCCACTTCTCGGTGATTTTATATATATTCAGTCTCCTGGTCGGAAGGGATGCGCTGCTACGTCCAGTTCTAAGGGTCCAGCTGTGGAGACATACTGACAAAGTTCTTGAAAAGAATTGCTTAAAGAAATCATAACACCTTTTAAAAACATATCTCCAAAGGCACTCAAGATACTCAGAACACAGGACTCTTGATATGGTCTTTCATACAACATTTCCTAAAGACTTGGCTTTTCTTTCTCTTCTGGCTATACTCCGATTCTTAATAGAGCCACGGGTAACGCTTTAACCCATGTGAGGAGTGAGGTTTCCTGACAAATTTTACTCGACAGTTGCTTAAGGATATAGTTCATTCTCTCTCTCTCTCTCTCTGCCCACACACTTGCTTGTGGTCTATGTGGGGTGTGATAGTCTCAATCCATAGATAATACTTGGCTCAACTTGTCTCATAATCTTTGCTATAAAATGAGGGCCATTGTCAGATGACATTCTTACAGGCACCCCATATTTTGGTATTATCTCTTTGAGCAAGACTTTGACTACTTCCCTTGCTTTGTTGGTGCGACAAGGGAAAGCCTTGGGCCACCCAGTAAAGATATCAACTAAAACTAGGACATATCCTTATTTTCAAGGCAATTCTATAAAATCAATTTGCTAATATTCTTCTAAAAAATTTCCTTATTTAATAATCCCAAAGATGATCTTATTACTGGTTCGGGGATAATTTTACATATACATTTCACATCCACTTATAATTGTTTAAACAATCTTTGTCATATTTCGCTTTCTGTTTCCCAGTATACTCTGTGATGTTCAATGGGGCATTTTCTCTTATTATTGTGGGTGGGACTATTATTCGACCTGTCGGTGTTACAGCCTATCCTGTTTCATTTTGTTAGCCTGCAATCTAATAATTAATTCTTCATCTTTTTCATTATAATTTGGAGTTTCTTTAGGCAATTTTATACCTTTCTCTGGAACTAGTGCTAGGATGCCTTTTTCTGCAGCCTCTTCAGCAGCTTTATCAGCCAGTCGGTTACCTGCGTTAGGACCGGTCTTACCTAACGGATGTGCTTTACAGTGCATCATCGTGACTGCTGTTGGTTTTTGAATGCTTTCTAACAATTTCAGTATTTGTTCTGCGTGCTGAACGGCGGTTCCTGGTGCAGATAACAGTCCTCTTTCTCCCCGTATCGCTCCATGTGCACGTACCACTCCAAAAGCATACTTTGAGTCTGTCCAAGTGTTGACTCGCTTTCCTTGACTTAGTTCCAGAGCTCAAGTAAGAGCTATCAATTCAGCCTTTTGGGCAGAGATCATCGAAGGCAAAGTTGGCAACGCAAGTACCTCCTCAGTAGTTATTGTCTATCTCGATAAAACGTTTTCCTTCACAGATGGAACCGCTTCCGTCGGCATATAGTTCCCAATCTGTTTCTTCTAGTGGCACATCTCAGAGATCCAGTCAGCTGGAGTAAACTCTTTCGATTGCCTGCAAGCAGTCACGTTCCAGTTCTCCTTTAACTCGGTCAGTTGTTGAAAACGCAACAGGGTTAACGGCGGTAGTAGTTTTTAGGTAAACATCATCTTGTTCCAGCAACAACACCACTTGGTATTTCAGCATTCTGCTAGGGGATAACCAGTGCCCCCCTTTCCGTTTTAGCACAACAGTTATCATATGGGAAACGTACAGTAATCCTTTCTCCTCAGGCGAACTTACGAGCTTCCTGGATCAGTAGCACAGTTGCAGCGACGGCTCTCGGACGACCAGAGCATCCCAGACTCACGTTATCCAATCGCTTCGAGAAGTAGGCCACAGCTCGCCCACTTGGCCCTAAATATTGGGCCAGGATACCCAGAGCTCTACCTCTTCTTTCACGAGCAGAAAGTTCAAGTGTCTCTTGTGAGATCTGGCAGACGCTAGGGCTGGCACCCCTATTACAGCCTGTTTCAATTCTTGGAAGGTAGCTTTCTCGGCATCGGTCCAATCCGTCGTTTGAGGTTTTGAGCTGCTCCTATAAAGGTCAGGCCAGCAAGCCACAATTTATAATCTACAGGTGACACCACTCGACCATTCCCGGAAATGCTTGTCATTCATTTTTTTAGTCTTAGGTTCGGGGAGACGACACATTGCCTCTTTTCTCTCAGTTCCCAATTGTCTCTGTCCTTTTAGGATTTTAAAACTCAAATTTAAGTTTCTTCTTTCTGGGTTATTTGGGTTTTTTTCTTTTGACACTCGATATCTACTGATTCCCAAAAAGTTCAAAAAGTTAAGAGTTGACTTTGTGCATTGTTCTTCCGTCTCAGCTACCATTAACAGATCGTCCATATATTTCAGCAAGATTTCTTGATTATTTTCTTTCTTCCAAATCTCTAATTCTCGTGCCAATTGATTTCCAAAAATGGTAAGACTATTCTTAAAGCCTTGAGGCAAGACTGTCCACGTATATCGTGTTTTTCTCCCAGTCTCAGGATTTTCCCATTCCAAAGCAAAAACCTCGTGACTATTGGGATCCAAGGGAATACAGAAAAAGGCATCTTTTCGGTCCAACACTGTGAACCATTCTCATTTCTCCGTTAGGGTTGTTAACAAAGTATAAGGATTTGCTACGACCGGATGAATACCTTGTACTATTTGATTTATTGCTCTGAGGAGGTCTTGAACTAATCTATCATCTTTTTCATCAGCCTTTTAAAAGGCAAGATCGGGGTGTTATATCTGGATTCACATTCTATTAACAATTTGTATCTTAAAAATTTTTGTATTACCATTACTAACTCTTTCCGACTTTCCGGTTTTAGGGGGTATTGTTTCATTCTTACCGGATTCGATCCTGGCTTTAAATCAACTCTCACAGGTTCTGCTTTTTGGATTTACCGGGAACTTCCCAGTCCAGACGACTGGAATGACAGCATTACACTTGGACCGGTATAATCTTCTGCTTTCGGTAAACATCCTGTTAACAACAAAGCCGCTGCTTCGATACGTTTAGTTTCTGGAATTAAAATTTTAAGCTCTCCATTTTTAAATTTAATTTCTGCCTCTAAGTTCTCAAATAGACCTCTCCTTAACAGGAGTTTAGGAGAATTTGGCACATACAAAAACTGCCGAGTGACCCATTGCTTTCCTAATTTCATTGTTAAAGATTTAAAGAAGGGTCTAGTTTCTCGTTCGCTTGTTGCACCAACACCACCAATTTCTTCAAAACTTAACTCTCCCTCTGAGGTATTTAAAACTGAAAAGGTGACTCTAGTGTCAACTCAAATTCAATTTTCTGTTCTCCCAGTTTAGCTGTAACCAGAGGTTCTGCTGGGAGACTCCCCTCCGGTCCCCGTCCGATACGTTCACTTAAAAAGAACAAATCTACATATGGCACTTTATTCCATTTACTCTCTCTCCTACAAAACAACAGTAATTGCAATATAGTATTGTAACTCAAAGTTCTGTTTGTTTACCATTTTTCCTGCAGTTCACCCCAACGTGCCAATAAACATCCCAGCGGTGACGTTTCTGGTAACTTTTCATCAGCAGTTCTATTTCCTGCACTCTTATTCTTAAACAATTTTGCTAATGCCATTATACTTATATACATTCAAATACCAAATACCAAACAAATGCAAACGACAGCTGTCCCAAATAATACACAAAGTCCAACCCAGCAATAGCTTTCGCTTATGACTTACGGGCAGACGCCTAGGCTTCCACTGCAGACGGCTACCCTCCAAGCCCCAACCCTGGGAAGCTTTCGCCACGCCTCACGGGCAGGCTTTCCAAACAAATTCCAAAGAAGCAGCGCCTTACCTTTTTTCCAGGGAACGCTGCGAGGAGCTTTGCGTGTCGAGGGTGACGGTTCTCCCCGAGAATACCTCGGTGCCGGCCGGAGCTCGATCGACACGCCATCTCGTCCAGTCTCACTCGCAAGGTCCCATCTGGGTCGCCAAAACCGTTACCGAAATCCAGAATAAAACTCCTTAACGCCAACGTGAAGTTAAGAAGCAGGCACTTTGTTTATCGCAGCGCTGGGGACACGGGGGATCGCTCCTCCAAAGGCGTGTCCCACTTAGTATCAAAATCCATCAGTTTTTACAGGCTTTTCCCGTCAGGTCATTGTTACCTAAGCTCCTTCCGTAAAAACGCATACTATGCTCGTTCTTAAATTTAACCGTTGTAACGATCGGTCCTGTGATTATATAACCTTACCAATATTCTTATTTAAAAACAATCATTGGTCAGTGACACTTGGCTCTGCTGACTGGCATCGTCGATACTCAAATCGAGATGGGGAGGGTAAGGGGGTTTCCAAGCAGCAAACTGGTGTCCACGACGGTTTCCTTAGTTTCCTGAAACAGAACGTAGGAAAACCAGTAACTTCCTGGTGAGGTTTCTAGGGTTAGCTGTTTCAAACTTTAACAATATTACGGTCCCTAGCGTCACGCATAACACAGCTCCTAAAGTTTCTATGGCTACGTTTCAAACTTAACAATCCTATACGTTACGCTTCACAATTTTACTTCTTAATCAAACCTAACTCTTCTATGTGATTAAATGTTGATTTCTTTACCAGAACATTTGCAACAGCTGGAGCCCAGCAGGAACAGGGGGGGCACGGCCCGACCCCCCCCAGCGCCTCACCTCCTCCTCCTCCCCTGGGCTCCCTCACAGCCCCTCGCCCCGTGCAGAGGGAGCGCAAACGCAGCCCAGAGGGCAAAGGGGCCGGCCGGCCAGCGTCTATTCAGTCAGTCGCGCACCTATCGAGTCCTGCCAGCGAGTCTGCTCCGGGGCTCGGGGCACCCCCCGGCGCTCCCCCTGCCCCTCGGACACCTCTGATAGCACATTTCCATACGTTCTGTATGGCACGTCTAAATATTTGGGTGGTTTTAATACTTTGTACCAGCTGTGGTTTGCTGCTAGGTGACTATAAAAGTGAGATTTGGTAAATAATGGTTAGAAATCTTATACTAACGCTACAACTGAAACAACAGACAAGAGTATAGCCGAGCAATTAACTAGCAGAGGTAGGTACTCCTAAGTTTTGCAGTTCTTTGCTCTTATGACTAGATGTTCCCCTGTAAGCTAAATGGGAACAATGCTGAAACTGACCACATGTGATTGAAACTGCGTTAAGCTTCAAGATCAAAGAACAAGGACAAGAATAAAGACTTCGAGGACAGCCAGCAAGAACTTCAAATGGGTCGGTGGTCGCAAAAGCAGCCCTTCGTCTCAAATGGATCCTTCCTTGCACGTGATCGGATGTAGGCAGTGCTATGATAATCGGTTGCCATCGTTTTTATGTATATGTATACTCATCTGATTAATAAGCAATTAGTTATTCTATATAACCTGTTTGTGCTAAAGCTGTGGCACGCACACTAGGTGGAACTATCCCCCGTGCATCCAGCGCTGCAGTGAAGAACGCCTGCTTTCTAAAACTCCAAAATGAGTCTTAGGGAGTTTCGTCGACCGGCTTTTCAGTATCAGAGGTACAAGGGAGGAAAGGAAAAAAAAAAAAAAGCAAAAAAAAAAAAAAGCAGGGGTGTGGGAAAGAGAGGGGACCAGGGGACGGAGGGGGCCGGGAGGGACCACAACACCGAAGAGGGGAGACGGGGCCCCGAGGGCCCGGGGCTCACCGCAGCTCTTGTTCTTGGCGCTGCCAAGAGACTTTGCCAGTTCAGCCGCTTCTTTCTCCTTCTCTCCTCCCTTCCTCTTCTGTAACTCCAGTCGCTTGGCTGTCCTCCGCATAACGGAACACGCGAGCCCCTCGCAGCTCTTGCGAGATGAGGCCTCCTAGACACGTAGCCTCGCTCGCTCGTTCACTACGTGGCCGTACCGTGCTGCTGGTCACGCATCACCCTGGCGGTCTGACCTGCTGTGGACTACGAGGAGGGATCCTCCCACACCCACAGAGGCAGGGTCCCTCTGGCCTGCAGCGGGAGGCAGCTGCCAGCCAGATGGCCTTCCGTTTCTTCTTCTTTACCTTTCTGCGGCCTCTCCAGCTTCAGCAGCTCCCGTCCACAGCCAGTAAGCGCTCCGCCTGTCCCTCTGCGCTCCCGTGCCGTGAGGAGAGGGAGGCCGGGCAGAGACAGGCCACGCGAGCCTGAGGCTGCTGCAGTCAGCGGCATCTCCGGGGACGAAAGGACAACCCCGCTCACGGCGTGGCCTCTGGCAGAGGGAAAGAGGCAGCAGCGACCGTTATTACCGCAGCTCCACCCTGGCCAGAGCCCCTCCGTCCGCAGGGGCTTCCGCGGACGGACGCCGCTCCTTCCCCGTGCCGCTGCTAACGGCACCCGCCTTAAGGGAGACTCGAGAACACCGGAGGGCCAGCTTGCCGCCCTCACGACAGGGCTCGGGGGCTGCCTGCGGCTGCAGCACAGGCTTCAGGGGAGGGGCTGCAGCTGGGGGCAGCCGCAGGGGCCGAGCGGGGCTGGGGAAAGGCGCCGGGGGAGCTCCGGCGACTCGGGAAGGCGCCCGCTGGCCGCGCCTGGGGGGTGCCCGCCTCCGTCCCCTCTTCCCTTCTGTCGGCTCTCGGGGACCTGCCCGGCGCTGCCCTGGCCCGGCTCGCCTCCGGCGGACCGGGAGCCTGCCGCGGCGGCCGCTTCGCAGCTTCCCGTCCCGCCGGCCCCGGGCGGCCAGCGGGCAGGAGGCACCCGCCGCCGCGGCCGCCGCCGCCCCCGCCGGAGGGGATGGCTCGCCTCACCCGCGGTCCAGGCGCGCGCTCGCCCGCTGCCGCCGACAGCCGCGCCCTGCGCGCCGCCACGCTGCTCCCGGGGACCGCGCATGTGTAATATGGAGGAGGGAAAGGAGGGAGGCAGGGCAGGAGATAGGAGAGCAGGGTGCGCAGGGCGAAACAACTCGCGTGGGTTAAAAACTCGTGTGGGTGAAGGGGGTGGGCTGGAGCAGGAGATGGGGGTGTGCATGGCGGAGACACGGACCTAGTGGGGAGGGTAGGTGAGGGTACAAAGGTGCACGGGGGGGTACTAAAACCAGACGTGCTGCTTCACAGAAATACGGTCCCACCTGAATTCAGTAGTAGGCTTTCTTCTGCGCTTAAACACTAATCAGGCATTTAAAAGCTTCAGTAGACTTGCAAACTGAAACCTCTGACAATTTACGTAGTCTTCTAATTTCTGATATCCAGGATATGTGAAAATAACACTCTCAATTCAACAGTTTTCACCGAGAATGATATGTGTTAACCTAAATCACACAAAGTGAATAATATCATGTTAGCCATGTAGCCTTTATTAAGAGGTTGAAATTACCTTCTCGGGATCTTTTAAGCTTCTAAGCGTAAAATAATTAGTGTAGCTTACAGATGTGGAAGAGAAATCTTTTGGTATCATAACCAAAGTAGTCTTCTCCTCTATGAATGGCAACACAATCTGTAATACTGCATCGACACTTCAAAACCCATTCTGTCTCTCCCCTTTTGTCATCCAATGTTGTCTTTTAGATATTTCAAGAAATTCTTTCATGGTCTATCCCATAAAATGAGAAGTAGATTATTACGGAAGAGCTCCACAGATAAAAAGTTAATGCATTAGACTAACTGTGATATAAAAATTACTGGAGATCTATTTATGTGTGATGTTCTGATGAATTATCTAGTTGTTTACAATTGCTAGGACTTCTCTCAGCGGTAAATCACTGGCAATGTGCACGAACACAAGAAACTCTTCACGGGGCACATTCATCCTTTATGCAATTAAATGAAGTTTTTAAATCACAAAAAGATTTGGCTGTTACACAGTCTGTGTAAATTACATGATAGTAACCCAAACCACAAGACCATGTCTCTCCTACTTTGCTCTGTTGCAGAAGAATCTCAGCTTGCAAAACACATCAGTTTTCTGTAACACAGATAACCAGGGTTCACACAGTCAGACTTTTCAGTCAGAAGGCCACAGAAAGAATCATAAAGAGACCGAGTATCTTTTCCTTAAACATCCTGTTTACAGACAGCTATGTTACCTCCAAGTGCTATGAAAGTTACTTTCTCTAAAACTATCTTCCATTTAGTTTTCCTTTTTTTTTTTTTTTTTTCCCTTTTCTTCCCCTGAAAACAATCTTATAGCTTAATCCTTATAGGATTTTTTTTCAAGTTTTGTTTTTTTCTAACGAGTATCAACACATGAACACTCTAAATAGTTTCAGGAAGGTCAGTATTTGCTACAGTTGCACTTGATCCAACATCCCACTTTTTTTTCCACCAAGCAAAGGAGTTCAACCAAGTTTCTTTCAAGAGCCATACAGGAGAAAGTACAGATTCTGCTCTGTCTGCTAACAAGCAGGCGAAGGAGCTGCTACCGATTTGAAAACTGTAGAGGCTCTGCTGTGCCCATTTTGAACTGGGGAACAAAAATAGTATTTAGGTCCACTTTTTCTCATTTGCAAAGCAGATCCACTGCCTTGGGAGACTGACCAGAATTACTTGGAACAAACAGTCTTTTTGCCTAGGATCTGTTTGTTAGTTCAGAAAACAGTCACTACGTCCCTGTGATAATATGACACGATTTCATCAAGACATTTCTGTCTCAAGGGGCCCAGCTGTATTTTATTTTCTATTAACACAGCATCTATCCAATTCCGGTCTCTGACTTAAGAGATGAGCAACATGCAATTTCTTCAATGTCTACTTATCACGTGAGGAAGTCAACAAACCTCTTTTCACAGTTACAAGCACTTTTCAAAGATGTGACAGTTCCCTCCGGTCATCAACTGACCCTGAACAAGTTGGAAAATATAAAAGGATCAATAAATGTGAGAAAGACCTTTGGTATGAGGGAACCCAGACAAACCCGTGCAGCAGCTTTCTTCTCTATTGATTGGAAGAGAATGCTGTTTGGCTGCTGCTTCTACGGATAATCCACAAATTATTTGCTATTCTTCTTAGCCAAAGGGCTAAGGCAGTGCCATCAGCAACTTCATAACATACCCTGAAACAAGAAGCAGATATTACAGCTCCAAGTCTGAGGAAACAGCATCAATGATTAAGACAGCTCTAACATGGAAGGCCTGGTAAGTGGCAGTGGTATAAGGCACTAGCAATTTATCAGGGCTCTCTTTCAAATGCTGGCATTTTCTGTGACTTGGATTTTGCCTATTGTTATGAGATCATTACATCACCTATCACACAAGTGTAGCTTTGTTAACTTTCAAAGAAAAGCTGCTAGACAATATACAACACAAAGTTAGACAAGCGAGGGAAGTACACAGGGATTTCACAGGCAATCTGGAATCGGGCACCCGACTTGAATTCCCGGCTTTGAAAACCTCTCTCCAAATGACTTACCATCCTTTCACTAAGATCCAGCAGCAGTTCCCTCCTGTGCCTCATGCTCTTCTTTAGCCAGCCAAAGCCCACGGAGCTGCACTGTAAGCTTGAAGACGAGGATGCCAGCTGCGTGTCCTATTTCTGTCACCTAGTTTTTACGTACCGTTTCTTGCTAATCAAAAGGCCCAGTGATTCCTCCTCACACATCACACTGGAGTTAGTACGTCCAAGCATTATTTCTGCCGCGCTACATTTGCACGGATTAGCTGCTGAACCCTCCAGATGATGTACTGCTTTTCAAAAAGGGTGTAGTATAACTGGTGAGGGTCTACAGTAAGTCCAAGAGGGTGCTCAACGATGTACAGGAGTCTGACTTCAAAGCATAAATTGAAAAACAGCCGCTTAACCTAGAAAGGGCAATACAGAAGAGAAATAACAATGTTTAAACTCTAAAAGGTAGCTGTAAGGAAGAACTATTGTGTGCATCCACTGCACACAGTTACACGGAATCATGGGGCTTAAATTACAACCTGAAAAACTTAGGGTATGTGGCAATCTTTGCAACAGTAGTAATAATTACAGGAAATGTTTAAGAATAAATTAGGCAAGCATTTGTCAAGAATGGTACAGAAAGTTGATCATTCACCTCTAGAACGAGAGCAACACTAGACTATCTTTAAAAGTTCTTCTTTCCCCACTGCTGTCCCAAGGCCAGGCACCGGCCCGGCCCGGCCAATGCCAGGCCCCTGCCCGCCGGCTCGGCCCCTGCCCGCCGGCCCGGCCCGGCCAAGGCCAGGCCCCTGCCCGCCGGCTCGGCCGGGCCCGGCCAAGGCCAAGCCCCTGCCCGCCGGTTCGGCCCGGCCCCTGCCCGGCCAAGGCCAGGCCCCTGCCCGCCGGTTCGGCCCGGCCCCTGCCCGGCCAAGGCCAGGCCCCTGCCCGCCGGTTCGGCCCGGCCCCTGCCCGGCCAAGGCCAGGCCCCTGCCCGCCGGTTCGGCTCGGCCCCTGCCCGGCCAAGGCCAGGCCCCTGCCCGCCGGCTCGACCCGGCCAAGGCCAGGCCCCTGCCCGCCGGCTCGACCCGGCCCGGCCAAGGCCAGGCCCCTGCCCGCCGGCTTGGCCCGGAGAAGGCCAGGCCCCTGCCCGCCGGCTCGGCCTGGCCCGGCCCGGACAAGGCCAGGCCCCTGCCCGCCGGCCCGGCCCGGACAAGGCCAGGCCCCTGCCCGCCGGCTCGGCACCCCCCGGCCCGGCCCGGCCAAAGCCAGGCCCCTGCCCGCCGGCTCGGCCCAGCCAAAGCCAGGCCCCTGCCCGCCGGCTCGGCCCGGCCCGGGCAAGGCCAGGCACCTGCCCGCCGGCTCGGCCCGGCCCGGCCAAGGCCAGGCCCCGGCCCGCCGGCACGGCCAAGGCCCGGCCTGGCCCAGGTTAGGCCCCTGCCCGCCGGCTCGGCCCGGCCCGGCCAAGGCCAGGCCCCTGCCCGCCGGCTCGGCCCGGCCCAGGCCAGGCCCCTGCCTGGCCAAGGCCAGGCCCCTGCCCGCCGGCTCGGCCCGGCCCGGCCAAGGCCAGGCCCCTGCCCGCCGGCTCGGCCCGGCCCGGCCCGGCCAAGGCCAGGCCCCTGCCCGCCGGCTCGGCCCGGCCCGGCCAAGGCCAGGCCCCTGCCCGCCGGCTCGGCCCGGCCCGGCCCAGGCCAGGCCCCTGCCCGCCGGCTCGGCCCGGCCCGGCCCAGGCCAGGCAAGGCCAGGCCCCTGCCCGCCGGCTCGGCCCGGCCCGGCCCGGACAAGGCCAGGCCCCTGCCCGCCGGCTCGGCACCCCCCGGCCCGGCCCGGCCAAAGCCAGGCCCCTGACCGCCGGCTCGGCCCAGCCAAGGCCGGGCCCCTGCCCGCCGGCTCGGCCCGGCCCGGCCAAGGCCCGCCCGAGGCCAGGCCCCTGCCCGCCGGCTCGGCCCGGCCCGGCCAAGGCCCGCCCGAGGCCAGGCCCCTGCCCGCCGGCTCGGCCCGGCCCGGCCCAGGCCCGCCCGAGGCCAGGCCCCTGCCCGCCGGCTCGGCCCGGCCAGGCCAAGGCCCGCCCGAGGCCAGGCCCCTGCCCGCCGGCTCGGCCCGGCCCGGCCAAGGCACGCCCGAGGCCAGGCCCCTGCCCGCCCAAGGCCAGGCCCCTGCCCGCCGGCTCGGCCCGGCCAAGGCCAGGCCCCTGCCCGCCGGCTCGGCCCGGCCCGGCCAAGGCCCGCCCGAGGCCAGGCCCCTGCCCGCCCGAGGCCAGGCCCCTGCCCGCCGGCCCGGCCCGACCCCGTCCCGGCCCAGGCCAGGCCCCTGCCCGCCGGCCCGGCCCGGCCCCGGCCCGGCCCAGGCCAGGCCCCTGCCCGCCGGCCCGGCCCGGCCCCGGCCCGGCCCAGGCCAGGCCCCTGCCCGCCGGCCCGGCCCGGCCCCGGCCCGGCCCAGGCCAGGCCCCTGCCCGCCGGCCCAGGCCAGGCCCCTGCCCGCCGGCCCGGCCCCGGCCCGGCCCAGGCCAGGCCCCTGCCCGCCGGCCCGGCCCGGCCCCGGCCCGGCCAAGGCCAGGCCCCTGCCCGCCGGCCCCCCTCACCCCATCCAGCCGCTCGCCCTCCCTCTCTTCCCGCCGCCTCCGCACACAGCCGCAGCCCGGCGCTGCCCGAGGAAACCCTCACCTGACAGCAGCCGCCACCTCCGCACAGCCCCGCACCCCCGGGGTGAGCTGAGCTGATGGGCTGAGCTCCAATCTCCCCAGAAACCTCTGCCCTGACACCAGAGTCTCTGTAAACAGTTTCTGACCTCTTTTGGCACGTCACAGGATAGTAACCCAAACCACAAGACCATGTCTGTCCTACTTTGCTCTGTTGCAGAAGAATCTCAGCTTGCAAAACACATCAGTTTTCCGTAACACAGATAACCAGGGTTCACACAGTCAGACTTTTCAGTCAGAAGGCCACAGAAAGAATCATAAAGAGACCGAGTATCTTTTCCTTAAACATCCTGTTTACAGACAGCTATGGTACCTCCAAGTGCTATGAAAGTTACTTTCTCTAAAACTATCTTCCATTTAGTTTTCCTTTTTTTTTTTTTCCTTTTCTTCCCCTGAAAACAATCTTATAGCTTAATCCTTATAGGATTTTTTTCAAGTTTTGTTTTTTTCTAACGAGTATCAACACATGAAAACTCTAAATAGTTTCAGGAAGGTCAGTATTTGCTACAGTTGCACTTGATCCAACATCCCACCTTTTTTTTCCAACAAGCAAAGGAGTTCAACCAATTTTCATTCAAGAGCCATACAGGAGAAAGTACAGATTCTGCTCTGTCTGCTAACAAGCAGGCGAAGGAGCTGCTACTAATTTGAATACTATACAGGCTCTGCTGTGCCCATTTTGAACTGGGGAAGAAAAATAGCCCTTCCTGTTTCAACATTTAGGTCCACTTTTTCTCATTTGCAAAGCAGATCCGCTGCCTTGGGAGACTGACCAGAATTACTTGGAACAGTCTTTTTGCCTAGGATCTGTTTGTTAGTTCAGAAAACAGTCACTACGTCCCTGTGATAATATGACACGATTTCATCACTACATTTCTGTCTCAAGGGGCCCAGCTGTATTTTATTTTCTATTAACACAGCATCTATCCAATTCCCGTCTCTGACTTAAGAGATGAGCAACATGCAATTTCTTCAATGTCTACTTATCACGTGAGGAAGTCAACAAACCTCTTTTCACAGTTACAAGCACTTTTCAAAGATGTGACATTTCGCTCCTGTCATCAGCTGACCCTGAACAAGTTGGAAAATATAAAAGGATCAATAAATGTGAGAAAGACCTTTGGTATGAGGGAACCCAGACAAACCCGTGCAGCAGCTTTCTTCTCTATTGATTGGAAGAGAATGCTGTTTGGCTGCTGCTTCTACGGATAATCCACAAATTATTTGCTATTCTTCTTAGCCAAAGGGCTAAGGCAGTGCCATCAGCAACTTCATAACATACCGTGAAACAAGAAGCAGATATTACAGCTCCAAGTCTGAGGAAACAGCATCAATGATTAAGACAGCTCTAACATGGAAGGCCTGGTAAGTGGCAGTGGTATAAGGCACTAGCAATTTATCAGGGCTCTCTTTCAAATGCTGGCATTTTCTGTGACTTGGATTTTGCCTATTATTATGAGATCATTACATCACCTATCACACAAGTGTAGCTTTGTTAACTTTGAAAGAAAAGCTGCTAGACAATATACAACACAAAGTTAGACAAGCGAGGGAAGTACACAGGGATTTCACAGGCAATCTGGAATCGGGCACCTGACTTGAATTCCTGGCTTTGAAAACCTCTCTCCAAATGACTTACCATCCTTTCACTAAGATCCAGCAGCAGTTCTCTCCTGTGCCTCATGCTCTTCTGTAGTCAGCCAAAGCCCACGGAGCTGCACTGCAAGCTTGAAGACCAGGATGCCAGCTGCGTGTCCTATTTCTGTCACCTAGTTTTTACGTACCGTTTCTTGCTAATCAAAAGGCCCAGTGATTCCTCCTCACACATCACACTGGAGTTAGTACGTCCAAGCATTATTTCTGCCGCGCTACATTTGCACGGATTAGCTGCTGAACCCTCCAGATGATGTACTGCTTTTCAAGAAGGGTGTAGTATAACTGGCGAGGGTCTACAGTAAGTCCAAGAGGGTGCTCAACGATGTACAGAAGTCTGACTTCAAAGTATAAATTGAAAAACAGCTGCTTAACCTGGAAAGGGCAATACTGAAGAGAAAGAACAATGTTTAAACTCTAAAAGGTAGCTGTAAGGAAGAACTTTTGTGTGCATCCACTGCACACAGTTACACGGAATCATGGGGCTCAAATTACAACCTGAAAAACTTAGGGTATGTGGCAATCTTTGCAACAGTAGTAACAATTACAGGAAATGTTTAAGAATAAATTAGGCAAGCATTTGTCAAGAATGGTACAGAAAGTTGATCATTCACCTCTAGAATGAGAGCAACACTAGACTATCTTCAAAGGTTCTTCTTTCCCCACTGCTGTCCCTCTCCGTATTTCTACCCTCAAACACAAGCATCATCCCCAGCTCTGCACTTACAATTCTATCTGCATATGCACATGTCTAGAGATGCACATTTATTTCTTCGTTACACACAGCTGAAGGAGAGTACTCATAGGTAAGCCAATTTACATAAACAGCTTCTGAAAGTTAAACACCTCGGCTTCTTGCAAAACGTCAGCCCAACAGAACACCGTCAGCCCAACAGAACACCGGGAGCGGTATGTAAATCCTTATGCCAAAATTGCGTTCTCTTAAATCTTATGAAAACCATTTCTAACATAAAGCCTGACCTGACTGGTCTATTTTCTGACACTCCCCTTCTCTGTCATCAGGTACTTATTAGATAGTAAAACAACTGACGGGGTAAACACCATAACTAGCACAATAGCTGACTTCCGTAGCAGTTGCATATCAGGTCTGAAGAAATGTGAGTTTAGTAGGTGTATAGGTAGATACACATTCAGAAATGCACAAGAACTGAAAGGAGTAATCTGTAACTGGTAGACTAAGAACACTGCAATAGCATGCAATGTAAATCAACATGCACCTATAGGGAAGGGAAGTACAGAAACATTCTTCTGGATTAAAAAAAAAAAAAAAAAAATACGCAGCAATGGTAGGAAAAGGTACTTGGAACGTGCCACTTTCAGTCCACTGAAACAATGTCTGCAACAGCAGTAAGAACACTGGCAAACTACCTTCTCTGTTCCACAGGGCCTTGAGACCCATACGCATTGTCTGTTGCCACTTGCTGTTAGGAAACAAAGGCACTGCGATCAGTAGAAGCGTGTAGAACACCGAAAATGAAACTTTTGAGTATGTCACATGCAAGATCCTCATTCTCCGTACAGTCTACAAGGTTACACAATTGTAAAATACTTCGTAAGAATGAGAATCCTGACGTTTGCCTTGGATTAAAAAAGTTTTTAAATTCCGTTTCGAGGTTTTTTTCCCCAAGGGTTTTAGAAATAAAAGCGTCTTGGTAAAGTGATTTTCACACACTGCACAGACACAAGCAGTGTTTCTCCCACTGCGAGAGGAGTATCAAAATACTCTTATCTAATATGTTAGACAAGAGTGACCGAGGTCACAGGAGAATCTGTACTTTCCCACTGATTACAAGGAACGGGCCAGCTGCTTTGTGCCTCCTATGCAGCTGGAGCATGCAGTTGCCTGGTAACTTGTTCCGACCTATTGCATCTTAATCACATATACACGTAGGAATACCAAGCTGACCGCTTAGGTTTATCAGCCAAAACAGTTTACAGCAACGCAATAGTTTAGAGCAATTCAGGAAGTTTAACACTGAATTTAGGTATGTGCTTATATGGTTTGATGAACAGAGCTTCTATAAATGAAAGGGAAACAACAGAAGTTATTTATATGTGATTTCAGAACATACAAAAGGTATAGTCTACAAACCAAGTATCAAGTACTAGCAATATTTACCTGTTCAAAGGGCATCATGTAATGTCTCAGACTCAACAAGCATAAACTGACAGACTGTTATGACTTGAAAATTTTAAAAAAGTTCCAATAGTGTGCCCAAAATGGAGGTGTTTCAGTGTTCAGGCTAGACTCCTTGTCTCCAGTAAATACACATCTTAATTCTAACACAGGATAAAAACCGATTTATAAATGTCCTCTTGTAAAAATGAAACCGTTCCAATCACCCTGTTCACTCCTATTTAAGATATTAAATAGGGCAAATCAGAAGTAACTTGAACCAATCCCTCCCACCCAGCTATAAACCAGGACCATATACAGCCCTTGCAGACTACACAAGATCCTGTCTCATTCCAGCCACATCATTAGCATAAGCTGTGCAAACCCATGCAAATCAACAGGTTTTCCAGGCATAAAAGCAGACTCCAACAGCAGTTAAGCCACTTCTTACAACTGACAATGTCATACTTCCATCCCTGATCATAGCACAAGAACAAAAGAGAATGGGTCCTTATTGTCCTTCATGAACTTGAGGGGCTGCAAGAAACCAGTGAAGTTACAAGCCTGGATTCTGTAATGTCGCTATCAGCATAATTTCCAGATCAAAGATCCGGCCTCCTGTTAAGATCATCAAACATAATTTTGAGTTTGGAGGACAGGTCATCACAACACTATGTTAGGTAGAGTATAAAACCTTATCATCAGATTCTCAGCTAGTTTAAGTCAATGTATTCTGTGTGTTCCGCTGAAGTCAATGAAACTAAACACACTATCACAGGAAAGAGGTATTTCAGCATGCCTCAGACCTGGAAAACTATCTTGAAAAATGCCCATAACTTTTAACACAAATTCTCTGCACTTCCCACGATCTCTCAACAGCGAGCGGTAGTAAGACCCTAACAGTTACTTGCAACCTATTTCTTGCATAGCATTCATTTTTATTTTAATTTTAAAAGGGGCAACTAATACATAAGATTTTTGCAGCTACTCACAAAAATCAATAAGCAAAGACATTTGTTCCAAGATTTAAATTACTTGTATAATTTAAAAAACTATCAAAGCTCTGTAAAGTAAAAAAGATACATTTACCTACTAATGTAGGAAACTACAGACAAACTTCAGGAAATGACCAAAGGTGCAGAGGATAGGCTAATAGGCTAAGGTAGAAAAACAACAACAACAAAAAAAAACCCAGGAGTTCTACAGAAAAATGAGTGAGCAGCCCACAGCACTGGCAGACAACAGATTTTTTTATACCCACTTCCTCCACCCCTTCTTCCTATTCCCTCCCCCCCCCTTTTTTTTTTTTTAAGGGAAATAATTATTCTATTGTGAAACATATTGTCAGTGATGCAGTTGAAGCCAAAAGTTTACATGAGTTCAGGAGAGGATTAACCGAATTCTAAGACATGTGCCAACACAACTGCTATAGAAAGCATCTGCATCACGGTGAAATGCAAACAGCTACTCTGATAACGACACATTATTATTCACTAAATTTGCCTTTGCCTTTTACCCTGTTGTATAGTTACTAATGTTGAAAAGAGTCACTGCTGTGCAAGAAACTAAAACTTACAGTGCTTCATGCTGGGAGAGAACTGTGGCCCGTCAGCTCGTGGCTGTGAAGCCTTACAACTTAACACGTTGCAGTTGCACACCAACAAGTTCTGAGGTGGACTGCTGACTGTATTCAATAGTCACAGCTTAGGTAGGAGGATATGATAAACTTGACTTATTTGCCTTTAACCGATGCTCCAAATATGTTAAAGTCGTTCTTAAAGCAGGTTACTGGTTTGATTACCCTTCATACAAAATCCTCCTTCAAATAGAGGTTTCTCTTCTCTTCTTTTCAGATTTAAGGCATGAACAGAAACCACACCTGCATCATCACTGAAATCAGTGCCTATTTTTCAATCAACTTTAGCAGCATCAGAATTCGTCCTCAAGTACCGTTCATAAAGCAAATGCTTCATTCTTCAAAACTTTTTTTAGCAAAGGTTAGTAATGCTGTACCACAGACTCTCACGCCCAGTCACACATGTTCTTCCCGAGACCGTTACGCAGCTTAGTATTTTAAAAATCGCCATCCTAACTGCGTACCTGATACTACTGGTTCTCCCCTTTTTAAAGTCTGATGTTAAGGAAAAGCTGCAAGTCCTACAAAACCAGGCAGACTTGCTTGTTCATGCCAAAGAGAAAAAGGTTAAGCATTATTAAAAAATAAGACTATTGCCTACCTTTAAGTATCCATAAAGCTATCAACATGAACCGTATGGTGGCCTGTTAGCATCGCTATTTGAACACGGGCATGCAAAATGTCCTTCAGTTAAATTCCAAACTCTATGAAGTAATTGGTGGGCAATTCCCCAAGGATAAAACGTCTATCAAAAGCCAACAGTAAGCCAGAAATCTCTTTCCGTTTCATAGGGTAAAAAAAAATAAATACAGTGAATCCTGAAAAAAGAAATAGATATTAGACAGGGAACGCCTATATACTTATAGGGCAAGTAATAAAACATTTAGTGTTTTGATTTTTTTCTTTTTATTTATGTCATCACAATAGTTAGACAAACATGGAAACATTTGCAACAGCAATACTTGGGTCACTTTAAAATCTTGGTAACACTGAAATACAGGGCAGCGAAAGCTAATGATGTGGGGAGGGGACTTTAGGTCTTATTATTTTCAGACACATTCACACACACACATATATCTATATACACACGCGCACTCCACAACTCCAAAGAGCTATCTTAACTATGTCTGCCAGTAAACGGAAATAGTAGGCAGAAAGGAACCATATCCATACTAAGACAGTTAGCTGTGTCGTAAAACTGAAGATCACTGCAACCAGTGCCATCTTAAAGAAGAAGGAAAAAAAAAAAAAAAAAAACCAACACCAAAAAACCTGAAAGGAACCATCGCTGTGCATGTCATAAGCATGAAGTTATTTTAACCTGGTGACTACTCTGCTCTATACTTTAAGCATCGTGAAGTTTTTATGTGTTTTTAAGGTCTAAGGTTACTATTTTAAATGACCTACTTGTAGTGGCAGCCCAAGTAGCATTCTGGAGAACACCACAGTGCCCACAGCTTCTACAGGTCAGTGCAGTCTGATCAAGCACTACATTTCTAGGGGAGGAAAACAAAAAAACACTACCGCTCATTTATTCAATTGAAAAGCTTATTACCTGTACCTTCCAAAGCAACAGGCTACAGGAACACTGAATGCAAAGTAAACCAGACCCATCTGGAATAATCTGACCTCTCAGCTCCAAGTTACACATCTTTCATTTCGTATTTTAAGGGATTAACAGCATTTGGATGCACAGAAACTGTCTTTACAGTGATGTCTGCAGACCTCCGAGTCACAAGTTAAAAATGTCTTCCTAAATTATAACAGTATTAGCACTTCCTCTGAAAGGAGTGAAAAAAACACAACCAGGGAAGGAGGAAAGTGACACACCACCAAGGTTTTTTTTCCCCAGAGATAACAAAATCCTGAGAGAACAAGATGCTTGTGCTATCAGAATAAAAATCCCCAAAGAAACAAAAGAGTTTACCTTTCCCTTGGAAAAGTTACTTTTGAGTCAAGATCTGCTCTTTTTCTCTCCCAACCATGAAATCTCTCTTCAGCTTAAGACTCTCTTCTACTGCAGTAGAAATTTAGTGCACATGCTGGAACCTGGACAGAATCTTATTTAAAAAAACAAACAATACAATAGTACTACAGTGGCTAGAAATCTTTTACATATTCTGATGAAAAGACTCAACTTATTTCTAGGAAATAAAGTGTTTGGGGCCAAAGCCAACGCATGATGTTCATGTAAGGTTAAATTTTTATTAATTTTTTTCTTTTTTTAAATTGATATATTGAAAAAAGCTGGAGAAGGAAGCAGGGACAGAAATGAAAAACCATTCAGGGAGTCAGTGGTATAGACTGTCAGCACGCAACCTAAATATTGTAATTGCAGATCACATAGTCAGAACAAGCCAGTCAAAAGTAGCACACTCCCTGGGAGAGGGGCGGGAGTCTCTTCCCCCTTGTCTTTCAAGCCAAGACCCAACTAGCAGAAGGCAGCTTTTCTGTCAGATAAAGCAAGGCAAAAGGATCATGTACAGCAACTTCCTTGCAGCCTCTTGCTCCTGAGCACCCTTCTTCACCTCTTTCTCTCTTTCTTCTGGTGATGGGAAGGCAAAGCATGTTCTGTTCCTGTGAGCCCATGCTGCTTGTCCCTATAGTCACAGCAGGCACCTGTGATTCCTCTCCGAAGACATTTACGCATAGAAATCAGTTGAGTGGTGTGTTACGGAAGCATAAGCTGCAGTGGACGTGATTCTGAATCAGTTATTGTTTTGCCCATCATGACAAAATAAAACCGGCAATTTCTTACTTTATAGAAATCCTCCTAAAGTAGTAGTTGCCCCCAATCGCTGTCAAGTTTTTGTATCACAGGAGAACAAATGCAGCCAAAAGAACATCTTCTCTAAAATGACCACTCCGAACTGCACAAGCAGGCAGGCACAGGCAGCTCCCGATTTAATTAAGCGTATGTACACAGCACCACTTAGTGGTGCAAGCGGAGTCACCGCTGATAGGAATGAGAAGCTTGAACACCAACCTTCCCTCCCCGGCCCCCTGGACACTGCAGCCTGATCTTGACAAATTGACCGCCTGGATAAAGCAAGCTATCTGGCAACTAAAAAGATCCATTGTACTTTTCTGCTCAGTACACCTAAAGATACAGATTCACCCTCTAAATCTCGGCCAATTTCTTGAATACCACCAACACTCAGAACAGGTTTCAAATGGCAACGTGGCAGGACAAAGTAATAAATACTTATCCTTAAGTCTGCTAACTTTCTAAACCTTTGCCTAGACCTTAAGGAAATGTAAAAACAAACAAACTACTGCAAAGTTCAATACGCAAGCCACGCAAAGTTAAGGCTATCAAGTAGGAACCTGATTACGAGTATAAATCATGCAATAGCTACTCTATGACATGGATGTCCTGAACAGATCATCCTCTACAGTGTAAGTCCAAGGTACAAACCCATCAGCACCTCCTTCCCTCTCTGTATCGCTGTGGTTACCTGCTCTGTGCCCAGAGCCAAAAAGAATCCCGACGTTGGAGTTACTGTTCCTTTTATGCCCAGCCCCATACTTCTTTCCCGACGGAGAGGTGACGCACCTGATTTGAGGTGGAGTGCAGACAACCTTCTCATCTAGTGCTGGGCAGTTTATTTGTCCCACAAACAAACCCCAGGAAAGAGAATGCACGGTTGGACGGGTGCACTTGAGATTTTGACCACGCGGTAGCACCGTTAACTGCTGAAAGAGCAGGACTCTCTGCCGTTCTGTGTCCACGTCACGACTGCCCTCACGTCCCCAGTCTGCACCCAGCTCCTCCAGGGTGTGCAGAGGGGCTTCCAGCCCTGGCTCAGCAGGCGTCCACATAAGATCCCCCAGCCAAGAGGGGGGTGTATGCTCACCTGCCACATCGATACCGTGGGTACATTAAAAGCCACCCCCCAACTCTTTCCCCAGGAGTGATTGGGGGAGGCTCTTCAGTCATCTGGCTGTAAACCCCCTCCCCCTCAGGGAGACCAACATCCAGGCATGCCTTGCTCTAACTCCCCAAATCCACTGCCCTCCGAGGAATAAAAGGCGTCTGGGCCACTCCCCCGGCTCTAATCTGCAGATATGCCTGGCTTCCCAGAAGTAGGCTGAGAAAGCCAGCGTTAAGGCACTCCTTCCCACGCCCAGATCCACAAAATCCTCAGAGAAAAGAAGAAAAATAGCCACTTCACTGCAGCAGGAAGTAAATAAACTTGGGGGACACAGGAGGCCAGTTCTCCCGGGGTCAATGGAAGGGAGGGCTAGATGCAACGTATCTGAGGATTTTCCATGTGCACAGCTGAAACAGCCATGTCTCAAGCAGGGATACGTCCCATTTACGGCAGTTCCTCCCCACTTCTCATCCCCAAAAGACAAACTCGGGCCTCTGCCTTCTCCGTGTGTAGCTCCCCACTCCCTTCAGCATGGAGCTGCGAGGCTCTGGGTTTGTGGAGAACCACAGGTGGGAAACCGAGGCTACTAATGGTGACCACAGAGAACAGACCAGCTCGGAGGGGGCGAGGAGGGCCGATGCACAATTTCTACGTTTGAATTTGTTGGGAACTTGGTGGGAGTCACAGGCTTGCAAGCCACAACCCACAAGCTTGCAAGGCACAACCCCAGCTATCCAGGACATGGGCTTCCCAAGATCACAAACCTCCGGGGACGGGGACGGCGCCTGCGCCGGCGAGCGAACGCCGGGCTGCCCCAACGCGAAGCACGGCGCATGCGCCCGGGAGGCGCGTCCGCACGGCTGGTCGGGGAGCGGGCGCAGCGGGAAGCCCGCGGAAAACCACGCGAAACCGGCAACGCTCCCGAGTCTGACCTGGTCGGACTCCGGGGGCCGCGAGGACTACACCGCGCACGAGAGCCGCGCTGCTGCCCGGCCGCCGAGTCCGCGAAAAACTACAGCTCCCGGCATGCCCCGGGAGGCAGCCTGCCCTGCTGCCTGACCCCGAGGGGACGCCGCTTCCGTTCCCCCCCACCTCCCCACGCTGGCGCAGCGGCAGTTCCCGCCGAGCCCCCAGCGCCGCTCCGGGTAGCTCCGGCACGGCGCGGCCCCGCTGCCGCTCCGTGCGTGCAACACGGACCCCGCCGTCCTCCTCGGGGCTTTCCCCGGGACCCGCCGGCCGACTGCGCAGCCCCGCCACGGGGCCCGGTGAGCCCCCACCCCCGCGCGCCCGGTCTCTCAGCCGCCCTGTCAGCGCCCCACCCCTCACCCCCGCGCGCCCGTTCTCTCAGCCGCCCTGTCAGCGTCCCCCCCCCCCATCCCCGCGCGCACGTTCTCTCAGCCGCCCTGTCAGCGTCCCCCCCCCCATCCCCGCGCGCACGTTCTCTCAGCCGCCCTGTCAGCGTCCCCCCCCCCATCCCCGCGCGCACGTTCTCTCAGCCGCCCTGTCAGCGCCCCGCCCCCCACCCCCGCGCGCACGTTCTCTCAGCCGCCCTGTGAGCCCCCAGGGCTCCCCCCCCGGCCTCGGCACAGGCGGCCCCCACCTCCCCCGGGCCACCCCCGCCTCCGACGTTCGCGCTCCGAGGGGTGCCCGGCCCCGCTCACCTTCTCCCTCGGGGCAGCCGCAGCCCGGTCACTGCTCAGCTCCGCTCCTGCCTGGGCTCCCGGCGGCCCCTCCCCTTGCCAGGGAGGGGGCGTCGCCATCAGCCTCTCACTGCCCGCACCTGCGGCTCCTCCAGCCCCGGCCCGCAGCTGTGGTACCGAAACCCGGAACCAAACCCCTCACCACCAAGGTGAAGTGAAGCAGCAGGCACTGCCTTGACTGAGTGACAGATGTCAAGAGTCATCTGATGTGGAAGAGGTGTTAACTGGGGTCAAAATACAGATTTTAATACCCATCTTATTTTAGTTCTAAGACTTGGCGATTGCCAGGTATCATCTTTTCGATTTCCCCAGGTCCACCCGCGAGCGAGGCCACAAGGGAGATTTCTTCCAGAGAGAGGATAGAGTTATTAAGTCTCAAGACCACGATTTGCTTTTCTCCTTCATGAAGAGGTGAGTGGGTCATATAGCATCACTAGTCACCCAAGCAGTTAAGCCTGAACTTTTCACCTGTCCTTTAATGCTGTCAACTCCAAGCTAAATTTTTCCTGTTATTAAGAGGGGACCAAAGATCATGTGAAGTATTATTATCCTTTCTACAAATACACCCCCATCTTGGAGCTTTAGCTACTAGAGAAGGTCTTGGGAGTTTGGGGTCAGAGGAGCTAGCTGCAAGTACAAACTTTCATACAGCTCTGTTTAGGATGTGTGATGTTTCTCTGGTTGTCTAAACCGGTCTAAATTTCCACAGGTGGTCCCAACTCTGGGTGGCTCTAACAAGGATCCTGGAACTCCAGTAAGTTCTAAACATCGTTTTGTATTTTAAACATGATCCCAAGTTCCTTTTTGCACTTGTCTCTACGGTTTTGGCAGCTGACAGCCCCGAGGGGTGCTTGTACAAGTTTCTCCCGAAGGGCGAGTAAATTAATTCTTTTGTCCGTGAGGTGGATGGTTTGGTAACGTTATAATTCACAACGCTATAATTCCTTCTTTCAAATTTAAAAAAAATAATTGCCTTTTAAATCCATCCAATTGAATCTGCTAAAATGATTCTCGTTGTTCTACCTCTTTTCTCAAGTTTTGGTTAAATTCAATGTCAGTATTCTCCACGGAACTAGATTTTCATCTGACTTTGGAATCGGAAAGGCAGGCTGTTACCGAGGTTAAATTCTGTGTCTTTACAAAACTTTGAATCAGTTACAAAACTAGATTATTTTTTTTAATTCAAATTACAAAACCGGTTAATATCAAGATGAATAGTTCAAACAATAATTGTTCCATTTTGTTTATCTCATGTTTAGAACCCCTCAAAAAAACCCACATACACCCTCTAAACACACAAAAAGATTATTGCCCTCGACAATATTCCTAATAGCAACCCCAACATTATAAACTTTACACAACTGTTTTCCCAAATAGATAACGTGAAACTTACTTATAGATTTTCCGTTTTAAAGGGACAGTTTCTTTAGACTTCCAGTTTCTTGTTGGGTGCTTTCTTTATTCTCGAATAATGAAGCCAAGGTTCTTCTCCCAGACCTTTACTGCTACAAGTGTTGTTAAAATGACTCGATACGGTCCTTTCCACTTCTCGGTGATTTTATATATATTCAGTCTCCTGGTCGGAAGGGATGCGCTGCTACGTCCAGTTCTAAGGGTCCAGCTGTGGAGACATACTGACAAAGTTCTTGAAAAGAATTGCTTAAAGAAATCATAACACCTTTTAAAAACATATCTCCAAAGGCACTCAAGATACTCAGAACACAGGACTCTTGATATGGTCTTTCATACAACATTTCCTAAAGACTTGGCTTTTCTTTCTCTTCTGGCTATACTCCGATTCTTAATAGAGCCACGGGTAACGCTTTAACCCATGTGAGGAGTGAGGTTTCCTGACAAATTTTACTCGACAGTTGCTTAAGGATATAGTTCATTCTCTCTCTCTCTCTCTCTGCCCACACACTTGCTTGTGGTCTATGTGGGGTGTGATAGTCTCAATCCATAGATAATACTTGGCTCAACTTGTCTCATAATCTTTGCTATAAAATGAGGGCCATTGTCAGATGACATTCTTACAGGCACCCCATATTTTGGTATTATCTCTTTGAGCAAGACTTTGACTACTTCCCTTGCTTTGTTGGTGCGACAAGGGAAAGCCTTGGGCCACCCAGTAAAGATATCAACTAAAACTAGGACATATCCTTATTTTCAAGGCAATTCTATAAAATCAATTTGCTAATATTCTTCTAAAAAATTTCCTTATTTAATAATCCCAAAGATGATCTTATTACTGGTTCGGGGATAATTTTACATATACATTTCACATCCACTTATAATTGTTTAAACAATCTTTGTCATATTTCGCTTTCTGTTTCCCAGTATACTCTGTGATGTTCAATGGGGCATTTTCTCTTATTATTGTGGGTGGGACTATTATTCGACCTGTCGGTGTTACAGCCTATCCTGTTTCATTTTGTTAGCCTGCAATCTAATAATTAATTCTTCATCTTTTTCATTATAATTTGGAGTTTCTTTAGGCAATTTTATACCTTTCTCTGGAACTAGTGCTAGGATGCCTTTTTCTGCAGCCTCTTCAGCAGCTTTATCAGCCAGTCGGTTACCTGCGTTAGGACCGGTCTTACCTAACGGATGTGCTTTACAGTGCATCATCGTGACTGCTGTTGGTTTTTGAATGCTTTCTAACAATTTCAGTATTTGTTCTGCGTGCTGAACGGCGGTTCCTGGTGCAGATAACAGTCCTCTTTCTCCCCGTATCGCTCCATGTGCACGTACCACTCCAAAAGCATACTTTGAGTCTGTCCAAGTGTTGACTCGCTTTCCTTGACTTAGTTCCAGAGCTCAAGTAAGAGCTATCAATTCAGCCTTTTGGGCAGAGATCATCGAAGGCAAAGTTGGCAACGCAAGTACCTCCTCAGTAGTTATTGTCTATCTCGATAAAACGTTTTCCTTCACAGATGGAACCGCTTCCGTCGGCATATAGTTCCCAATCTGTTTCTTCTAGTGGCACATCTCAGAGATCCAGTCAGCTGGAGTAAACTCTTTCGATTGCCTGCAAGCAGTCACGTTCCAGTTCTCCTTTAACTCGGTCAGTTGTTGAAAACGCAACAGGGTTAACGGCGGTAGTAGTTTTTAGGTAAACATCATCTTGTTCCAGCAACAACACCACTTGGTATTTCAGCATTCTGCTAGGGGATAACCAGTGCCCCCCTTTCCGTTTTAGCACAACAGTTATCATATGGGAAACGTACAGTAATCCTTTCTCCTCAGGCGAACTTACGAGCTTCCTGGATCAGTAGCACAGTTGCAGCGACGGCTCTCGGACGACCAGAGCATCCCAGACTCACGTTATCCAATCGCTTCGAGAAGTAGGCCACAGCTCGCCCACTTGGCCCTAAATATTGGGCCAGGATACCCAGAGCTCTACCTCTTCTTTCACGAGCAGAAAGTTCAAGTGTCTCTTGTGAGATCTGGCAGACGCTAGGGCTGGCACCCCTATTACAGCCTGTTTCAATTCTTGGAAGGTAGCTTTCTCGGCATCGGTCCAATCCGTCGTTTGAGGTTTTGAGCTGCTCCTATAAAGGTCAGGCCAGCAAGCCACAATTTATAATCTACAGGTGACACCACTCGACCATTCCCGGAAATGCTTGTCATTCATTTTTTTAGTCTTAGGTTCGGGGAGACGACACATTGCCTCTTTTCTCTCAGTTCCCAATTGTCTCTGTCCTTTTAGGATTTTAAAACTCAAATTTAAGTTTCTTCTTTCTGGGTTATTTGGGTTTTTTTCTTTTGACACTCGATATCTACTGATTCCCAAAAAGTTCAAAAAGTTAAGAGTTGACTTTGTGCATTGTTCTTCCGTCTCAGCTACCATTAACAGATCGTCCATATATTTCAGCAAGATTTCTTGATTATTTTCTTTCTTCCAAATCTCTAATTCTCGTGCCAATTGATTTCCAAAAATGGTAAGACTATTCTTAAAGCCTTGAGGCAAGACTGTCCACGTATATCGTGTTTTTCTCCCAGTCTCAGGATTTTCCCATTCCAAAGCAAAAACCTCGTGACTATTGGGATCCAAGGGAATACAGAAAAAGGCATCTTTTCGGTCCAACACTGTGAACCATTCTCATTTCTCCGTTAGGGTTGTTAACAAAGTATAAGGATTTGCTACGACCGGATGAATACCTTGTACTATTTGATTTATTGCTCTGAGGAGGTCTTGAACTAATCTATCATCTTTTTCATCAGCCTTTTAAAAGGCAAGATCGGGGTGTTATATCTGGATTCACATTCTATTAACAATTTGTATCTTAAAAATTTTTGTATTACCATTACTAACTCTTTCCGACTTTCCGGTTTTAGGGGGTATTGTTTCATTCTTACCGGATTCGATCCTGGCTTTAAATCAACTCTCACAGGTTCTGCTTTTTGGATTTACCGGGAACTTCCCAGTCCAGACGACTGGAATGACAGCATTACACTTGGACCGGTATAATCTTCTGCTTTCGGTAAACATCCTGTTAACAACAAAGCCGCTGCTTCGATACGTTTAGTTTCTGGAATTAAAATTTTAAGCTCTCCATTTTTAAATTTAATTTCTGCCTCTAAGTTCTCAAATAGACCTCTCCTTAACAGGAGTTTAGGAGAATTTGGCACATACAAAAACTGCCGAGTGACCCATTGCTTTCCTAATTTCATTGTTAAAGATTTAAAGAAGGGTCTAGTTTCTCGTTCGCTTGTTGCACCAACACCACCAATTTCTTCAAAACTTAACTCTCCCTCTGAGGTATTTAAAACTGAAAAGGTGACTCTAGTGTCAACTCAAATTCAATTTTCTGTTCTCCCAGTTTAGCTGTAACCAGAGGTTCTGCTGGGAGACTCCCCTCCGGTCCCCGTCCGATACGTTCACTTAAAAAGAACAAATCTACATATGGCACTTTATTCCATTTACTCTCTCTCCTACAAAACAACAGTAATTGCAATATAGTATTGTAACTCAAAGTTCTGTTTGTTTACCATTTTTCCTGCAGTTCACCCCAACGTGCCAATAAACATCCCAGCGGTGACGTTTCTGGTAACTTTTCATCAGCAGTTCTATTTCCTGCACTCTTATTCTTAAACAATTTTGCTAATGCCATTATACTTATATACATTCAAATACCAAATACCAAACAAATGCAAACGACAGCTGTCCCAAATAATACACAAAGTCCAACCCAGCAATAGCTTTCGCTTATGACTTACGGGCAGACGCCTAGGCTTCCACTGCAGACGGCTACCCTCCAAGCCCCAACCCTGGGAAGCTTTCGCCGCGCCTCACGGGCAGGCTTTCCAAACAAATTCCAAAGAAGCAGCGCCTTACCTTTTTTCCAGGGAACGCTGCGAGGAGCTTTGCGTGTCGAGGGTGACGGTTCTCCCCGAGAATACCTCGGTGCCGGCCGGAGCTCGATCGACACGCCATCTCGTCCAGTCTCACTCGCAAGGTCCCATCTGGGTCGCCAAAACCGTTACCGAAATCCAGAATAAAACTCCTTAACGCCAACGTGAAGTTAAGAAGCAGGCACTTTGTTTATCGCAGCGCTGGGGACACGGGGGATCGCTCCTCCAAAGGCGTGTCCCACTTAGTATCAAAATCCATCAGTTTTTACAGGCTTTTCCCGTCAGGTCATTGTTACCTAAGCTCCTTCCGTAAAAACGCATACTATGCTCGTTCTTAAATTTAACCGTTGTAACGATCGGTCCTGTGATTATATAACCTTACCAATATTCTTATTTAAAAACAATCATTGGTCAGTGACACTTGGCTCTGCTGACTGGCATCGTCGATACTCAAATCGAGATGGGAAGGGTAAGGGGGTTTCCAAGCAGCAAACTGGTGTCCACGACGGTTTCCTTAGTTTCCTGAAACAGAACGTAGGAAAACCAGTAACTTCCTGGTGAGGTTTCTAGGGTTAGCTGTTTCAAACTTTAACAATATTACGGTCCCTAGCGTCACGCATAACACAGCTCCTAAAGTTTCTATGGCTACGTTTCAAACTTAACAATCCTATACGTTACGCTTCACAATTTTACTTCTTAATCAAACCTAACTCTTCTATGTGATTAAATGTTGATTTCTTTACCAGAACATTTGCAACAGCTGGAGCCCAGCAGGAACAGGGGGGGCACGGCCCGACCCCCCCCAGCGCCTCACCTCCTCCTCCTCCCCTGGGCTCCCTCACAGCCCCTCGCCCCGTGCAGAGGGAGCGCAAACGCAGCCCAGAGGGCAAAGGGGCCGGCCGGCCAGCGTCTATTCAGTCAGTCGCGCACCTATCGAGTCCTGCCAGCGAGTCTGCTCCGGGGCTCGGGGCGCCCCCCGGCGCTCCCCCTGCCCCTCGGACACCTCTGATAGCACATTTCCATACGTTCTGTATGGCACGTCTAAATATTTGGGTGGTTTTAATACTTTGTACCAGCTGTGGTTTGCTGCTAGGTGACTATAAAAGTGAGATTTGGTAAATAATGGTTAGAAATCTTATACTAACGCTACAACTGAAACAACAGACAAGAGTATAGCCGAGCAATTAACTAGCAGAGGTAGGTACTCCTAAGTTTTGCAGTTCTTTGCTCTTATGACTAGATGTTCCCCTGTAAGCTAAATGGGAACAATGCTGAAACTGACCACATGTGATTGAAACTGCGTTAAGCTTCAAGATCAAAGAACAAGGACAAGAATAAAGACTTCGAGGACAGCCAGCAAGAACTTCAAATGGGTCGGTGGTCGCAAAAGCAGCCCTTCGTCTCAAATGGATCCTTCCTTGCACGTGATCGGATGTAGGCAGTGCTATGATAATCGGTTGCCATCGTTTTTATGTATATGTATACTCATCTGATTAATAAGCAATTAGTTATTCTATATAACCTGTTTGTGCTAAAGCTGTGGCACGCACACTAGGTGGAACTATCCCCCGTGCATCCAGCGCTGCAGTGAAGAACGCCTGCTTTCTAAAACTCCAAAATGAGTCTTAGGGAGTTTCGTCGACCGGCTTTTCAGTATCAGAGGTACAAGGGAGGAAAGGGAAAAAAAAAAAAAGCAAAAAAAAAAAAAAGCAGGGGTGTGGGAAAGAGAGGGGACCAGGGGACGGAGGGGGCAGGGAGGGACCACAACACCGAAGAGGGGAGACGGGGCCCCGAGGGCCCGGGGCTCACCGCAGCTCTTGTTCTTGGCGCTGCCAAGAGACTTTGCCAGTTCAGCCGCTTCTTTCTCCTTCTCTCCTCCCTTCCTCTTCTGTAACTCCAGTCGCTTGGCTGTCCTCCGCATAACGGAACACGCGAGCCCCTCGCAGCTCTTGCGAGATGAGGCCTCCTAGACACGTAGCCTCGCTCGCTCGTTCACTACGTGGCCGTACCGTGCTGCTGGTCACGCATCACCCTGGCGGTCTGACCTGCTGTGGACTACGAGGAGGGATCCTCCCACACCCACAGAGGCAGGGTCCCTCTGGCCTGCAGCGGGAGGCAGCTGCCAGCCAGATGGCCTTCCGTTTCTTCTTCTTTACCTTTCTGCGGCCTCTCCAGCTTCAGCAGCTCCCGTCCACAGCCAGTAAGCGCTCCGCCTGTCCCTCTGCGCTCCCGTGCCGTGAGGAGAGGGAGGCCGGGCAGAGACAGGCCACGCGAGCCTGAGGCTGCTGCAGTCAGCGGCATCTCCGGGGACGAAAGGACAACCCCGCTCACGGCGTGGCCTCTGGCAGAGGGAAAGAGGCAGCAGCGACCGTTATTACCGCAGCTCCACCCTGGCCAGAGCCCCTCCGTCCGCAGGGGCTTCCGCGGACGGACGCCGCTCCTTCCCCGCGCCGCTGCTAACGGCACCCGCCTTAAGGGAGACTCGAGAACACCGGAGGGCCAGCTTGCCGCCCTCACGACAGGGCTCGGGGGCTGCCTGCGGCTGCAGCACAGGCTTCAGGGGAGGGGCTGCAGCTGGGGGCAGCCGCAGGGGCCGAGCGGAGCTGGGGAAAGGCGCCGGGGGAGCTCCGGCGACTCGGGAAGGCGCCCGCTGGCCGCGCCTGGGGGGTGCCCGCCTCCGTCCCCTCTTCCCTTCTGTCGGCTCTCGGGGACCTGCCCGGCGCTGCCCTGGCCCGGCTCGCCTCCGGCGGACCGGGAGCCTGCCGCGGCGGCCGCTTCGCAGCTTCCCGTCCCGCCGGCCCCGGGCGGCCAGCGGGCAGGAGGCACCCGCCGCCGCGGCCGCCGCCGCCCCCGCCGGAGGGGATGGCTCGCCTCACCCGCGGTCCAGGCGCTCGCCCGCTGCCGCCGACAGCCGCGCCCTGCGCGCCGCCACGCTGCTCCCGGGGACCGCGCATGTGTAATATGGAGGAGGGAAAGGAGGGAGGCAGGGCAGGAGATAGGAGAGCAGGGTGCGCAGGGCGAAACAACTCGCGTGGGTTAAAAACTCGTGTGGGTGAAGGGGGTGGGCTGGAGCAGGAGATGGGGGTGTGCATGGCGGAGACACGGACCTAGTGGGGAGGGTAGGTGAGGGTACAAAGGTGCACGGGGGGGTACTAAAACCAGACGTGCTGCTTCACAGAAATACGGTCCCACCTGAATTCAGTAGTAGGCTTTCTTCTGCGCTTAAACACTAATCAGGCATTTAAAAGCTTCAGTAGACTTGCAAACTGAAACCTCTGACAATTTACGTAGTCTTCTAATTTCTGATATCCAGGATATGTGAAAATAACACTCTCAATTCAACAGTTTTCACCGAGAATGATATGTGTTAACCTAAATCACACAAAGTGAATAATATCATGTTAGCCATGTAGCCTTTATTAAGAGGTTGAAATTACCTTCTCGGGATCTTTTAAGCTTCTAAGCGTAAAATAATTAGTGTAGCTTACAGATGTGGAAGAGAAATCTTTTGGTATCATAACCAAAGTAGTCTTCTCCTCTATGAATGGCAACACAATCTGTAATACTGCATCGACACTTCAAAACCCATTCTGTCTCTCCCCTTTTGTCATCCAATGTTGTCTTTTAGATATTTCAAGAAATTCTTTCATGGTCTATCCCATAAAATGAGAAGTAGATTATTACGGAAGAGCTCCACAGATAAAAAGTTAATGCATTAGACTAACTGTGATATAAAAATTACTGGAGATCTATTTATGTGTGATGTTCTGATGAATTATCTAGTTGTTTACAATTGCTAGGACTTCTCTCAGCGGTAAATCACTGGCAATGTGCACGAACACAAGAAACTCTTCACGGGGCACATTCATCCTTTATGCAATTAAATGAAGTTTTTAAATCACAAAAAGATTTGGCTGTTACACAGTCTGTGTAAATTACATGATAGTAACCCAAACCACAAGACCATGTCTCTCCTACTTTGCTCTGTTGCAGAAGAATCTCAGCTTGCAAAACACATCAGTTTTCTGTAACACAGATAACCAGGGTTCACACAGTCAGACTTTTCAGTCAGAAGGCCACAGAAAGAATCATAAAGAGACCGAGTATCTTTTCCTTAAACATCCTGTTTACAGACAGCTATGTTACCTCCAAGTGCTATGAAAGTTACTTTCTCTAAAACTATCTTCCATTTAGTTTTCCTTTTTTTTTTTTTTTTTTCCCTTTTCTTCCCCTGAAAACAATCTTATAGCTTAATCCTTATAGGATTTTTTTTCAAGTTTTGTTTTTTTCTAACGAGTATCAACACATGAACACTCTAAATAGTTTCAGGAAGGTCAGTATTTGCTACAGTTGCACTTGATCCAACATCCCACTTTTTTTTCCACCAAGCAAAGGAGTTCAACCAAGTTTCTTTCAAGAGCCATACAGGAGAAAGTACAGATTCTGCTCTGTCTGCTAACAAGCAGGCGAAGGAGCTGCTACCGATTTGAAAACTGTAGAGGCTCTGCTGTGCCCATTTTGAACTGGGGAACAAAAATAGTATTTAGGTCCACTTTTTCTCATTTGCAAAGCAGATCCACTGCCTTGGGAGACTGACCAGAATTACTTGGAACAAACAGTCTTTTTGCCTAGGATCTGTTTGTTAGTTCAGAAAACAGTCACTACGTCCCTGTGATAATATGACACGATTTCATCAAGACATTTCTGTCTCAAGGGGCCCAGCTGTATTTTATTTTCTATTAACACAGCATCTATCCAATTCCGGTCTCTGACTTAAGAGATGAGCAACATGCAATTTCTTCAATGTCTACTTATCACGTGAGGAAGTCAACAAACCTCTTTTCACAGTTACAAGCACTTTTCAAAGATGTGACAGTTCCCTCCGGTCATCAACTGACCCTGAACAAGTTGGAAAATATAAAAGGATCAATAAATGTGAGAAAGACCTTTGGTATGAGGGAACCCAGACAAACCCGTGCAGCAGCTTTCTTCTCTATTGATTGGAAGAGAATGCTGTTTGGCTGCTGCTTCTACGGATAATCCACAAATTATTTGCTATTCTTCTTAGCCAAAGGGCTAAGGCAGTGCCATCAGCAACTTCATAACATACCCTGAAACAAGAAGCAGATATTACAGCTCCAAGTCTGAGGAAACAGCATCAATGATTAAGACAGCTCTAACATGGAAGGCCTGGTAAGTGGCAGTGGTATAAGGCACTAGCAATTTATCAGGGCTCTCTTTCAAATGCTGGCATTTTCTGTGACTTGGATTTTGCCTATTGTTATGAGATCATTACATCACCTATCACACAAGTGTAGCTTTGTTAACTTTCAAAGAAAAGCTGCTAGACAATATACAACACAAAGTTAGACAAGCGAGGGAAGTACACAGGGATTTCACAGGCAATCTGGAATCGGGCACCCGACTTGAATTCCCGGCTTTGAAAACCTCTCTCCAAATGACTTACCATCCTTTCACTAAGATCCAGCAGCAGTTCCCTCCTGTGCCTCATGCTCTTCTTTAGCCAGCCAAAGCCCACGGAGCTGCACTGTAAGCTTGAAGACGAGGATGCCAGCTGCGTGTCCTATTTCTGTCACCTAGTTTTTACGTACCGTTTCTTGCTAATCAAAAGGCCCAGTGATTCCTCCTCACACATCACACTGGAGTTAGTACGTCCAAGCATTATTTCTGCCGCGCTACATTTGCACGGATTAGCTGCTGAACCCTCCAGATGATGTACTGCTTTTCAAAAAGGGTGTAGTATAACTGGTGAGGGTCTACAGTAAGTCCAAGAGGGTGCTCAACGATGTACAGGAGTCTGACTTCAAAGCATAAATTGAAAAACAGCCGCTTAACCTAGAAAGGGCAATACAGAAGAGAAATAACAATGTTTAAACTCTAAAAGGTAGCTGTAAGGAAGAACTATTGTGTGCATCCACTGCACACAGTTACACGGAATCATGGGGCTTAAATTACAACCTGAAAAACTTAGGGTATGTGGCAATCTTTGCAACAGTAGTAATAATTACAGGAAATGTTTAAGAATAAATTAGGCAAGCATTTGTCAAGAATGGTACAGAAAGTTGATCATTCACCTCTAGAACGAGAGCAACACTAGACTATCTTTAAAAGTTCTTCTTTCCCCACTGCTGTCCCAAGGCCAGGCACCGGCCCGGCCCGGCCAATGCCAGGCCCCTGCCCGCCGGCTCGGCCCCTGCCCGCCGGCCCGGCCCGGCCAAGGCCAGGCCCCTGCCCGCCGGCTCGGCCGGGCCCGGCCAAGGCCAAGCCCCTGCCCGCCGGTTCGGCCCGGCCCCTGCCCGGCCAAGGCCAGGCCCCTGCCCGCCGGTTCGGCCCGGCCCCTGCCCGGCCAAGGCCAGGCCCCTGCCCGCCGGTTCGGCCCGGCCCCTGCCCGGCCAAGGCCAGGCCCCTGCCCGCCGGTTCGGCTCGGCCCCTGCCCGGCCAAGGCCAGGCCCCTGCCCGCCGGCTCGACCCGGCCAAGGCCAGGCCCCTGCCCGCCGGCTCGACCCGGCCCGGCCAAGGCCAGGCCCCTGCCCGCCGGCTTGGCCCGGAGAAGGCCAGGCCCCTGCCCGCCGGCTCGGCCTGGCCCGGCCCGGACAAGGCCAGGCCCCTGCCCGCCGGCCCGGCCCGGACAAGGCCAGGCCCCTGCCCGCCGGCTCGGCACCCCCCGGCCCGGCCCGGCCAAAGCCAGGCCCCTGCCCGCCGGCTCGGCCCAGCCAAAGCCAGGCCCCTGCCCGCCGGCTCGGCCCGGCCCGGGCAAGGCCAGGCACCTGCCCGCCGGCTCGGCCCGGCCCGGCCAAGGCCAGGCCCCGGCCCGCCGGCACGGCCAAGGCCCGGCCTGGCCCAGGTTAGGCCCCTGCCCGCCGGCTCGGCCCGGCCCGGCCAAGGCCAGGCCCCTGCCCGCCGGCTCGGCCCGGCCCAGGCCAGGCCCCTGCCTGGCCAAGGCCAGGCCCCTGCCCGCCGGCTCGGCCCGGCCCGGCCAAGGCCAGGCCCCTGCCCGCCGGCTCGGCCCGGCCCGGCCCGGCCAAGGCCAGGCCCCTGCCCGCCGGCTCGGCCCGGCCCGGCCAAGGCCAGGCCCCTGCCCGCCGGCTCGGCCCGGCCCGGCCCAGGCCAGGCCCCTGCCCGCCGGCTCGGCCCGGCCCGGCCCAGGCCAGGCAAGGCCAGGCCCCTGCCCGCCGGCTCGGCCCGGCCCGGCCCGGACAAGGCCAGGCCCCTGCCCGCCGGCTCGGCACCCCCCGGCCCGGCCCGGCCAAAGCCAGGCCCCTGACCGCCGGCTCGGCCCAGCCAAGGCCGGGCCCCTGCCCGCCGGCTCGGCCCGGCCCGGCCAAGGCCCGCCCGAGGCCAGGCCCCTGCCCGCCGGCTCGGCCCGGCCCGGCCAAGGCCCGCCCGAGGCCAGGCCCCTGCCCGCCGGCTCGGCCCGGCCCGGCCCAGGCCCGCCCGAGGCCAGGCCCCTGCCCGCCGGCTCGGCCCGGCCAGGCCAAGGCCCGCCCGAGGCCAGGCCCCTGCCCGCCGGCTCGGCCCGGCCCGGCCAAGGCACGCCCGAGGCCAGGCCCCTGCCCGCCCAAGGCCAGGCCCCTGCCCGCCGGCTCGGCCCGGCCAAGGCCAGGCCCCTGCCCGCCGGCTCGGCCCGGCCCGGCCAAGGCCCGCCCGAGGCCAGGCCCCTGCCCGCCCGAGGCCAGGCCCCTGCCCGCCGGCCCGGCCCGACCCCGTCCCGGCCCAGGCCAGGCCCCTGCCCGCCGGCCCGGCCCGGCCCCGGCCCGGCCCAGGCCAGGCCCCTGCCCGCCGGCCCGGCCCGGCCCCGGCCCGGCCCAGGCCAGGCCCCTGCCCGCCGGCCCGGCCCGGCCCCGGCCCGGCCCAGGCCAGGCCCCTGCCCGCCGGCCCAGGCCAGGCCCCTGCCCGCCGGCCCGGCCCCGGCCCGGCCCAGGCCAGGCCCCTGCCCGCCGGCCCGGCCCGGCCCCGGCCCGGCCAAGGCCAGGCCCCTGCCCGCCGGCCCCCCTCACCCCATCCAGCCGCTCGCCCTCCCTCTCTTCCCGCCGCCTCCGCACACAGCCGCAGCCCGGCGCTGCCCGAGGAAACCCTCACCTGACAGCAGCCGCCACCTCCGCACAGCCCCGCACCCCCGGGGTGAGCTGAGCTGATGGGCTGAGCTCCAATCTCCCCAGAAACCTCTGCCCTGACACCAGAGTCTCTGTAAACAGTTTCTGACCTCTTTTGGCACGTCACAGGATAGTAACCCAAACCACAAGACCATGTCTGTCCTACTTTGCTCTGTTGCAGAAGAATCTCAGCTTGCAAAACACATCAGTTTTCCGTAACACAGATAACCAGGGTTCACACAGTCAGACTTTTCAGTCAGAAGGCCACAGAAAGAATCATAAAGAGACCGAGTATCTTTTCCTTAAACATCCTGTTTACAGACAGCTATGGTACCTCCAAGTGCTATGAAAGTTACTTTCTCTAAAACTATCTTCCATTTAGTTTTCCTTTTTTTTTTTTTCCTTTTCTTCCCCTGAAAACAATCTTATAGCTTAATCCTTATAGGATTTTTTTCAAGTTTTGTTTTTTTCTAACGAGTATCAACACATGAAAACTCTAAATAGTTTCAGGAAGGTCAGTATTTGCTACAGTTGCACTTGATCCAACATCCCACCTTTTTTTTCCAACAAGCAAAGGAGTTCAACCAATTTTCATTCAAGAGCCATACAGGAGAAAGTACAGATTCTGCTCTGTCTGCTAACAAGCAGGCGAAGGAGCTGCTACTAATTTGAATACTATACAGGCTCTGCTGTGCCCATTTTGAACTGGGGAAGAAAAATAGCCCTTCCTGTTTCAACATTTAGGTCCACTTTTTCTCATTTGCAAAGCAGATCCGCTGCCTTGGGAGACTGACCAGAATTACTTGGAACAGTCTTTTTGCCTAGGATCTGTTTGTTAGTTCAGAAAACAGTCACTACGTCCCTGTGATAATATGACACGATTTCATCACTACATTTCTGTCTCAAGGGGCCCAGCTGTATTTTATTTTCTATTAACACAGCATCTATCCAATTCCCGTCTCTGACTTAAGAGATGAGCAACATGCAATTTCTTCAATGTCTACTTATCACGTGAGGAAGTCAACAAACCTCTTTTCACAGTTACAAGCACTTTTCAAAGATGTGACATTTCGCTCCTGTCATCAGCTGACCCTGAACAAGTTGGAAAATATAAAAGGATCAATAAATGTGAGAAAGACCTTTGGTATGAGGGAACCCAGACAAACCCGTGCAGCAGCTTTCTTCCCTATTGATTGGAAGAGAATGCTGTTTGGCTGCTGCTTCTACGGATAATCCACAAATTATTTGCTATTCTTCTTAGCCAAAGGGCTAAGGCAGTGCCATCAGCAACTTCATAACATACCGTGAAACAAGAAGCAGATATTACAGCTCCAAGTCTGAGGAAACAGCATCAATGATTAAGACAGCTCTAACATGGAAGGCCTGGTAAGTGGCAGTGGTATAAGGCACTAGCAATTTATCAGGGCTCTCTTTCAAATGCTGGCATTTTCTGTGACTTGGATTTTGCCTATTATTATGAGATCATTACATCACCTATCACACAAGTGTAGCTTTGTTAACTTTGAAAGAAAAGCTGCTAGACAATATACAACACAAAGTTAGACAAGCGAGGGAAGTACACAGGGATTTCACAGGCAATCTGGAATCGGGCACCCGACTTGAATTCCTGGCTTTGAAAACCTCTCTCCAAATGACTTACCATCCTTTCACTAAGATCCAGCAGCAGTTCTCTCCTGTGCCTCATGCTCTTCTGTAGTCAGCCAAAGCCCACGGAGCTGCACTGCAAGCTTGAAGACCAGGATGCCAGCTGCGTGTCCTATTTCTGTCACCTAGTTTTTACGTACCGTTTCTTGCTAATCAAAAGGCCCAGTGATTCCTCCTCACACATCACACTTGAGTTAGTACGTCCAAGCATTATTTCTGCCGCGCTACATTTGCACGGATTAGCTGCTGAACCCTCCAGATGATGTACTGCTTTTCAAGAAGGGTGTAGTATAACTGGCGAGGGTCTACAGTAAGTCCAAGAGGGTGCTCAACGATGTACAGAAGTCTGACTTCAAAGTATAAATTGAAAAACAGCTGCTTAACCTGGAAAGGGCAATACTGAAGAGAAAGAACAATGTTTAAACTCTAAAAGGTAGCTGTAAGGAAGAACTTTTGTGTGCATCCACTGCACACAGTTACACGGAATCATGGGGCTCAAATTACAACCTGAAAAACTTAGGGTATGTGGCAATCTTTGCAACAGTAGTAACAATTACAGGAAATGTTTAAGAATAAATTAGGCAAGCATTTGTCAAGAATGGTACAGAAAGTTGATCATTCACCTCTAGAATGAGAGCAACACTAGACTATCTTCAAAGGTTCTTCTTTCCCCACTGCTGTCCCTCTCCGTATTTCTACCCTCAAACACAAGCATCATCCCCAGCTCTGCACTTACAATTCTATCTGCATATGCACATGTCTAGAGATGCACATTTATTTCTTCGTTACACACAGCTGAAGGAGAGTACTCATAGGTAAGCCAATTTACATAAACAGCTTCTGAAAGTTAAACACCTCGGCTTCTTGCAAAACGTCAGCCCAACAGAACACCGTCAGCCCAACAGAACACCGGGAGCGGTATGTAAATCCTTATGCCAAAATTGCGTTCTCTTAAATCTTATGAAAACCATTTCTAACATAAAGCCTGACCTGACTGGTCTATTTTCTGACACTCCCCTTCTCTGTCATCAGGTACTTATTAGATAGTAAAACAACTGACGGGGTAAACACCATAACTAGCACAATAGCTGACTTCCGTAGCAGTTGCATATCAGGTCTGAAGAAATGTGAGTTTAGTAGGTGTATAGGTAGATACACATTCAGAAATGCACAAGAACTGAAAGGAGTAATCTGTAACTGGTAGACTAAGAACACTGCAATAGCATGCAATGTAAATCAACATGCACCTATAGGGAAGGGAAGTACAGAAACATTCTTCTGGATTAAAAAAAAAAAAAAACAAAAACGCAGCAATGGTAGGAAAAGGTACTTGGAACGTGCCACTTTCAGTCCACTGAAACAATGTCTGCAACAGCAGTAAGAACACTGGCAAACTACCTTCTCTGTTCCACAGGGCCTTGAGACCCATACGCATTGTCTGTTGCCACTTGCTGTTAGGAAACAAAGGCACTGCGATCAGTAGAAGCGTGTAGAACACCGAAAATGAAACTTTTGAGTATGTCACATGCAAGATCCTCATTCTCCGTACAGTCTACAAGGTTACACAATTGTAAAATACTTCGTAAGAATGAGAATCCTGACGTTTGCCTTGGATTAAAAAAGTTTTTAAATTCCGTTTCGAGGTTTTTTTCCCCAAGGGTTTTAGAAATAAAAGCGTCTTGGTAAAGTGATTTTCACACACTGCACAGACACAAGCAGTGTTTCTCCCACTGCGAGAGGAGTATCAAAATACTCTTATCTAATATGTTAGACAAGAGTGACCGAGGTCACAGGAGAATCTGTACTTTCCCACTGATTACAAGGAACGGGCCAGCTGCTTTGTGCCTCCTATGCAGCTGGAGCATGCAGTTGCCTGGTAACTTGTTCCGACCTATTGCATCTTAATCACATATACACGTAGGAATACCAAGCTGACCGCTTAGGTTTATCAGCCAAAACAGTTTACAGCAACGCAATAGTTTAGAGCAATTCAGGAAGTTTAACACTGAATTTAGGTATGTGCTTATATGGTTTGATGAACAGAGCTTCTATAAATGAAAGGGAAACAACAGAAGTTATTTATATGTGATTTCAGAACATACAAAAGGTATAGTCTACAAACCAAGTATCAAGTACTAGCAATATTTACCTGTTCAAAGGGCATCATGTAATGTCTCAGACTCAACAAGCATAAACTGACAGACTGTTATGACTTGAAAATTTTAAAAAAGTTCCAATAGTGTGCCCAAAATGGAGGTGTTTCAGTGTTCAGGCTAGACTCCTTGTCTCCAGTAAATACACATCTTAATTCTAACACAGGATAAAAACCGATTTATAAATGTCCTCTTGTAAAAATGAAACCGTTCCAATCACCCTGTTCACTCCTATTTAAGATATTAAATAGGGCAAATCAGAAGTAACTTGAACCAATCCCTCCCACCCAGCTATAAACCAGGACCATATACAGCCCTTGCAGACTACACAAGATCCTGTCTCATTCCAGCCACATCATTAGCATAAGCTGTGCAAACCCATGCAAATCAACAGGTTTTCCAGGCATAAAAGCAGACTCCAACAGCAGTTAAGCCACTTCTTACAACTGACAATGTCATACTTCCATCCCTGATCATAGCACAAGAACAAAAGAGAATGGGTCCTTATTGTCCTTCATGAACTTGAGGGGCTGCAAGAAACCAGTGAAGTTACAAGCCTGGATTCTGTAATGTCGCTATCAGCATAATTTCCAGATCAAAGATCCGGCCTCCTGTTAAGATCATCAAACATAATTTTGAGTTTGGAGGACAGGTCATCACAACACTATGTTAGGTAGAGTATAAAACCTTATCATCAGATTCTCAGCTAGTTTAAGTCAATGTATTCTGTGTGTTCCGCTGAAGTCAATGAAACTAAACACACTATCACAGGAAAGAGGTATTTCAGCATGCCTCAGACCTGGAAAACTATCTTGAAAAATGCCCATAACTTTTAACACAAATTCTCTGCACTTCCCACGATCTCTCAACAGCGAGCGGTAGTAAGACCCTAACAGTTACTTGCAACCTATTTCTTGCATAGCATTCATTTTTATTTTAATTTTAAAAGGGGCAACTAATACATAAGATTTTTGCAGCTACTCACAAAAATCAATAAGCAAAGACATTTGTTCCAAGATTTAAATTACTTGTATAATTTAAAAAACTATCAAAGCTCTGTAAAGTAAAAAAGATACATTTACCTACTAATGTAGGAAACTACAGACAAACTTCAGGAAATGACCAAAGGTGCAGAGGATAGGCTAATAGGCTAAGGTAGAAAAACAACAACAACAAAAAAAAACCCAGGAGTTCTACAGAAAAATGAGTGAGCAGCCCACAGCACTGGCAGACAACAGATTTTTTTATACCCACTTCCTCCACCCCTTCTTCCTATTCCCTCCCCCCCCCTTTTTTTTTTTTTAAGGGAAATAATTATTCTATTGTGAAACATATTGTCAGTGATGCAGTTGAAGCCAAAAGTTTACATGAGTTCAGGAGAGGATTAACCGAATTCTAAGACATGTGCCAACACAACTGCTATAGAAAGCATCTGCATCACGGTGAAATGCAAACAGCTACTCTGATAACGACACATTATTATTCACTAAATTTGCCTTTGCCTTTTACCCTGTTGTATAGTTACTAATGTTGAAAAGAGTCACTGCTGTGCAAGAAACTAAAACTTACAGTGCTTCATGCTGGGAGAGAACTGTGGCCCGTCAGCTCGTGGCTGTGAAGCCTTACAACTTAACACGTTGCAGTTGCACACCAACAAGTTCTGAGGTGGACTGCTGACTGTATTCAATAGTCACAGCTTAGGTAGGAGGATATGATAAACTTGACTTATTTGCCTTTAACCGATGCTCCAAATATGTTAAAGTCGTTCTTAAAGCAGGTTACTGGTTTGATTACCCTTCATACAAAATCCTCCTTCAAATAGAGGTTTCTCTTCTCTTCTTTTCAGATTTAAGGCATGAACAGAAACCACACCTGCATCATCACTGAAATCAGTGCCTATTTTTCAATCAACTTTAGCAGCATCAGAATTCGTCCTCAAGTACCGTTCATAAAGCAAATGCTTCATTCTTCAAAACTTTTTTTAGCAAAGGTTAGTAATGCTGTACCACAGACTCTCACGCCCAGTCACACATGTTCTTCCCGAGACCGTTACGCAGCTTAGTATTTTAAAAATCGCCATCCTAACTGCGTACCTGATACTACTGGTTCTCCCCTTTTTAAAGTCTGATGTTAAGGAAAAGCTGCAAGTCCTACAAAACCAGGCAGACTTGCTTGTTCATGCCAAAGAGAAAAAGGTTAAGCATTATTAAAAAATAAGACTATTGCCTACCTTTAAGTATCCATAAAGCTATCAACATGAACCGTATGGTGGCCTGTTAGCATCGCTATTTGAACACGGGCATGCAAAATGTCCTTCAGTTAAATTCCAAACTCTATGAAGTAATTGGTGGGCAATTCCCCAAGGATAAAACGTCTATCAAAAGCCAACAGTAAGCCAGAAATCTCTTTCCGTTTCATAGGGTAAAAAAAAATAAATACAGTGAATCCTGAAAAAAGAAATAGATATTAGACAGGGAACGCCTATATACTTATAGGGCAAGTAATAAAACATTTAGTGTTTTGATTTTTTTCTTTTTATTTATGTCATCACAATAGTTAGACAAACATGGAAACATTTGCAACAGCAATACTTGGGTCACTTTAAAATCTTGGTAACACTGAAATACAGGGCAGCGAAAGCTAATGATGTGGGGAGGGGACTTTAGGTCTTATTATTTTCAGACACATTCACACACACACATATATCTATATACACACGCGCACTCCACAACTCCAAAGAGCTATCTTAACTATGTCTGCCAGTAAACGGAAATAGTAGGCAGAAAGGAACCATATCCATACTAAGACAGTTAGCTGTGTCGTAAAACTGAAGATCACTGCAACCAGTGCCATCTTAAAGAAGAAGGAAAAAAAAAAAAAAAAAAACCAACACCAAAAAACCTGAAAGGAACCATCGCTGTGCATGTCATAAGCATGAAGTTATTTTAACCTGGTGACTACTCTGCTCTATACTTTAAGCATCGTGAAGTTTTTATGTGTTTTTAAGGTCTAAGGTTACTATTTTAAATGACCTACTTGTAGTGGCAGCCCAAGTAGCATTCTGGAGAACACCACAGTGCCCACAGCTTCTACAGGTCAGTGCAGTCTGATCAAGCACTACATTTCTAGGGGAGGAAAACAAAAAAACACTACCGCTCATTTATTCAATTGAAAAGCTTATTACCTGTACCTTCCAAAGCAACAGGCTACAGGAACACTGAATGCAAAGTAAACCAGACCCATCTGGAATAATCTGACCTCTCAGCTCCAAGTTACACATCTTTCATTTCGTATTTTAAGGGATTAACAGCATTTGGATGCACAGAAACTGTCTTTACAGTGATGTCTGCAGACCTCCGAGTCACAAGTTAAAAATGTCTTCCTAAATTATAACAGTATTAGCACTTCCTCTGAAAGGAGTGAAAAAAACACAACCAGGGAAGGAGGAAAGTGACACACCACCAAGGTTTTTTTTCCCCAGAGATAACAAAATCCTGAGAGAACAAGATGCTTGTGCTATCAGAATAAAAATCCCCAAAGAAACAAAAGAGTTTACCTTTCCCTTGGAAAAGTTACTTTTGAGTCAAGATCTGCTCTTTTTCTCTCCCAACCATGAAATCTCTCTTCAGCTTAAGACTCTCTTCTACTGCAGTAGAAATTTAGTGCACATGCTGGAACCTGGACAGAATCTTATTTAAAAAAACAAACAATACAATAGTACTACAGTGGCTAGAAATCTTTTACATATTCTGATGAAAAGACTCAACTTATTTCTAGGAAATAAAGTGTTTGGGGCCAAAGCCAACGCATGATGTTCATGTAAGGTTAAATTTTTATTAATTTTTTTCTTTTTTTAAATTGATATATTGAAAAAAGCTGGAGAAGGAAGCAGGGACAGAAATGAAAAACCATTCAGGGAGTCAGTGGTATAGACTGTCAGCACGCAACCTAAATATTGTAATTGCAGATCACATAGTCAGAACAAGCCAGTCAAAAGTAGCACACTCCCTGGGAGAGGGGCGGGAGTCTCTTCCCCCTTGTCTTTCAAGCCAAGACCCAACTAGCAGAAGGCAGCTTTTCTGTCAGATAAAGCAAGGCAAAAGGATCATGTACAGCAACTTCCTTGCAGCCTCTTGCTCCTGAGCACCCTTCTTCACCTCTTTCTCTCTTTCTTCTGGTGATGGGAAGGCAAAGCATGTTCTGTTCCTGTGAGCCCATGCTGCTTGTCCCTATAGTCACAGCAGGCACCTGTGATTCCTCTCCGAAGACATTTACGCATAGAAATCAGTTGAGTGGTGTGTTACGGAAGCATAAGCTGCAGTGGACGTGATTCTGAATCAGTTATTGTTTTGCCCATCATGACAAAATAAAACCGGCAATTTCTTACTTTATAGAAATCCTCCTAAAGTAGTAGTTGCCCCCAATCGCTGTCAAGTTTTTGTATCACAGGAGAACAAATGCAGCCAAAAGAACATCTTCTCTAAAATGACCACTCCGAACTGCACAAGCAGGCAGGCACAGGCAGCTCCCGATTTAATTAAGCGTATGTACACAGCACCACTTAGTGGTGCAAGCGGAGTCACCGCTGATAGGAATGAGAAGCTTGAACACCAACCTTCCCTCCCCGGCCCCCTGGACACTGCAGCCTGATCTTGACAAATTGACCGCCTGGATAAAGCAAGCTATCTGGCAACTAAAAAGATCCATTGTACTTTTCTGCTCAGTACACCTAAAGATACAGATTCACCCTCTAAATCTCGGCCAATTTCTTGAATACCACCAACACTCAGAACAGGTTTCAAATGGCAACGTGGCAGGACAAAGTAATAAATACTTATCCTTAAGTCTGCTAACTTTCTAAACCTTTGCCTAGACCTTAAGGAAATGTAAAAACAAACAAACTACTGCAAAGTTCAATACGCAAGCCACGCAAAGTTAAGGCTATCAAGTAGGAACCTGATTACGAGTATAAATCATGCAATAGCTACTCTATGACATGGATGTCCTGAACAGATCATCCTCTACAGTGTAAGTCCAAGGTACAAACCCATCAGCACCTCCTTCCCTCTCTGTATCGCTGTGGTTACCTGCTCTGTGCCCAGAGCCAAAAAGAATCCCGACGTTGGAGTTACTGTTCCTTTTATGCCCAGCCCCATACTTCTTTCCTGACGGAGAGGTGACGCACCTGATTTGAGGTGGAGTGCAGACAACCTTCTCATCTAGTGCTGGGCAGTTTATTTGTCCCACAAACAAACCCCAGGAAAGAGAATGCACGGTTGGACGGGTGCACTTGAGATTTTGACCACGCGGTAGCACCGTTAACTGCTGAAAGAGCAGGACTCTCTGCCGTTCTGTGTCCACGTCACGACTGCCCTCACGTCCCCAGTCTGCACCCAGCTCCTCCAGGGTGTGCAGAGGGGCTTCCAGCCCTGGCTCAGCAGGCGTCCACATAAGATCCCCCAGCCAAGAGGGGGGTGTATGCTCACCTGCCACATCGATACCGTGGGTACATTAAAAGCCACCCCCCAACTCTTTCCCCAGGAGTGATTGGGGGAGGCTCTTCAGTCATCTGGCTGTAAACCCCCTCCCCCTCAGGGAGACCAACATCCAGGCATGCCTTGCTCTAACTCCCCAAATCCACTGCCCTCCGAGGAATAAAAGGCGTCTGGGCCACTCCCCCGGCTCTAATCTGCAGATATGCCTGGCTTCCCAGAAGTAGGCTGAGAAAGCCAGCGTTAAGGCACTCCTTCCCACGCCCAGATCCACAAAATCCTCAGAGAAAAGAAGAAAAATAGCCACTTCACTGCAGCAGGAAGTAAATAAACTTGGGGGACACAGGAGGCCAGTTCTCCCGGGGTCAATGGAAGGGAGGGCTAGATGCAACGTATCTGAGGATTTTCCATGTGCACAGCTGAAACAGCCATGTCTCAAGCAGGGATACGTCCCATTTACGGCAGTTCCTCCCCACTTCTCATCCCCAAAAGACAAACTCGGGCCTCTGCCTTCTCCGTGTGTAGCTCCCCACTCCCTTCAGCATGGAGCTGCGAGGCTCTGGGTTTGTGGAGAACCACAGGTGGGAAACCGAGGCTACTAATGGTGACCACAGAGAACAGACCAGCTCGGAGGGGGCGAGGAGGGCCGATGCACAATTTCTACGTTTGAATTTGTTGGGAACTTGGTGGGAGTCACAGGCTTGCAAGCCACAACCCACAAGCTTGCAAGGCACAACCCCAGCTATCCAGGACATGGGCTTCCCAAGATCACAAACCTCCGGGGACGGGGACGGCGCCTGCGCCGGCGAGCGAACGCCGGGCTGCCCCAACGCGAAGCACGGCGCATGCGCCCGGGAGGCGCGTCCGCACGGCTGGTCGGGGAGCGGGCGCAGCGGGAAGCCCGCGGAAAACCACGCGAAACCGGCAACGCTCCCGAGTCTGACCTGGTCGGACTCCGGGGGCCGCGAGGACTACACCGCGCACGAGAGCCGCGCTGCTGCCCGGCCGCCGAGTCCGCGAAAAACTACAGCTCCCGGCATGCCCCGGGAGGCAGCCTGCCCTGCTGCCTGACCCCGAGGGGACGCCGCTTCCGTTCCCCCCCACCTCCCCACGCTGGCGCAGCGGCAGTTCCCGCCGAGCCCCCAGCGCCGCTCCGGGTAGCTCCGGCACGGCGCGGCCCCGCTGCCGCTCCGTGCGTGCAACACGGACCCCGCCGTCCTCCTCGGGGCTTTCCCCGGGACCCGCCGGCCGACTGCGCAGCCCCGCCACGGGGCCCGGTGAGCCCCCACCCCCGCGCGCCCGTTCTCTCAGCCGCCCTGTCAGCGCCCCACCCCTCACCCCCGCGCGCCCGTTCTCTCAGCCGCCCTGTCAGCGTCCCCCCCCCCCATCCCCGCGCGCACGTTCTCTCAGCCGCCCTGTCAGCGTCCCCCCCCCCATCCCCGCGCGCACGTTCTCTCAGCCGCCCTGTCAGCGTCCCCCCCCCCATCCCCGCGCGCACGTTCTCTCAGCCGCCCTGTCAGCGCCCCGCCCCCCACCCCCGCGCGCACGTTCTCTCAGCCGCCCTGTGAGCCCCCAGGGCTCCCCCCCCGGCCTCGGCACAGGCGGCCCCCACCTCCCCCGGGCCACCCCCGCCTCCGACGTTCGCGCTCCGAGGGGTGCCCGGCCCCGCTCACCTTCTCCCTCGGGGCAGCCGCAGCCCGGTCACTGCTCAGCTCCGCTCCTGCCTGGGCTCCCGGCGGCCCCTCCCCTTGCCAGGGAGGGGGCGTCGCCATCAGCCTCTCACTGCCCGCACCTGCGGCTCCTCCAGCCCCGGCCCGCAGCTGTGGTACCGAAACCCGGAACCAAACCCCTCACCACCAAGGTGAAGTGAAGCAGCAGGCACTGCCTTGACTGAGTGACAGATGTCAAGAGTCATCTGATGTGGAAGAGGTGTTAACTGGGGTCAAAATACAGATTTTAATACCCATCTTATTTTAGTTCTAAGACTTGGCGATTGCCAGGTATCATCTTTTCGATTTCCCCAGGTCCACCCGCGAGCGAGGCCACAAGGGAGATTTCTTCCAGAGAGAGGATAGAGTTATTAAGTCTCAAGACCACGATTTGCTTTTCTCCTTCATGAAGAGGTGAGTGGGTCATATAGCATCACTAGTCACCCAAGCAGTTAAGCCTGAACTTTTCACCTGTCCTTTAATGCTGTCAACTCCAAGCTAAATTTTTCCTGTTATTAAGAGGGGACCAAAGATCATGTGAAGTATTATTATCCTTTCTACAAATACACCCCCATCTTGGAGCTTTAGCTACTAGAGAAGGTCTTGGGAGTTTGGGGTCAGAGGAGCTAGCTGCAAGTACAAACTTTCATACAGCTCTGTTTAGGATGTGTGATGTTTCTCTGGTTGTCTAAACCGGTCTAAATTTCCACAGGTGGTCCCAACTCTGGGTGGCTCTAACAAGGATCCTGGAACTCCAGTAAGTTCTAAACATCGTTTTATATTTTAAACATGATCCCAAGTTCCTTTTTGCACTTGTCTCTACGGTTTTGGCAGCTGACAGCCCCGAGGGGTGCTTGTACAAGTTTCTCCCGAAGGGCGAGTAAATTAATTCTTTTGTCCGTGAGGTGGATGGTTTGGTAACGTTATAATTCACAACGCTATAATTCCTTCTTTCAAATTTAAAAAAAATAATTGCCTTTTAAATCCATCCAATTGAATCTGCTAAAATGATTCTCGTTGTTCTACCTCTTTTCTCAAGTTTTGGTTAAATTCAATGTCAGTATTCTCCACGGAACTAGATTTTCATCTGACTTTGGAATCGGAAAGGCAGGCTGTTACCGAGGTTAAATTCTGTGTCTTTACAAAACTTTGAATCAGTTACAAAACTAGATTATTTTTTTTAATTCAAATTACAAAACCGGTTAATATCAAGATGAATAGTTCAAACAATAATTGTTCCATTTTGTTTATCTCATGTTTAGAACCCCTCAAAAAAACCCACATACACCCTCTAAACACACAAAAAGATTATTGCCCTCGACAATATTCCTAATAGCAACCCCAACATTATAAACTTTACACAACTGTTTTCCCAAATAGATAACGTGAAACTTACTTATAGATTTTCCGTTTTAAAGGGACAGTTTCTTTAGACTTCCAGTTTCTTGTTGGGTGCTTTCTTTATTCTCGAATAATGAAGCCAAGGTTCTTCTCCCAGACCTTTACTGCTACAAGTGTTGTTAAAATGACTCGATACGGTCCTTTCCACTTCTCGGTGATTTTATATATATTCAGTCTCCTGGTCGGAAGGGATGCGCTGCTACGTCCAGTTCTAAGGGTCCAGCTGTGGAGACATACTGACAAAGTTCTTGAAAAGAATTGCTTAAAGAAATCATAACACCTTTTAAAAACATATCTCCAAAGGCACTCAAGATACTCAGAACACAGGACTCTTGATATGGTCTTTCATACAACATTTCCTAAAGACTTGGCTTTTCTTTCTCTTCTGGCTATACTCCGATTCTTAATAGAGCCACGGGTAACGCTTTAACCCATGTGAGGAGTGAGGTTTCCTGACAAATTTTACTCGACAGTTGCTTAAGGATATAGTTCATTCTCTCTCTCTCTCTCTCTGCCCACACACTTGCTTGTGGTCTATGTGGGGTGTGATAGTCTCAATCCATAGATAATACTTGGCTCAACTTGTCTCATAATCTTTGCTATAAAATGAGGGCCATTGTCAGATGACATTCTTACAGGCACCCCATATTTTGGTATTATCTCTTTGAGCAAGACTTTGACTACTTCCCTTGCTTTGTTGGTGCGACAAGGGAAAGCCTTGGGCCACCCAGTAAAGATATCAACTAAAACTAGGACATATCCTTATTTTCAAGGCAATTCTATAAAATCAATTTGCTAATATTCTTCTAAAAAATTTCCTTATTTAATAATCCCAAAGATGATCTTATTACTGGTTCGGGGATAATTTTACATATACATTTCACATCCACTTATAATTGTTTAAACAATCTTTGTCATATTTCGCTTTCTGTTTCCCAGTATACTCTGTGATGTTCAATGGGGCATTTTCTCTTATTATTGTGGGTGGGACTATTATTCGACCTGTCGGTGTTACAGCCTATCCTGTTTCATTTTGTTAGCCTGCAATCTAATAATTAATTCTTCATCTTTTTCATTATAATTTGGAGTTTCTTTAGGCAATTTTATACCTTTCTCTGGAACTAGTGCTAGGATGCCTTTTTCTGCAGCCTCTTCAGCAGCTTTATCAGCCAGTCGGTTACCTGCGTTAGGACCGGTCTTACCTAACGGATGTGCTTTACAGTGCATCATCGTGACTGCTGTTGGTTTTTGAATGCTTTCTAACAATTTCAGTATTTGTTCTGCGTGCTGAACGGCGGTTCCTGGTGCAGATAACAGTCCTCTTTCTCCCCGTATCGCTCCATGTGCACGTACCACTCCAAAAGCATACTTTGAGTCTGTCCAAGTGTTGACTCGCTTTCCTTGACTTAGTTCCAGAGCTCAAGTAAGAGCTATCAATTCAGCCTTTTGGGCAGAGATCATCGAAGGCAAAGTTGGCAACGCAAGTACCTCCTCAGTAGTTATTGTCTATCTCGATAAAACGTTTTCCTTCACAGATGGAACCGCTTCCGTCGGCATATAGTTCCCAATCTGTTTCTTCTAGTGGCACATCTCAGAGATCCAGTCAGCTGGAGTAAACTCTTTCGATTGCCTGCAAGCAGTCACGTTCCAGTTCTCCTTTAACTCGGTCAGTTGTTGAAAACGCAACAGGGTTAACGGCGGTAGTAGTTTTTAGGTAAACATCATCTTGTTCCAGCAACAACACCACTTGGTATTTCAGCATTCTGCTAGGGGATAACCAGTGCCCCCCTTTCCGTTTTAGCACAACAGTTATCATATGGGAAACGTACAGTAATCCTTTCTCCTCAGGCGAACTTACGAGCTTCCTGGATCAGTAGCACAGTTGCAGCGACGGCTCTCGGACGACCAGAGCATCCCAGACTCACGTTATCCAATCGCTTCGAGAAGTAGGCCACAGCTCGCCCACTTGGCCCTAAATATTGGGCCAGGATACCCAGAGCTCTACCTCTTCTTTCACGAGCAGAAAGTTCAAGTGTCTCTTGTGAGATCTGGCAGACGCTAGGGCTGGCACCCCTATTACAGCCTGTTTCAATTCTTGGAAGGTAGCTTTCTCGGCATCGGTCCAATCCGTCGTTTGAGGTTTTGAGCTGCTCCTATAAAGGTCAGGCCAGCAAGCCACAATTTATAATCTACAGGTGACACCACTCGACCATTCCCGGAAATGCTTGTCATTCATTTTTTTAGTCTTAGGTTCGGGGAGACGACACATTGCCTCTTTTCTCTCAGTTCCCAATTGTCTCTGTCCTTTTAGGATTTTAAAACTCAAATTTAAGTTTCTTCTTTCTGGGTTATTTGGGTTTTTTTCTTTTGACACTCGATATCTACTGATTCCCAAAAAGTTCAAAAAGTTAAGAGTTGACTTTGTGCATTGTTCTTCCGTCTCAGCTACCATTAACAGATCGTCCATATATTTCAGCAAGATTTCTTGATTATTTTCTTTCTTCCAAATCTCTAATTCTCGTGCCAATTGATTTCCAAAAATGGTAAGACTATTCTTAAAGCCTTGAGGCAAGACTGTCCACGTATATCGTGTTTTTCTCCCAGTCTCAGGATTTTCCCATTCCAAAGCAAAAACCTCGTGACTATTGGGATCCAAGGGAATACAGAAAAAGGCATCTTTTCGGTCCAACACTGTGAACCATTCTCATTTCTCCGTTAGGGTTGTTAACAAAGTATAAGGATTTGCTACGACCGGATGAATACCTTGTACTATTTGATTTATTGCTCTGAGGAGGTCTTGAACTAATCTATCATCTTTTTCATCAGCCTTTTAAAAGGCAAGATCGGGGTGTTATATCTGGATTCACATTCTATTAACAATTTGTATCTTAAAAATTTTTGTATTACCATTACTAACTCTTTCCGACTTTCCGGTTTTAGGGGGTATTGTTTCATTCTTACCGGATTCGATCCTGGCTTTAAATCAACTCTCACAGGTTCTGCTTTTTGGATTTACCGGGAACTTCCCAGTCCAGACGACTGGAATGACAGCATTACACTTGGACCGGTATAATCTTCTGCTTTCGGTAAACATCCTGTTAACAACAAAGCCGCTGCTTCGATACGTTTAGTTTCTGGAATTAAAATTTTAAGCTCTCCATTTTTAAATTTAATTTCTGCCTCTAAGTTCTCAAATAGACCTCTCCTTAACAGGAGTTTAGGAGAATTTGGCACATACAAAAACTGCCGAGTGACCCATTGCTTTCCTAATTTCATTGTTAAAGATTTAAAGAAGGGTCTAGTTTCTCGTTCGCTTGTTGCACCAACACCACCAATTTCTTCAAAACTTAACTCTCCCTCTGAGGTATTTAAAACTGAAAAGGTGACTCTAGTGTCAACTCAAATTCAATTTTCTGTTCTCCCAGTTTAGCTGTAACCAGAGGTTCTGCTGGGAGACTCCCCTCCGGTCCCCGTCCGATACGTTCACTTAAAAAGAACAAATCTACATATGGCACTTTATTCCATTTACTCTCTCTCCTACAAAACAACAGTAATTGCAATATAGTATTGTAACTCAAAGTTCTGTTTGTTTACCATTTTTCCTGCAGTTCACCCCAACGTGCCAATAAACATCCCAGCGGTGACGTTTCTGGTAACTTTTCATCAGCAGTTCTATTTCCTGCACTCTTATTCTTAAACAATTTTGCTAATGCCATTATACTTATATACATTCAAATACCAAATACCAAACAAATGCAAACGACAGCTGTCCCAAATAATACACAAAGTCCAACCCAGCAATAGCTTTCGCTTATGACTTACGGGCAGACGCCTAGGCTTCCACTGCAGACGGCTACCCTCCAAGCCCCAACCCTGGGAAGCTTTCGCCGCGCCTCACGGGCAGGCTTTCCAAACAAATTCCAAAGAAGCAGCGCCTTACCTTTTTTCCAGGGAACGCTGCGAGGAGCTTTGCGTGTCGAGGGTGACGGTTCTCCCCGAGAATACCTCGGTGCCGGCCGGAGCTCGATCGACACGCCATCTCGTCCAGTCTCACTCGCAAGGTCCCATCTGGGTCGCCAAAACCGTTACCGAAATCCAGAATAAAACTCCTTAACGCCAACGTGAAGTTAAGAAGCAGGCACTTTGTTTATCGCAGCGCTGGGGACACGGGGGATCGCTCCTCCAAAGGCGTGTCCCACTTAGTATCAAAATCCATCAGTTTTTACAGGCTTTTCCCGTCAGGTCATTGTTACCTAAGCTCCTTCCGTAAAAACGCATACTATGCTCGTTCTTAAATTTAACCGTTGTAACGATCGGTCCTGTGATTATATAACCTTACCAATATTCTTATTTAAAAACAATCATTGGTCAGTGACACTTGGCTCTGCTGACTGGCATCGTCGATACTCAAATCGAGATGGGAAGGGTAAGGGGGTTTCCAAGCAGCAAACTGGTGTCCACGACGGTTTCCTTAGTTTCCTGAAACAGAACGTAGGAAAACCAGTAACTTCCTGGTGAGGTTTCTAGGGTTAGCTGTTTCAAACTTTAACAATATTACGGTCCCTAGCGTCACGCATAACACAGCTCCTAAAGTTTCTATGGCTACGTTTCAAACTTAACAATCCTATACGTTACGCTTCACAATTTTACTTCTTAATCAAACCTAACTCTTCTATGTGATTAAATGTTGATTTCTTTACCAGAACATTTGCAACAGCTGGAGCCCAGCAGGAACAGGGGGGGCACGGCCCGACCCCCCCCAGCGCCTCACCTCCTCCTCCTCCCCTGGGCTCCCTCACAGCCCCTCGCCCCGTGCAGAGGGAGCGCAAACGCAGCCCAGAGGGCAAAGGGGCCGGCCGGCCAGCGTCTATTCAGTCAGTCGCGCACCTATCGAGTCCTGCCAGCGAGTCTGCTCCGGGGCTCGGGGCGCCCCCCGGCGCTCCCCCTGCCCCTCGGACACCTCTGATAGCACATTTCCATACGTTCTGTATGGCACGTCTAAATATTTGGGTGGTTTTAATACTTTGTACCAGCTGTGGTTTGCTGCTAGGTGACTATAAAAGTGAGATTTGGTAAATAATGGTTAGAAATCTTATACTAACGCTACAACTGAAACAACAGACAAGAGTATAGCCGAGCAATTAACTAGCAGAGGTAGGTACTCCTAAGTTTTGCAGTTCTTTGCTCTTATGACTAGATGTTCCCCTGTAAGCTAAATGGGAACAATGCTGAAACTGACCACATGTGATTGAAACTGCGTTAAGCTTCAAGATCAAAGAACAAGGACAAGAATAAAGACTTCGAGGACAGCCAGCAAGAACTTCAAATGGGTCGGTGGTCGCAAAAGCAGCCCTTCGTCTCAAATGGATCCTTCCTTGCACGTGATCGGATGTAGGCAGTGCTATGATAATCGGTTGCCATCGTTTTTATGTATATGTATACTCATCTGATTAATAAGCAATTAGTTATTCTATATAACCTGTTTGTGCTAAAGCTGTGGCACGCACACTAGGTGGAACTATCCCCCGTGCATCCAGCGCTGCAGTGAAGAACGCCTGCTTTCTAAAACTCCAAAATGAGTCTTAGGGAGTTTCGTCGACCGGCTTTTCAGTATCAGAGGTACAAGGGAGGAAAGGAAAAAAAAAAAAAGCAAAAAAAAAAAAAAGCAGGGGTGTGGGAAAGAGAGGGGACCAGGGGACGGAGGGGGCAGGGAGGGACCACAACACCGAAGAGGGGAGACGGGGCCCCGAGGGCCCGGGGCTCACCGCAGCTCTTGTTCTTGGCGCTGCCAAGAGACTTTGCCAGTTCAGCCGCTTCTTTCTCCTTCTCTCCTCCCTTCCTCTTCTGTAACTCCAGTCGCTTGGCTGTCCTCCGCATAACGGAACACGCGAGCCCCTCGCAGCTCTTGCGAGATGAGGCCTCCTAGACACGTAGCCTCGCTCGCTCGTTCACTACGTGGCCGTACCGTGCTGCTGGTCACGCATCACCCTGGCGGTCTGACCTGCTGTGGACTACGAGGAGGGATCCTCCCACACCCACAGAGGCAGGGTCCCTCTGGCCTGCAGCGGGAGGCAGCTGCCAGCCAGATGGCCTTCCGTTTCTTCTTCTTTACCTTTCTGCGGCCTCTCCAGCTTCAGCAGCTCCCGTCCACAGCCAGTAAGCGCTCCGCCTGTCCCTCTGCGCTCCCGTGCCGTGAGGAGAGGGAGGCCGGGCAGAGACAGGCCACGCGAGCCTGAGGCTGCTGCAGTCAGCGGCATCTCCGGGGACGAAAGGACAACCCCGCTCACGGCGTGGCCTCTGGCAGAGGGAAAGAGGCAGCAGCGACCGTTATTACCGCAGCTCCACCCTGGCCAGAGCCCCTCCGTCCGCAGGGGCTTCCGCGGACGGACGCCGCTCCTTCCCCGCGCCGCTGCTAACGGCACCCGCCTTAAGGGAGACTCGAGAACACCGGAGGGCCAGCTTGCCGCCCTCACGACAGGGCTCGGGGGCTGCCTGCGGCTGCAGCACAGGCTTCAGGGGAGGGGCTGCAGCTGGGGGCAGCCGCAGGGGCCGAGCGGAGCTGGGGAAAGGCGCCGGGGGAGCTCCGGCGACTCGGGAAGGCGCCCGCTGGCCGCGCCTGGGGGGTGCCCGCCTCCGTCCCCTCTTCCCTTCTGTCGGCTCTCGGGGACCTGCCCGGCGCTGCCCTGGCCCGGCTCGCCTCCGGCGGACCGGGAGCCTGCCGCGGCGGCCGCTTCGCAGCTTCCCGTCCCGCCGGCCCCGGGCGGCCAGCGGGCAGGAGGCACCCGCCGCCGCGGCCGCCGCCGCCCCCGCCGGAGGGGATGGCTCGCCTCACCCGCGGTCCAGGCGCTCGCCCGCTGCCGCCGACAGCCGCGCCCTGCGCGCCGCCACGCTGCTCCCGGGGACCGCGCATGTGTAATATGGAGGAGGGAAAGGAGGGAGGCAGGGCAGGAGATAGGAGAGCAGGGTGCGCAGGGCGAAACAACTCGCGTGGGTTAAAAACTCGTGTGGGTGAAGGGGGTGGGCTGGAGCAGGAGATGGGGGTGTGCATGGCGGAGACACGGACCTAGTGGGGAGGGTAGGTGAGGGTACAAAGGTGCACGGGGGGGTACTAAAACCAGACGTGCTGCTTCACAGAAATACGGTCCCACCTGAATTCAGTAGTAGGCTTTCTTCTGCGCTTAAACACTAATCAGGCATTTAAAAGCTTCAGTAGACTTGCAAACTGAAACCTCTGACAATTTACGTAGTCTTCTAATTTCTGATATCCAGGATATGTGAAAATAACACTCTCAATTCAACAGTTTTCACCGAGAATGATATGTGTTAACCTAAATCACACAAAGTGAATAATATCATGTTAGCCATGTAGCCTTTATTAAGAGGTTGAAATTACCTTCTCGGGATCTTTTAAGCTTCTAAGCGTAAAATAATTAGTGTAGCTTACAGATGTGGAAGAGAAATCTTTTGGTATCATAACCAAAGTAGTCTTCTCCTCTATGAATGGCAACACAATCTGTAATACTGCATCGACACTTCAAAACCCATTCTGTCTCTCCCCTTTTGTCATCCAATGTTGTCTTTTAGATATTTCAAGAAATTCTTTCATGGTCTATCCCATAAAATGAGAAGTAGATTATTACGGAAGAGCTCCACAGATAAAAAGTTAATGCATTAGACTAACTGTGATATAAAAATTACTGGAGATCTATTTATGTGTGATGTTCTGATGAATTATCTAGTTGTTTACAATTGCTAGGACTTCTCTCAGCGGTAAATCACTGGCAATGTGCACGAACACAAGAAACTCTTCACGGGGCACATTCATCCTTTATGCAATTAAATGAAGTTTTTAAATCACAAAAAGATTTGGCTGTTACACAGTCTGTGTAAATTACATGATAGTAACCCAAACCACAAGACCATGTCTCTCCTACTTTGCTCTGTTGCAGAAGAATCTCAGCTTGCAAAACACATCAGTTTTCTGTAACACAGATAACCAGGGTTCACACAGTCAGACTTTTCAGTCAGAAGGCCACAGAAAGAATCATAAAGAGACCGAGTATCTTTTCCTTAAACATCCTGTTTACAGACAGCTATGTTACCTCCAAGTGCTATGAAAGTTACTTTCTCTAAAACTATCTTCCATTTAGTTTTCCTTTTTTTTTTTTTTTTTTTCCCTTTTCTTCCCCTGAAAACAATCTTATAGCTTAATCCTTATAGGATTTTTTTTCAAGTTTTGGTTTTTTCTAACGACTATCAACACATGAACACTCTAAATAGTTTCAGGAAGGTCAGTATTTGCTACAGTTGCACTTGATCCAACATCCCACTTTTTTTTCCACCAAGCAAATGAGTTCAACCAAGTTTCTTTCAAGAGCCATACAGGAGAAAGTACAGATTCTGCTCTGTCTGCTAACAAGCAGGCGAAGGAGCTGCTACCGATTTGAAAACTGTAGAGGCTCTGCTGTGCCCATTTTGAACTGGGGAACAAAAATAGTATTTAGGTCCACTTTTTCTCATTTGCAAAGCAGATCCACTGCCTTGGGAGACTGACCAGAATTACTTGGAACAAACAGTCTTTTTGCCTAGGATCTGTTTGTTAGTTCAGAAAACAGTCACTACGTCCCTGTGATAATATGACACGATTTCATCAAGACATTTCTGTCTCAAGGGGCCCAGCTGTATTTTATTTTCTATTAACACAGCATCTATCCAATTCCGGTCTCTGACTTAAGAGATGAGCAACATGCAATTTCTTCAATGTCTACTTATCACGTGAGGAAGTCAACAAACCTCTTTTCACAGTTACAAGCACTTTTCAAAGATGTGACAGTTCCCTCCGGTCATCAACTGACCCTGAACAAGTTGGAAAATATAAAAGGATCAATAAATGTGAGAAAGACCTTTGGTATGAGGGAACCCAGACAAACCCGTGCAGCAGCTTTCTTCTCTATTGATTGGAAGAGAATGCTGTTTGGCTGCTGCTTCTACGGATAATCCACAAATTATTTGCTATTCTTCTTAGCCAAAGGGCTAAGGCAGTGCCATCAGCAACTTCATAACATACCCTGAAACAAGAAGCAGATATTACAGCTCCAAGTCTGAGGAAACAGCATCAATGATTAAGACAGCTCTAACATGGAAGGCCTGGTAAGTGGCAGTGGTATAAGGCACTAGCAATTTATCAGGGCTCTCTTTCAAATGCTGGCATTTTCTGTGACTTGGATTTTGCCTATTATTATGAGATCATTACATCACCTATCACACAAGTGTAGCTTTGTTAACTTTCAAAGAAAAGCTGCTAGACAATATACAACACAAAGTTAGACAAGCGAGGGAAGTACACAGGGATTTCACAGGCAATCTGGAATCGGGCACCCGACTTGAATTCCCGGCTTTGAAAACCTCTCTCCAAATGACTTACCATCCTTTCACTAAGATCCAGCAGCAGTTCCCTCCTGTGCCTCATGCTCTTCTTTAGCCAGCCAAAGCCCACGGAGCTGCACTGTAAGCTTGAAGACGAGGATGCCAGCTGCGTGTCCTATTTCTGTCACCTAGTTTTTACGTACCGTTTCTTGCTAATCAAAAGGCCCAGTGATTCCTCCTCACACATCACACTGGAGTTAGTACGTCCAAGCATTATTTCTGCCGCGCTACATTTGCACGGATTAGGTGCTGAACCCTCCAGATGATGTACTGCTTTTCAAGAAGGGTGTAGTATAACTGGCGAGGGTCTACAGTAAGTCCAAGAGGGTGCTCAACGATGTACAGGAGTCTGACTTCAAAGCATAAATTGAAAAACAGCCGCTTAACCTAGAAAGGGCAATACTGAAGAGAAAGAACAATGTTTAAACTCTAAAAGGTAGCTGTAAGGAAGAACTATTGTGTGCATCCACTGCACACAGTTACACGGAATCATGGGGCTTAAATTACAACCTGAAAAACTTAGGGTATGTGGCAATCTTTGCAACAGTAGTAATAATTACAGGAAATGTTTAAGAATAAATTAGGCAAGCATTTGTCAAGAATGGTACAGAAAGTTGATCATTCACCTCTAGAACGAGAGCAACACTAGACTATCTTTAAAAGTTCTTCTTTCCCCACTGCTGTCCCAAGGCCAGGCACCGGCCCGGCCCGGCCAAGGCCAGGCCCCTGCCCGCCGGCTCGGCCCCTGCCCGCCGGCCCGGCCCGGCCAAGGCCAGGCCCCTGCCCGCCGGTTCGGCCCGGCCCCTGCCCGGCCAAGGCCAGGCCCCTGCCCGCCGGTTCGGCCCGGCCCCTGCCCGGCCAAGGCCAGGCCCCTGCCCGCCGGTTCGGCCCGGCCCCTGCCCGGCCAAGGCCAGGCCCCTGCCCGCCGGCTCGGCCCGGCCCCTGCCCGGCCAAGGCCAGGCCCCTGCCCGCCGGCTCGGCCCGGCCCCTGCCCGCCGGCTCGGCCCGGCCCCTGCCCGCCGGCTCGGCCCGGCCCCTGCCCGGCCAAGGCCAGGCCCCTGCCCGCCGGCTCAGCCCGGCCCCTGCCCGGCCAAGGCCAGGACCATGCCCGCCGGCTCGGCCAGGCCCGGCCAAGGCCCGGCCCTCGGCTCGGCCCGGAGAAGGCCAGGCCCCTGCCCGCCGGCTCGGCCTGGCCCGGCCCGGACAAGGCCAGGCCCCTGCCCGCCGGCCCGGCCCGGACAAGGCCAGGCCCCTGCCCGCCGGCCCGGCCCGGACAAGGCCAGGCCCCTGCCCGCCGGCTCGGCACCCCCCGGCCCGGCCCGGCCAAAGCCAGGCCCCTGCCCGCCGGCTCGGCCCAGCCAAAGCCAGGCCCCTGCCCGCCGGCTCGGCCCGGCCCGGGCAAGGCCAGGCACCTGCCCGCTGGCTCGGCCCGGCCCGGCCAAGGCCAAGCCCCTGCCCGCCGGCTCGGCCCGGCCCAGGCCAGGCCCCTGCCTGGCCAAAGCCAGGCCCATGCCCGCCGGCTCGGCCCGGCCAAGGCCAGGCCCATGCCCGCCGGCTCGGCCCGGCCCGGCCCAGGCCCCTGCCCGCCGGCTCGGCCCGGCCCGGCCAAGGCCAGGCCCCTGCCCGCCGGCTCGGCTCGGCCCGGCCCGGCCCTGGACAGGCCCCTGCCCGCCGGCTCGGCTCGGCCCGGCCCGGCCCTGGCCAGGCCCCTGCCCGCCGGCTCGGCCCGGCCCGGCCCTGGCCAGGCCCCTGCCCGCCGGCTCGGCCCGGCCCGGCCCAGGCCAGGCCCCTGCCCGCCGGCTCGGCCCGGCCCGGCCCAGGCCAGGCAAGGCCAGGCCCCTGCCCGCCGGCTCGGCCCGGCCCGGCCCGGACAAGGCCAGGCCCCTGCCCGCCGGCTCGGCACCCCCCGGCCCGGCCCGGCCAAAGCCAGGCCCCTGACCGCCGGCTCGGCCCGGCCAAGGCCAGGCCCCTGCCCGCCGGCTCGGCCGGGCCCGGCCAAGGCCAGGCCCCTGCCCGCCGGCTCGGCCGGGCCCGGCCAAGGCCAGGCCCCTGCCCGCCGGCTCGGCCCGGCCCGGCCAAGGCCAGGCCCCTGCCCGCCGGCTCGGCCCGGCCCGGCCAAGGCCAGGCCCCTGCCCGCCGGCTCGGCCTGGCCCGGCCAAGGCCAGGCCCCTGCCCGCCGGCTCGGCCTGGCCCGGCCCGGACAAGGCCAGGCCCCTGCCCGCCGGCCCGGCCCGGCCCGGACAAGGCCAGGCCCCTGCCCGCCGGCCCGGCCCGGACAAGGCCAGGCCCCTGCCCGCCGGCTCGGCACCCCCCGGCCCGGCCCGGCCAAAGCCAGGCCCCTGCCCGCCGGCTCGGCCCAGCCAAAGCCAGGCCCCTGCCCGCCGGCTCGGCCCGGCCCGGACAAGGCCAGGCACCTGCCCGCCGGCTCGGCCCGGCCCCGGCCCGCCGGCACGGCCAAGGCCCGGCCTGGCGCAGGCTAGGCCCCTGCCCGCCGGTTCGGCCCGGCCCGGCCAAGGCCAGGCCCCTGCCCGCCGGTTCGGCCCGGCCCCTGCCCGGCCAAGGCCAGGCCCCTGCCCGCCGGTTCGGCCCGGCCCCTGCCCGGACAAGGCCAGGCCCCTGCCCGCCGGCCCGGCCCGGCCCGGACAAGGCCAGGCCCCTGCCCGCCGGCTCGGCACCCCCCGGCCCGGCCCGGCCAAAGCCAGGCCCCTGCCCGCCGGCTCGGCCCGGCCCGGGCAAGGCCAGGCCCCTGCCCGCCGGCTCGGCCCAGCCAAAGCCAGGCCCCTGCCCGCCGGCTCGGCCCGGCCAAGGCCAGGCCCCTGCCCGCCGGCTCGGCCCGGCCCCTGCCCGGCCAAGGCCAGGCCCCTGCCCGGCCCGGCCCAGGCCAGGCCCCTGCCCGCCGGCTCGGCCCGGCCCGGCCCGGCCCAGGCCCGGCCCCTGCCCGCCGGCTCGGCCCGGCCCGGCCCAGGCCCGGCCCCTGCCCGGCCGAGGCCAGGCCCCTGCCCGCCGGCTCGGCCCGGCCCGGCCCAGGCCAGGTCCCTGCCCGGCCCAGGCCAGGCCCCTGCCCGCCGGCTGGGCCCGGCCCGGCCCAGGCCAGGCCCCTGCCCGCCGGCTCGGCCCGGCCCGGCCAAGGCCCGCCCGAGGCCAGGCCCCTGCCCGCCGGCTCGGCCCGGCCCGGCCAAGGCCCGCCCGAGGCCAGGCCCCTGCCCGCCGGCTCGGCCCGGCCCGGCCAAGGCCCGCCCGAGGCCAGGCCCCTGCCCGTCGGCTCGGCCCGGCCCGGCCCAGGCCCACCCGAGGCCAGGCCCCTGCCCGCCGGCTCGGCCCGGCCCGGCCAAGGCCCGCCCGAGGCCAGGCCCCTGCCCGCCGGCTCGGCCCGGCCCGGCCAAGGCCCGCCCGAGGCCAGGCCCCTGCCCGCCGGCTCGGCCCGGCCCGGCCAAGGCCCGCCCGAGGCCAGGCCCCTGCCCGCCCGAGGCCAGGCCCCTGCCCGCCCGAGGCCAGGCCCCTGCCCGCCGGCTCGGCCCGGCCAAGGCCAGGCCCCTGCCCGCCGGCTCGGCCCGGCCCGGCCAAGGCCCGGCCCCTGCCCGCCGGCTCGGCCCGGCCCGGCCAAGGCCCGGCCCCTGCCCGCCGGCTCGACCCGGCCCCGGCCCGGCCCAGGCCAGGCCCCTGCCCGCCGGCCCGGCCCGGCCCCGGCTCGGCCCAGGCCAGGCCCCTGCCCGCCGGCCCGGCCCGGCCCCGGCCCGGCCCAGGCCAGGCCCCTGCCCGCCGGCCCGGCCCGGCCCAGGCCAGGCCCCTGCCCGCCGGCCCGGCCCGGCCCCGGCCCGGCCCAGGCCAGGCCCCTGCCCGCCGGCCCGGCCCGGCCCCGGCCCGGCCCAGGCCAGGCCCCTGCCCGCCGGCTCGGCCCGGCCCGGCCAAGGCCAGGCCCCTGCCCGCCGGCTCGGCCCGGCCCGGCCAAGGCCAGGCCCCTGCCCGCCGGCCCCCCTCACCCCATCCAGCCGCTCGCCCTCCCTCTCTTCCCGCCGCCTCCGCACACAGCCGCAGCCCGGCGCTGCCCGAGGAAACCCTCACCTGACAGCAGCCGCCACCTCCGCACAGCCCCGCACCCCCGGGGTGAGCTGAGCTGATGGGCTGAGCTCCAATCTCCCCAGAAACCTCTGCCCTGACACCAGAGTCTCTGTAAACAGTTTCTGACCTCTTTTGGCACGTCACAGGATAGTAACCCAAACCACAAGACCATGTCTGTCCTACTTTGCTCTGTTGCAGAAGAATCTCAGCTTGCAAAACACATCAGTTTTCCGTAACACAGATAACCAGGGTTCACACAGTCAGACTTTTCAGTCAGAAGGCCACAGAAAGAATCATAAAGAGACCGAGTATCTTTTCCTTAAACATCCTGTTTACAGACAGCTATGGTACCTCCAAGTGCTATGAAAGTTACTTTCTCTAAAACTATCTTCCATTTAGTTTTCCTTTTTTTTTTTTTTCCTTTTCTTCCCCTGAAAACAATCTTATAGCTTAATCCTTATAGGATTTTTTTCAAGTTTTGTTTTTTTCTAACGAGTATCAACACATGAAAACTCTAAATAGTTTCAGGAAGGTCAGTATTTGCTACAGTTGCACTTGATCCAACATCCCACCTTTTTTTTCCAACAAGCAAATGAGTTCAACCAATTTTCATTCAAGAGCCATACAGGAGAAAGTACAGATTCTGCTCTGTCTGCTAACAAGCAGGCGAAGGAGCTGCTACTAATTTGAATACTATACAGGCTCTGCTGTGCCCATTTTGAACTGGGGAAGAAAAATAGCCCTTCCTGTTTCAACATTTAGGTCCACTTTTTCTCATTTGCAAAGCAGATCCGCTGCCTTGGGAGACTGACCAGAATTACTTGGAACAAACAGTCTTTTTGCCTAGGATCTGTTTGTTAGTTCAGAAAACAGTCACTACGTCCCTGTGATAATATGACACGATTTCATCACTACATTTCTGTCTCAAGGGGCCCAGCTGTATTTTATTTTCTATTAACACAGCATCTATCCAATTCCGGTCTCTGACTTAAGAGATGAGCAACATGCAATTTCTTCAATGTCTACTTATCACGTGAGGAAGTCAACAAACCTCTTTTCACAGTTACAAGCACTTTTCAAAGATGTGACAGTTCCCTCCGGTCATCAACTGACCCTGAACAAGTTGGAAAATATAAAAGGATCAATAAATGTGAGAAAGACCTTTGGTATGAGGGAACCCAGACAAACCCGTGCAGCAGCTTTCTTCTCTATTGATTGGAAGAGAATGCTGTTTGGCTGCTGCTTCTACGGATAATCCACAAATTATTTGCTATTCTTCTTAGCCAAAGGGCTAAGGCAGTGCCATCAGCAACTTCATAACATACCGTGAAACAAGAAGCAGATATTACAGCTCCAAGTCTGAGGAAACAGCATCAATGATTAAGACAGCTCTAACATGGAAGGCCTGGTAAGTGGCAGTGGTATAAGGCACTAGCAATTTATCAGGGCTCTCTTTCAAATGCTGGCATTTTCTGTGACTTGGATTTTGCCTATTATTATGAGATCATTACATCACCTATCACACAAGTGTAGCTTTGTTAACTTTGAAAGAAAAGCTGCTAGACAATATACAACACAAAGTTAGACAAGCGAGGGAAGTACACAGGGATTTCACAGGCAATCTGGAATCGGGCACCTGACTTGAATTCCTGGCTTTGAAAACCTCTCTCCAAATGACTTACCATCCTTTCACTAAGATCCAGCAGCAGTTCTCTCCTGTGCCTCATGCTCTTCTGTAGTCAGCCAAAGCCCACGGAGCTGCACTACAAGCTTGAAGACCAGGATGCCAGCTGCGTGTCCTATTTCTGTCACCTAGTTTTTACGTACCGTTTCTTGCTAATCAAAAGGCCCAGTGATTCCTCCTCACACATCACACTGGAGTTAGTACGTCCAAGCATTATTTCTGCCGCGCTACATTTGCACGGATTAGCTGCTGAACCCTCCAGATGATGTACTGCTTTTCAAGAAGGGTGTAGTATAACTGGCGAGGGTCTACAGTAAGTCCAAGAGGGTGCTCAACGATGTACAGAAGTCTGACTTCAAAGTATAAATTGAAAAACAGCCGCTTAACCTAGAAAGGGCAATACTGAAGAGAAATAACAATGTTTAAACTCTAAAAGGTAGCTGTAAGGAAGAACTTTTGTGTGCATCCACTGCACACAGTTACACGGAATCATGGGGCTCAAATTACAACCTGAAAAACTTAGGGTATTTGGCAATCTTTGCAACAGTAGTAACAATTACAGGAAATGTTTAAGAATAAATTAGGCAAGCATTTGTCAAGAATGGTACAGAAAGTTGATCATTCACCTCTAGAATGAGAGCAACACTAGACTATCTTCAAAGGTTCTTCTTTCCCCACTGCTGTCCCTCTCCGTATTTCTACCCTCAAACACAAGCATCATCCCCAGCTCTGCACTTACAATTCTATCTGCATATGCACATGTCTAGAGATGCACATTTATTTCTTCGTTACACACAGCTGAAGGAGAGTACTCATAGGTAAGCCAATTTACATAAACAGCTTCTGAAAGTTAAACACCTCGGCTTCTTGCAAAACGTCAGCCCAACAGAACACCGTCAGCCCAACAGAACACCGGGAGCGGTATGTAAATCCTTATGCCAAAATTGCGTTCTCTTAAATCTTATGAAAACCATTTCTAACATAAAGCCTGACCTGACTGGTCTATTTTCTGACACTCCCCTTCTCTGTCATCAGGTACTTATTAGATAGTAAAACAACTGACGGGGTAAACACCATAACTAGCACAATAGCTGACTTCCGTAGCAGTTGCATATCAGGTCTGAAGAAATGTGAGTTTAGTAGGTGTATAGGTAGATACACATTCAGAAATGCACAAGAACTGAAAGGAGTAATCTGTAACTGGTAGACTAAGAACACTGCAATAGCATGCAATGTAAATCAACATGCACCTATAGGGAAGGGAAGTACAGAAACATTCTTCTGGATTAAAAAAAAAAAAAAAAATACGCAGCAATGGTAGGAAAAGGTACTTGGAACGTGCCACTTTCAGTCCACTGAAACAATGTCTGCAACAGCAGTAAGAACACTGGCAAACTACCTTCTCTGTTCCACAGGGCCTTGAGACCCATACGCATTGTCTGTTGCCACTTGCTGTTAGGAAACAAAGGCACTGCGATCAGTAGAAGCGTGTAGAACACCGAAAATGAAACTTTTGAGTATGTCACATGCAAGATCCTCATTCTCCGTACAGTCTACAAGGTTACACAATTGTAAAATACTTCGTAAGAATGAGAATCCTGACGTTTGCCTTGGATTAAAAAAGTTTTTAAATTCCGTTTCGAGGTTTTTTTCCCCAAGGGTTTTAGAAATAAAAGCGTCTTGGTAAAGTGATTTTCACACACTGCACAGACACAAGCAGTGTTTCTCCCACTGCGAGAGGAGTATCAAAATACTCTTATCTAATATGTTAGACAAGAGTGACCGAGGTCACAGGAGAATCTGTACTTTCCCACTGATTACAAGGAACGGGCCAGCTGCTTTGTGCCTCCTATGCAGCTGGAGCATGCAGTTGCCTGGTAACTTGTTCCGACCTATTGCATCTTAATCACATATACACGTAGGAATACCAAGCTGACCGCTTAGGTTTATCAGCCAAAACAGTTTACAGCAACGCAATAGTTTAGAGCAATTCAGGAAGTTTAACACTGAATTTAGGTATGTGCTTATATGGTTTGATGAACAGAGCTTCTATAAATGAAAGGGAAACAACAGAAGTTATTTATATGTGATTTCAGAACATACAAAAGGTATAGTCTACAAACCAAGTATCAAGTACTAGCAATATTTACCTGTTCAAAGGGCATCATGTAATGTCTCAGACTCAACAAGCATAAACTGACAGACTGTTATGATTTGAAAATTTTAAAAAAGTTCCAATAGTGTGCCCAAAATGGAGGTGTTTCAGTGTTCAGGCTAGACTCCTTGTCTCCAGTAAATACACATCTTAATTCTAACACAGGATAAAAACCGATTTATAAATGTCCTCTTGTAAAAATGAAACCGTTCCAATCACCCTGTTCACTCCTATTTAAGATATTAAATAGGGCAAATCAGAAGTAACTTGAACCAATCCCTCCCACCCAGCTATAAACCAGGACCATACACAGCCCTTGCAGACTACACAAGATCCTGTCTCATTCCAGCCACATCATTAGCATAAGCTGTGCAAACCCATGCAAATCAACAGGTTTTCCAGGCATAAAAGCAGACTCCAACAGCAGTTAAGCCACTTCTTACAACTGACAATGTCATACTTCCATCCCTGATCATAGCACAAGAACAAAAGAGAATGGGTCCTTATTGTCCTTCATGAACTTGAGGGGCTGCAAGAAACCAGTGAAGTTACAAGCCTGGATTCTGTAATGTCGCTATCAGCATAATTTCCAGATCAAAGATCCGGCCTCCTGTTAAGATCATCAAACATAATTTTGAGTTTGGAGGACAGGTCATCACAACACTATGTTAGGTAGAGTATAAAACCTTATCATCAGATTCTCAGCTAGTTTAAGTCAATGTATTCTGTGTGTTCCGCTGAAGTCAATGAAACTAAACACACTATCACAGGAAAGAGGTATTTCAGCATGCCTCAGACCTGGAAAACTATCTTGAAAAATGCCCATAACTTTTAACACAAATTCTCTGCACTTCCCACGATCTCTCAACAGCGAGCAGTAGTAAGACCCTAACAGTTACTTGCAACCTATTTCTTGCATAGCATTCATTTTTATTTTAATTTTAAAAGGGGCAACTAATACATAAGATTTTTGCAGCTACTCACAAAAATCAATAAGCAAAGACATTTGTTCCAAGATTTAAATTACTTGTATAATTTAAAAAACTATCAAAGCTCTGTAAAGTAAAAAAGATACATTTACCTACTAATGTAGGAAACTACAGACAAACTTCAGGAAATGACCAAAGGTGCAGAGGATAGGCTAATAGGCTAAGGTAGAAAAACAACAACAACAAAAAAAAACCCAGGAGTTCTACAGAAAAATGAGTGAGCAGCCCACAGCACTGGCAGACAACAGATTTTTTTATACCCACTTCCTCCACCCCTTCTTCCTATTCCCTCCCCCCCCCTTTTTTTTTTTTTAAGGGAAATAATTATTCTATTGTGAAACATATTGTCAGTGATGCAGTTGAAGCCAAAAGTTTACATGAGTTCAGGAGAGGATTAACCGAATTCTAAGACATGTGCCAACACAACTGCTATAGAAAGCATCTGCATCACGGTGAAATGCAAACAGCTACTCTGATAACGACACATTATTATTCACTAAATTTGCCTTTGCCTTTTACCCTGTTGTATAGTTACTAATGTTGAAAAGAGTCACTGCTGTGCAAGAAACTAAAACTTACAGTGCTTCATGCTGGGAGAGAACTGTGGCCCGTCAGCTCGTGGCTGTGAAGCCTTACAACTTAACACGTTGCAGTTGCACACCAACAAGTTCTGAGGTGGACTGCTGACTGTATTCAATAGTCACAGCTTAGGTAGGAGGATATGATAAACTTGACTTATTTGCCTTTAACCGATGCTCCAAATATGTTAAAGTCGTTCTTAAAGCAGGTTACTGGTTTGATTACCCTTCATACAAAATCCTCCTTCAAATGGAGGTTTCTCTTCTCTTCTTTTCAGATTTAAGGCATGAACAGAAACCACACCTGCATCATCACTGAAATCAGTGCCTATTTTTCAATCAACTTTAGCAGCAGCATCAGAATTCGTCCTCAAGTACCGTTCATAAAGCAAATGCTTCATTCTTCAAAACTTTTTTTAGCAAAGGTTAGTAATGCTGTACCACAGACTCTCACGCCCAGTCACACATGTTCTTCCCGAGACCGTTACGCAGCTTAGTATTTTAAAAATCGCCATCCTAACTGCGTACCTGATACTACTGGTTCTCCCCTTTTTAAAGTCTGATGTTAAGGAAAAGCTGCAAGTCCTACAAAACCAGGCAGACTTGCTTGTTCATGCCAAAGAGAAAAAGGTTAAGCATTATTAAAAAATAAGACTATTGCCTACCTTTAAGTATCCATAAAGCTATCAACATGAACCGTATGGTGGCCTGTTAGCATCGCTATTTGAACACGGGCATGCAAAATGTCCTTCAGTTAAATTCCAAACTCTATGAAGTAATTGGTGGGCAATTCCCCAAGGATAAAACGTCTATCAAAAGCCAACAGTAAGCCAGAAATCTCTTTCCGTTTCATAGGGTAAAAAAAAATAAATACAGTGAATCCTGAAAAAAGAAATAGATATTAGACAGGGAACGCCTATATACTTATAGGGCAAGTAATAAAACATTTAGTGTTTTGATTTTTTTCTTTTTATTTATGTCATCACAATAGTTAGACAAACATGGAAACATTTGCAACAGCAATACTTGGGTCACTTTAAAATCTTGGTAACACTGAAATACAGGGCAGCGAAAGCTAATGATGTGGGGAGGGGACTTTAGGTCTTATTATTTTCAGACACATTCACACACACACATATATCTATATACACACGCGCACTCCACAACTCCAAAGAGCTATCTTAACTATGTCTGCCAGTAAACGGAAATAGTAGGCAGAAAGGAACCATATCCATACTAAGACAGTTAGCTGTGTCGTAAAACTGAAGATCACTGCAACCAGTGCCATCTTAAAGAAGAAGGAAAAAAAAAAAAAAAAAAACCAACACCAAAAAACCTGAAAGGAACCATCGCTGTGCATGTCATAAGCATGAAGTTATTTTAACCTGGTGACTACTCTGCTCTATACTTTAAGCATCGTGAAGTTTTTATGTGTTTTTAAGGTCTAAGGTTACTATTTTAAATGACCTACTTGTAGTGGCAGCCCAAGTAGCATTCTGGAGAACACCACAGTGCCCACAGCTTCTACAGGTCAGTGCAGTCTGATCAAGCACTACATTTCTAGGGGAGGAAAACAAAAAAACACTACCGCTCATTTATTCAATTGAAAAGCTTATTACCTGTACCTTCCAAAGCAACAGGCTACAGGAACACTGAATGCAAAGTAAACCAGACCCATCTGGAATAATCTGACCTCTCAGCTCCAAGTTACACATCTTTCATTTCGTATTTTAAGGGATTAACAGCATTTGGATGCACAGAAACTGTCTTTACAGTGATGTCTGCAGACCTCCGAGTCACAAGTTAAAAATGTCTTCCTAAATTATAACAGTATTAGCACTTCCTCTGAAAGGAGTGAAAAAAACACAACCAGGGAAGGAGGAAAGTGACACACCACCAAGGTTTTTTTTCCCCAGAGATAACAAAATCCTGAGAGAACAAGATGCTTGTGCTATCAGAATAAAAATCCCCAAAGAAACAAAAGAGTTTACCTTTCCCTTGGAAAAGTTACTTTTGAGTCAAGATCTGCTCTTTTTCTCTCCCAACCATGAAATCTCTCTTCAGCTTAAGACTCTCTTCTACTGCAGTAGAAATTTAGTGCACATGCTGGAACCTGGACAGAATCTTATTTAAAAAAACAAACAATACAATAGTACTACAGTGGCTAGAAATCTTTTACATATTCTGATGAAAAGACTCAACTTATTTCTAGGAAATAAAGTGTTTGGGGCCAAAGCCAACGCATGATGTTCATGTAAGGTTAAATTTTTATTAATTTTTTTCTTTTTTTAAATTGATATATTGAAAAAAGCTGGAGAAGGAAGCAGGGACAGAAATGAAAAACCATTCAGGGAGTCAGTGGTATAGACTGTCAGCACGCAACCTAAATATTGTAATTGCAGATCACATAGTCAGAACAAGCCAGTCAAAAGTAGCACACTCCCTGGGAGAGGGGCGGGAGTCTCTTCCCCCTTGTCTTTCAAGCCAAGACCCAACTAGCAGAAGGCAGCTTTTCTGTCAGATAAAGCAAGGCAAAAGGATCATGTACAGCAACTTCCTTGCAGCCTCTTGCTCCTGAGCACCCTTCTTCACCTCTTTCTCTCTTTCTTCTGGTGATGGGAAGGCAAAGCATGTTCTGTTCCTGTGAGCCCATACTGCTTGTCCCTATAGTCACAGCAGGCACCTGTGATTCCTCTCCGAAGACATTTACGCATAGAAATCAGTTGAGTGGTGTGTTACGGAAGCATAAGCTGCAGTGGACGTGATTCTGAATCAGTTATTGTTTTGCCCATCATGACAAAATAAAACCGGCAATTTCTTACTTTATAGAAATCCTCCTAAAGTAGTAGTTGCCCCCAATCGCTGTCAAGTTTTTGTATCACAGGAGAACAAATGCAGCCAAAAGAACATCTTCTCTAAAATGACCACTCCGAACTGCACAAGCAGGCAGGCACAGGCAGCTCCCGATTTAATTAAGCGTATGTACACAGCACCACTTAGTGGTGCAAGCGGAGTCACCGCTGATAGGAATGAGAAGCTTGAACACCAACCTTCCCTCCCCGGCCCCCTGGACACTGCAGCCTGATCTTGACAAATTGACCGCCTGGATAAAGCAAGCTATCTGGCAACTAAAAAGATCCATTGTACTTTTCTGCTCAGTACACCTAAAGATACAGATTCACCCTCTAAATCTCGGCCAATTTCTTGAATACCACCAACACTCAGAACAGGTTTCAAATGGCAACGTGGCAGGACAAAGTAATAAATACTTATCCTTAAGTCTGCTAACTTTCTAAACCTTTGCCTAGACCTTAAGGAAATGTAAAAACAAACAAACTACTGCAAAGTTCAATACGCAAGCCACGCAAAGTTAAGGCTATCAAGTAGGAACCTGATTACGAGTATAAATCATGCAATAGCTACTCTATGACATGGATGTCCTGAACAGATCATCCTCTACAGTGTAAGTCCAAGGTACAAACCCATCAGCACCTCCTTCCCTCTCTGTATCGCTGTGGTTACCTGCTCTGTGCCCAGAGCCAAAAAGAATCCCGACGTTGGAGTTACTGTTCCTTTTATGCCCAGCCCCATACTTCTTTCCTGACGGAGAGGTGACGCACCTGATTTGAGGTGGAGTGCAGACAACCTTCTCATCTAGTGCTGGGCAGTTTATTTGTCCCACAAACAAACCCCAGGAAAGAGAATGCACGGTTGGACGGGTGCACTTGAGATTTTGACCACGCGGTAGCACCGTTAACTGCTGAAAGAGCAGGACTCTCTGCCGTTCTGTGTCCATGTCACGACTGCCCTCACGTCCCCAGTCTGCACCCAGCTCCTCCAGGGTGTGCAGAGGGGCTTCCAGCCCTGGCTCAGCAGGCGTCCACATAAGATCCCCCAGCCAAGAGGGGGGTGTATGCTCACCTGCCACATCGATACCGTGGGTACATTAAAAGCCACCCCCCAACTCTTTCCCCAGGAGTGATTGGGGGAGGCTCTTCAGTCATCTGGCTGTAAACCCCCTCCCCCTCAGGGAGACCAACATCCAGGCATGCCTTGCTCTAACTCCCCAAATCCACTGCCCTCCGAGGAATAAAAGGCGTCTGGGCCACTCCCCCGGCTCTAATCTGCAGATATGCCTGGCTTCCCAGAAGTAGGCTGAGAAAGCCAGCGTTAAGGCACTCCTTCCCACGCCCAGATCCACAAAATCCTCAGAGAAAAGAAGAAAAATAGCCACTTCACTGCAGCAGGAAGTAAATAAACTTGGGGGACACAGGAGGCCAGTTCTCCCGGGGTCAATGGAAGGGAGGGCTAGATGCAACGTATCTGAGGATTTTCCATGTGCACAGCTGAAACAGCCATGTCTCAAGCAGGGATACGTCCCATTTACGGCAGTTCCTCCCCACTTCTCATCCCCAAAAGACAAACTCGGGCCTCTGCCTTCTCCGTGTGTAGCTCCCCACTCCCTTCAGCATGGAGCTGCGAGGCTCTGGGTTTGTGGAGAACCACAGGTGGGAAACCGAGGCTACTAATGGTGACCACAGAGAACAGACCAGCTCGGAGGGGGCGAGGAGGGCCGATGCACAATTTCTACGTTTGAATTTGTTGGGAACTTGGTGGGAGTCACAGGCTTGCAAGCCACAACCCACAAGCTTGCAAGGCACAACCCCAGCTATCCAGGACATGGGCTTCCCAAGATCACAAACCTCCAGGGACGGGGACGGCGCCTGCGCCGGCGAGCGAACGCCGGGCTGCCCCAACGCGAAGCACGGCGCATGCGCCCGGGAGGCGCGTCCGCACGGCTGGTCGGGGAGCGGGCGCAGCGGGAAGCCCGCGGAAAACCACGCGAAACCGGCAACGCTCCCGAGTCTGACCTGGTCGGACTCCGGGGGCCGCGAGGACTACACCGCGCACGAGAGCCGCGCTGCTGCCCGGCCGCCGAGTCCGCGAAAAACTACAGCTCCCGGCATGCCCCGGGAGGCAGCCTGCCCTGCTGCCTGACCCCGAGGGGACGCCGCTTCCGTTCCCCCCCACCTCCCCACGCTGGCGCAGCGGCAGTTCCCGCCGAGCCCCCAGCGCCGCTCCGGGTAGCTCCGGCACGGCGCGGCCCCGCTGCCGCTCCGTGCGTGCAACACGGACCCCGCCGTCCTCCTCGGGGCTTTCCCCGGGACCCGCCGGCCGACTGCGCAGCCCCGCCACGGGGCCCGGTGAGCCCCCACCCCCGCGCGCCCGTTCTCTCAGCCGCCCTGTCAGCGCCCCACCCCTCACCCCCGCGCGCCCGTTCTCTCAGCCGCCCTGTCAGCGCCCCCCCCCCCGCGCGCACGTTCTCTCAGCCGCCCTGTCAGCGTCCCCCCCCCCATCCCCGCGCGCACGTTCTCTCAGCCGCCCTGTCAGCGTCCCCCCCCCCATCCCCGCGCGCACGTTCTCTCAGCCGCCCTGTCAGCGTCCCCCCCCCCATCCCCGCGCGCACGTTCTCTCAGCCGCCCTGTCAGCGTCCCCCCCCCCATCCCCGCGCGCACGTTCTCTCAGCCGCCCTGTCAGCGCCCCGCCCCCCACCCCCGCGCGCACGTTCTCTCAGCCGCCCTGTGAGCCCCCAGGGCTCCCCCCCCGGCCTCGGCACAGGCGGCCCCCACCTCCCCCGGGCCACCCCCGCCTCCGACGTTCGCGCTCCGAGGGGTGCCCGGCCCCGCTCACCTTCTCCCTCGGGGCAGCCGCAGCCCGGTCACTGCTCAGCTCCGCTCCTGCCTGGGCTCCCGGCGGCCCCTCCCCTTGCCAGGGAGGGGGCGTCGCCATCAGCCTCTCACTGCCCGCACCTGCGGCTCCTCCAGCCCCGGCCCGCAGCTGTGGTACCGAAACCCGGAACCAAACCCCTCACCACCAAGGTGAAGTGAAGCAGCAGGCACTGCCTTGACTGAGTGACAGATGTCAAGAGTCATCTGATGTGGAAGAGGTGTTAACTGGGGTCAAAATACAGATTTTAATACCCATCTTATTTTAGTTCTAAGACTTGGCGATTGCCAGGTATCATCTTTTCGATTTCCCCAGGTCCACCCGCGAGCGAGGCCACAAGGGAGATTTCTTCCAGAGAGAGGATAGAGTTATTAAGTCTCAAGACCACGATTTGCTTTTCTCCTTCATGAAGAGGTGAGTGGGTCATATAGCATCACTAGTCACCCAAGCAGTTAAGCCTGAACTTTTCACCTGTCCTTTAATGCTGTCAACTCCAAGCTAAATTTTTCCTGTTATTAAGAGGGGACCAAAGATCATGTGAAGTATTATTATCCTTTCTACAAATACACCCCCATCTTGGAGCTTTAGCTACTAGAGAAGGTCTTGGGAGTTTGGGGTCAGAGGAGCTAGCTGCAAGTACAAACTTTCATACAGCTCTGTTTAGGATGTGTGATGTTTCTCTGGTTGTCTAAACCGGTCTAAATTTCCACAGGTGGTCCCAACTCTGGGTGGCTCTAACAAGGATCCTGGAACTCCAGTAAGTTCTAAACATCGTTTTATATTTTAAACATGATCCCAAGTTCCTTTTTGCACTTGTCTCTACGGTTTTGGCAGCTGACAGCCCCGAGGGGTGCTTGTACAAGTTTCTCCCGAAGGGCGAGTAAATTAATTCTTTTGTCCGTGAGGTGGATGGTTTGGTAACGTTATAATTCACAACGCTATAATTCCTTCTTTCAAATTTAAAAAAAATAATTGCCTTTTAAATCCATCCAATTGAATCTGCTAAAATGATTCTCGTTGTTCTACCTCTTTTCTCAAGTTTTGGTTAAATTCAATGTCAGTATTCTCCACGGAACTAGATTTTCATCTGACTTTGGAATCGGAAAGGCAGGCTGTTACCGAGGTTAAATTCTGTGTCTTTACAAAACTTTGAATCAGTTACAAAACTAGATTATTTTTTTTAATTCAAATTACAAAACCGGTTAATATCAAGATGAATAGTTCAAACAATAATTGTTTCATTTTGTTTATCTCATGTTTAGAACCCCTCAAAAAAACCCACATACACCCTCTAAACACACAAAAAGATTATTGCCCTCGACAATATTCCTAATAGCAACCCCAACATTATAAACTTTACACAACTGTTTTCCCAAATAGATAACGTGAAACTTACTTATAGATTTTCCGTTTTAAAGGGACAGTTTCTTTAGACTTCCAGTTTCTTGTTGGGTGCTTTCTTTATTCTCGAATAATGAAGCCAAGGTTCTTCTCCCAGACCTTTACTGCTACAAGTGTTGTTAAAATGACTCGATACGGTCCTTTCCACTTCTCGGTGATTTTATATATATTCAGTCTCCTGGTCGGAAGGGATGCGCTGCTACGTCCAGTTCTAAGGGTCCAGCTGTGGAGACATACTGACAAAGTTCTTGAAAAGAATTGCTTAAAGAAATCATAACACCTTTTAAAAACATATCTCCAAAGGCACTCAAGATACTCAGAACACAGGACTCTTGATATGGTCTTTCATACAACATTTCCTAAAGACTTGGCTTTTCTTTCTCTTCTGGCTATACTCCGATTCTTAATAGAGCCACGGGTAACGCTTTAACCCATGTGAGGAGTGAGGTTTCCTGACAAATTTTACTCGACAGTTGCTTAAGGATATAGTTCATTCTCTCTCTCTCTCTCTCTGCCCACACACTTGCTTGTGGTCTATGTGGGGTGTGATAGTCTCAATCCATAGATAATACTTGGCTCAACTTGTCTCATAATCTTTGCTATAAAATGAGGGCCATTGTCAGATGACATTCTTACAGGCACCCCATATTTTGGTATTATCTCTTTGAGCAAGACTTTGACTACTTCCCTTGCTTTGTTGGTGCGACAAGGGAAAGCCTTGGGCCACCCAGTAAAGATATCAACTAAAACTAGGACATATCCTTATTTTCAAGGCAATTCTATAAAATCAATTTGCTAATATTCTTCTAAAAAATTTCCTTATTTAATAATCCCAAAGATGATCTTATTACTGGTTCGGGGATAATTTTACATATACATTTCACATCCACTTATAATTGTTTAAACAATCTTTGTCATATTTCGCTTTCTGTTTCCCAGTATACTCTGTGATGTTCAATGGGGCATTTTCTCTTATTATTGTGGGTGGGACTATTATTCGACCTGTCGGTGTTACAGCCTATCCTGTTTCATTTTGTTAGCCTGCAATCTAATAATTAATTCTTCATCTTTTTCATTATAATTTGGAGTTTCTTTAGGCAATTTTATACCTTTCTCTGGAACTAGTGCTAGGATGCCTTTTTCTGCAGCCTCTTCAGCAGCTTTATCAGCCAGTCGGTTACCTGCGTTAGGACCGGTCTTACCTAACGGATGTGCTTTACAGTGCATCATCGTGACTGCTGTTGGTTTTTGAATGCTTTCTAACAATTTCAGTATTTGTTCTGCGTGCTGAACGGCGGTTCCTGGTGCAGATAACAGTCCTCTTTCTCCCCGTATCGCTCCATGTGCACGTACCACTCCAAAAGCATACTTTGAGTCTGTCCAAGTGTTGACTCGCTTTCCTTGACTTAGTTCCAGAGCTCAAGTAAGAGCTATCAATTCAGCCTTTTGGGCAGAGATCATCGAAGGCAAAGTTGGCAACGCAAGTACCTCCTCAGTAGTTATTGTCTATCTCGATAAAACGTTTTCCTTCACAGATGGAACCGCTTCCGTCGGCATATAGTTCCCAATCTGTTTCTTCTAGTGGCACATCTCAGAGATCCAGTCAGCTGGAGTAAACTCTTTCGATTGCCTGCAAGCAGTCACGTTCCAGTTCTCCTTTAACTCGGTCAGTTGTTGAAAACGCAACAGGGTTAACGGCGGTAGTAGTTTTTAGGTAAACATCATCTTGTTCCAGCAACAACACCACTTGGTATTTCAGCATTCTGCTAGGGGATAACCAGTGCCCCCCTTTCCGTTTTAGCACAACAGTTATCATATGGGAAACGTACAGTAATCCTTTCTCCTCAGGCGAACTTACGAGCTTCCTGGATCAGTAGCACAGTTGCAGCGACGGCTCTCGGACGACCAGAGCATCCCAGACTCACGTTATCCAATCGCTTCGAGAAGTAGGCCACAGCTCGCCCACTTGGCCCTAAATATTGGGCCAGGATACCCAGAGCTCTACCTCTTCTTTCACGAGCAGAAAGTTCAAGTGTCTCTTGTGAGATCTGGCAGACGCTAGGGCTGGCACCCCTATTACAGCCTGTTTCAATTCTTGGAAGGTAGCTTTCTCGGCATCGGTCCAATCCGTCGTTTGAGGTTTTGAGCTGCTCCTATAAAGGTCAGGCCAGCAAGCCACAATTTATAATCTACAGGTGACACCACTCGACCATTCCCGGAAATGCTTGTCATTCATTTTTTTAGTCTTAGGTTCGGGGAGACGACACATTGCCTCTTTTCTCTCAGTTCCCAATTGTCTCTGTCCTTTTAGGATTTTAAAACTCAAATTTAAGTTTCTTCTTTCTGGGTTATTTGGGTTTTTTTCTTTTGACACTCGATATCTACTGATTCCCAAAAAGTTCAAAAAGTTAAGAGTTGACTTTGTGCATTGTTCTTCCGTCTCAGCTACCATTAACAGATCGTCCATATATTTCAGCAAGATTTCTTGATTATTTTCTTTCTTCCAAATCTCTAATTCTCGTGCCAATTGATTTCCAAAAATGGTAAGACTATTCTTAAAGCCTTGAGGCAAGACTGTCCACGTATATCGTGTTTTTCTCCCAGTCTCAGGATTTTCCCATTCCAAAGCAAAAACCTCTTGACTATTGGGATCCAAGGGAATACAGAAAAAGGCATCTTTTCGGTCCAACACTGTGAACCATTCTCATTTCTCCGTTAGGGTTGTTAACAAAGTATAAGGATTTGCTACGACCGGATGAATACCTTGTACTATTTGATTTATTGCTCTGAGGAGGTCTTGAACTAATCTATCATCTTTTTCATCAGCCTTTTAAAAGGCAAGATCGGGGTGTTATATCTGGATTCACATTCTATTAACAATTTGTATCTTAAAAATTTTTGTATTACCATTACTAACTCTTTCCGACTTTCCGGTTTTAGGGGGTATTGTTTCATTCTTACCGGATTCGATCCTGGCTTTAAATCAACTCTCACAGGTTCTGCTTTTTGGATTTACCGGGAACTTCCCAGTCCAGACGACTGGAATGACAGCATTACACTTGGACCGGTATAATCTTCTGCTTTCGGTAAACATCCTGTTAACAACAAAGCCGCTGCTTCGATACGTTTAGTTTCTGGAATTAAAATTTTAAGCTCTCCATTTTTAAATTTAATTTCTGCCTCTAAGTTCTCAAATAGACCTCTCCTTAACAGGAGTTTAGGAGAATTTGGCACATACAAAAACTGCCGAGTGACCCATTGCTTTCCTAATTTCATTGTTAAAGATTTAAAGAAGGGTCTAGTTTCTCGTTCGCTTGTTGCACCAACACCACCAATTTCTTCAAAACTTAACTCTCCCTCTGAGGTATTTAAAACTGAAAAGGTGACTCTAGTGTCAACTCAAATTCAATTTTCTGTTCTCCCAGTTTAGCTGTAACCAGAGGTTCTGCTGGGAGACTCCCCTCCGGTCCCCGTCCGATACGTTCACTTAAAAAGAACAAATCTACATATGGCACTTTATTCCATTTACTCTCTCTCCTACAAAACAACAGTAATTGCAATATAGTATTGTAACTCAAAGTTCTGTTTGTTTACCATTTTTCCTGCAGTTCACCCCAACGTGCCAATAAACATCCCAGCGGTGACGTTTCTGGTAACTTTTCATCAGCAGTTCTATTTCCTGCACTCTTATTCTTAAACAATTTTGCTAATGCCATTATACTTATATACATTCAAATACCAAATACCAAACAAATGCAAACGACAGCTGTCCCAAATAATACACAAAGTCCAACCCAGCAATAGCTTTCGCTTATGACTTACGGGCAGACGCCTAGGCTTCCACTGCAGACGGCTACCCTCCAAGCCCCAACCCTGGGAAGCTTTCGCCGCGCCTCACGGGCAGGCTTTCCAAACAAATTCCAAAGAAGCAGCGCCTTACCTTTTTTCCAGGGAACGCTGCGAGGAGCTTTGCGTGTCGAGGGTGACGGTTCTCCCCGAGAATACCTCGGTGCCGGCCGGAGCTCGATCGACACGCCATCTCGTCCAGTCTCACTCGCAAGGTCCCATCTGGGTCGCCAAAACCGTTACCGAAATCCAGAATAAAACTCCTTAACGCCAACGTGAAGTTAAGAAGCAGGCACTTTGTTTATCGCAGCGCTGGGGACACGGGGGATCGCTCCTCCAAAGGCGTGTCCCACTTAGTATCAAAATCCATCAGTTTTTACAGGCTTTTCCCGTCAGGTCATTGTTACCTAAGCTCCTTCCGTAAAAACGCATACTATGCTCGTTCTTAAATTTAACCGTTGTAACGATCGGTCCTGTGATTATATAACCTTACCAATATTCTTATTTAAAAACAATCATTGGTCAGTGACACTTGGCTCTGCTGACTGGCATCGTCGATACTCAAATCGAGATGGGAAGGGTAAGGGGGTTTCCAAGCAGCAAACTGGTGTCCACGACGGTTTCCTTAGTTTCCTGAAACAGAACGTAGGAAAACCAGTAACTTCCTGGTGAGGTTTCTAGGGTTAGCTGTTTCAAACTTTAACAATATTACGGTCCCTAGCGTCACGCATAACACAGCTCCTAAAGTTTCTATGGCTACGTTTCAAACTTAACAATCCTATACGTTACGCTTCACAATTTTACTTCTTAATCAAACCTAACTCTTCTATGTGATTAAATGTTGATTTCTTTACCAGAACATTTGCAACAGCTGGAGCCCAGCAGGAACAGGGGGGGCACGGCCCGACCCCCCCCAGCGCCTCACCTCCTCCTCCTCCCCTGGGCTCCCTCACAGCCCCTCGCCCCGTGCAGAGGGAGCGCAAACGCAGCCCAGAGGGCAAAGGGGCCGGCCGGCCAGCGTCTATTCAGTCAGTCGCGCACCTATCGAGTCCTGCCAGCGAGTCTGCTCCGGGGCTCGGGGCGCCCCCCGGCGCTCCCCCTGCCCCTCGGACACCTCTGATAGCACATTTCCATACGTTCTGTATGGCACGTCTAAATATTTGGGTGGTTTTAATACTTTGTACCAGCTGTGGTTTGCTGCTAGGTGACTATAAAAGTGAGATTTGGTAAATAATGGTTAGAAATCTTATACTAACGCTACAACTGAAACAACAGACAAGAGTATAGCCGAGCAATTAACTAGCAGAGGTAGGTACTCCTAAGTTTTGCAGTTCTTTGCTCTTATGACTAGATGTTCCCCTGTAAGCTAAATGGGAACAATGCTGAAACTGACCACATGTGATTGAAACTGCGTTAAGCTTCAAGATCAAAGAACAAGGACAAGAATAAAGACTTCGAGGACAGCCAGCAAGAACTTCAAATGGGTCGGTGGTCGCAAAAGCAGCCCTTCGTCTCAAATGGATCCTTCCTTGCACGTGATCGGATGTAGGCAGTGCTATGATAATCGGTTGCCATCGTTTTTATGTATATGTATACTCATCTGATTAATAAGCAATTAGTTATTCTATATAACCTGTTTGTGCTAAAGCTGTGGCACGCACACTAGGTGGAACTATCCCCCGTGCATCCAGCGCTGCAGTGAAGAACGCCTGCTTTCTAAAACTCCAAAATGAGTCTTAGGGAGTTTCGTCGACCGGCTTTTCAGTATCAGAGGTACAAGGGAGGAAAGGAAAAAAAAAAAAAGCAAAAAAAAAAAAAAGCAGGGGTGTGGGAAAGAGAGGGGACCAGGGGACGGAGGGGGCAGGGAGGGACCACAACACCGAAGAGGGGAGACGGGGCCCCGAGGGCCCGGGGCTCACCGCAGCTCTTGTTCTTGGCGCTGCCAAGAGACTTTGCCAGTTCAGCCGCTTCTTTCTCCTTCTCTCCTCCCTTCCTCTTCTGTAACTCCAGTCGCTTGGCTGTCCTCCGCATAACGGAACACGCGAGCCCCTCGCAGCTCTTGCGAGATGAGGCCTCCTAGACACGTAGCCTCGCTCGCTCGTTCACTACGTGGCCGTACCGTGCTGCTGGTCACGCATCACCCTGGCGGTCTGACCTGCTGTGGACTACGAGGAGGGATCCTCCCACACCCACAGAGGCAGGGTCCCTCTGGCCTGCAGCGGGAGGCAGCTGCCAGCCAGATGGCCTTCCGTTTCTTCTTCTTTACCTTTCTGCGGCCTCTCCAGCTTCAGCAGCTCCCGTCCACAGCCAGTAAGCGCTCCGCCTGTCCCTCTGCGCTCCCGTGCCGTGAGGAGAGGGAGGCCGGGCAGAGACAGGCCACGCGAGCCTGAGGCTGCTGCAGTCAGCGGCATCTCCGGGGACGAAAGGACAACCCCGCTCACGGCGTGGCCTCTGGCAGAGGGAAAGAGGCAGCAGCGACCGTTATTACCGCAGCTCCACCCTGGCCAGAGCCCCTCCGTCCGCAGGGGCTTCCGCGGACGGACGCCGCTCCTTCCCCGCGCCGCTGCTAACGGCACCCGCCTTAAGGGAGACTCGAGAACACCGGAGGGCCAGCTTGCCGCCCTCACGACAGGGCTCGGGGGCTGCCTGCGGCTGCAGCACAGGCTTCAGGGGAGGGGCTGCAGCTGGGGGCAGCCGCAGGGGCCGAGCGGGGCTGGGGAAAGGCGCCGGGGGAGCTCCGGCGACTCGGGAAGGCGCCCGCTGGCCGCGCCTGGGGGGTGCCCGCCTCCGTCCCCTCTTCCCTTCTGTCGGCTCTCGGGGACCTGCCCGGCGCTGCCCTGGCCCGGCTCGCCTCCGGCGGACCGGGAGCCTGCCGCGGCGGCCGCTTCGCAGCTTCCCGTCCCGCCGGCCCCGGGCGGCCAGCGGGCAGGAGGCACCCGCCGCCGCGGCCGCCGCCGCCCCCGCCGGAGGGGATGGCTCGCCTCACCCGCGGTCCAGGCGCTCGCCCGCTGCCGCCGACAGCCGCGCCCTGCGCGCCGCCACGCTGCTCCCGGGGACCGCGCATGTGTAATATGGAGGAGGGAAAGGAGGGAGGCAGGGCAGGAGATAGGAGAGCAGGGTGCGCAGGGCGAAACAACTCGCGTGGGTTAAAAACTCGTGTGGGTGAAGGGGGTGGGCTGGAGCAGGAGATGGGGGTGTGCATGGCGGGTGTCTCCCGTGGACCTAGTGGGGAGGGTAGGTGAGGGTACAAAGGTGCACGGGGGGGTACTAAAACCAGACGTGCTGCTTCACAGAAATACGGTCCCACCTGAATTCAGTAGTAGGCTTTCTTCTGCGCTTAAACACTAATCAGGCATTTAAAAGCTTCAGTAGACTTGCAAACTGAAACCTCTGACAATTTACGTAGTCTTCTAATTTCTGATATCCAGGATATGTGAAAATAACACTCTCAATTCAACAGTTTTCACCGAGAATGATATGTGTTAACCTAAATCACACAAAGTGAATAATATCATGTTAGCCATGTAGCCTTTATTAAGAGGTTGAAATTACCTTCTCGGGATCTTTTAAGCTTCTAAGCGTAAAATAATTAGTGTAGCTTACAGATGTGGAAGAGAAATCTTTTGGTATCATAACCAAAGTAGTCTTCTCCTCTATGAATGGCAACACAATCTGTAATACTGCATCGACACTTCAAAACCCATTCTGTCTCTCCCCTTTTGTCATCCAATGTTGTCTTTTAGATATTTCAAGAAATTCTTTCATGGTCTATCCCATAAAATGAGAAGTAGATTATTACGGAAGAGCTCCACAGATAAAAAGTTAATGCATTAGACTAACTGTGATATAAAAATTACTGGAGATCTATTTATGTGTGATGTTCTGATGAATTATCTAGTTGTTTACAATTGCTAGGACTTCTCTCAGCGGTAAATCACTGGCAATGTGCACGAACACAAGAAACTCTTCACGGGGCACATTCATCCTTTATGCAATTAAATGAAGTTTTTAAATCACAAAAAGATTTGGCTGTTACACAGTCTGTGTAAATTACATGATAGTAACCCAAACCACAAGACCATGTCTCTCCTACTTTGCTCTGTTGCAGAAGAATCTCAGCTTGCAAAACACATCAGTTTTCTGTAACACAGATAACCAGGGTTCACACAGTCAGACTTTTCAGTCAGAAGGCCACAGAAAGAATCATAAAGAGACCGAGTATCTTTTCCTTAAACATCCTGTTTACAGACAGCTATGTTACCTCCAAGTGCTATGAAAGTTACTTTCTCTAAAACTATCTTCCATTTAGTTTTCCTTTTTTTTTTTTTTTTTTTCCCTTTTCTTCCCCTGAAAACAATCTTATAGCTTAATCCTTATAGGATTTTTTTTCAAGTTTTGGTTTTTTCTAACGACTATCAACACATGAACACTCTAAATAGTTTCAGGAAGGTCAGTATTTGCTACAGTTGCACTTGATCCAACATCCCACTTTTTTTTCCACCAAGCAAATGAGTTCAACCAAGTTTCTTTCAAGAGCCATACAGGAGAAAGTACAGATTCTGCTCTGTCTGCTAACAAGCAGGCGAAGGAGCTGCTACCGATTTGAAAACTGTAGAGGCTCTGCTGTGCCCATTTTGAACTGGGGAACAAAAATAGTATTTAGGTCCACTTTTTCTCATTTGCAAAGCAGATCCACTGCCTTGGGAGACTGACCAGAATTACTTGGAACAAACAGTCTTTTTGCCTAGGATCTGTTTGTTAGTTCAGAAAACAGTCACTACGTCCCTGTGATAATATGACACGATTTCATCAAGACATTTCTGTCTCAAGGGGCCCAGCTGTATTTTATTTTCTATTAACACAGCATCTATCCAATTCCGGTCTCTGACTTAAGAGATGAGCAACATGCAATTTCTTCAATGTCTACTTATCACGTGAGGAAGTCAACAAACCTCTTTTCACAGTTACAAGCACTTTTCAAAGATGTGACAGTTCCCTCCGGTCATCAACTGACCCTGAACAAGTTGGAAAATATAAAAGGATCAATAAATGTGAGAAAGACCTTTGGTATGAGGGAACCCAGACAAACCCGTGCAGCAGCTTTCTTCTCTATTGATTGGAAGAGAATGCTGTTTGGCTGCTGCTTCTACGGATAATCCACAAATTATTTGCTATTCTTCTTAGCCAAAGGGCTAAGGCAGTACCATCAGCAACTTCATAACATACCCTGAAACAAGAAGCAGATATTACAGCTCCAAGTCTGAGGAAACAGCATCAATGATTAAGACAGCTCTAACATGGAAGGCCTGGTAAGTGGCAGTGGTATAAGGCACTAGCAATTTATCAGGGCTCTCTTTCAAATGCTGGCATTTTCTGTGACTTGGATTTTGCCTATTGTTATGAGATCATTACATCACCTATCACACAAGTGTAGCTTTGTTAACTTTCAAAGAAAAGCTGCTAGACAATATACAACACAAAGTTAGACAAGCGAGGGAAGTACACAGGGATTTCACAGGCAATCTGGAATCGGGCACCCGACTTGAATTCCCGGCTTTGAAAACCTCTCTCCAAATGACTTACCATCCTTTCACTAAGATCCAGCAGCAGTTCCCTCCTGTGCCTCATGCTCTTCTTTAGCCAGCCAAAGCCCACGGAGCTGCACTGTAAGCTTGAAGACGAGGATGCCAGCTGCGTGTCCTATTTCTGTCACCTAGTTTTTACGTACCGTTTCTTGCTAATCAAAAGGCCCAGTGATTCCTCCTCACACATCACACTGGAGTTAGTACGTCCAAGCATTATTTCTGCCGCGCTACATTTGCACGGATTAGCTGCTGAACCCTCCAGATGATGTACTGCTTTTCAAGAAGGGTGTAGTATAACTGGCGAGGGTCTACAGTAAGTCCAAGAGGGTGCTCAACGATGTACAGGAGTCTGACTTCAAAGCATAAATTGAAAAACAGCCGCTTAACCTAGAAAGGGCAATACTGAAGAGAAAGAACAATGTTTAAACTCTAAAAGGTAGCTGTAAGGAAGAACTTTTCTGTGCATCCACTGCACACAGTTACACGGAATCATGGGGCTTAAATTACAACCTGAAAAACTTAGGGTATGTGGCAATCTTTGCAACAGTAGTAATAATTACAGGAAATGTTTAAGAATAAATTAGGCAAGCATTTGTCAAGAATGGTACAGAAAGTTGATCATTCACCTCTAGAACGAGAGCAACACTAGACTATCTTTAAAAGTTCTTCTTTCCCCACTGCTGTCCCAAGGCCAGGCACCAGCCCGGCCCGGCCCGGCCAAGGCCAGGCCCCTGCCCGCCGGTTCGGCCCGGCCCGGCCAAGGCCAGGCCCCTGCCCGCCGGCTCGGCCCGGCCCGGCCAAGGCCAGGCCCCTGCCCGCCGGCCCCCCTCACCCCATCCAGCCGCTCGCCCTCCCTCTCTTCCCGCCGCCTCCGCACACAGCCGCAGCCCGGCGCTGCCCGAGGAAACCCTCACCTGACAGCAGCCGCCACCTCCGCTCAGCCCCGCACCCCCGGGGTGAGCTGAGCTGATGGGCTGAGCTCCAATCTCCCCAGAAACCTCTGCCCTGACACCAGAGTCTCTGTAAACAGTTTCTGACCTCTTTTGGCACGTCACAGGATAGTAACCCAAACCACAAGACCATGTCTGTCCTACTTTGCTCTGTTGCAGAAGAATCTCAGCTTGCAAAACACATCAGTTTTCCGTAACACAGATAACCAGGGTTCACACAGTCAGACTTTTCAGTCAGAAGGCCACAGAAAGAATCATAAAGAGACCGAGTATCTTTTCCTTAAACATCCTGTTTACAGACAGCTATGGTACCTCCAAGTGCTATGAAAGTTACTTTCTCTAAAACTATCTTCCATTTAGTTTTCCTTTTTTTTTTTTTCCTTTTCTTCCCCTGAAAACAATCTTATAGCTTAATCCTTATAGGATTTTTTTCAAGTTTTGGTTTTTTCTAACGAGTATCAACACATGAAAACTCTAAATAGTTTCAGGAAGGTCAGTATTTGCTACAGTTGCACTTGATCCAACATCCCACCTTTTTTTTCCAACAAGCAAATGAGTTCAACCAATTTTCATTCAAGAGCCATACAGGAGAAAGTACAGATTCTGCTCTGTCTGCTAACAAGCAGGCGAAGGAGCTGCTACTAATTTGAATACTATACAGGCTCTGCTGTGCCCATTTTGAACTGGGGAACAAAAATAGCCCTTCCTGTTTCAACATTTAGGTCCACTTTTTCTCATTTGCAAAGCAGATCCGCTGCCTTGGGAGACTGACCAGAATTACTTGGAACAAACAGTCTTTTTGCCTAGGATCTGTTTGTTAGTTCAGAAAACAGTCACTACGTCCCTGTGATAATATGACACGATTTCATCACTACATTTCTGTCTCAAGGGGCCCAGCTGTATTTTATTTTCTATTAACACAGCATCTATCCAATTCCGGTCTCTGACTTAAGAGATGAGCAACATGCAATTTCTTCAATGTCTACTTATCACGTGAGGAAGTCAACAAACCTCTTTTCACAGTTACAAGCACTTTTCAAAGATGTGACAGTTCCCTCCGGTCATCAACTGACCCTGAACAAGTTGGAAAATATAAAAGGATCAATAAATGTGAGAAAGACCTTTGGTATGAGGGAACCCAGACAAACCCGTGCAGCAGCTTTCTTCTCTATTGATTGGAAGAGAATGCTGTTTGGCTGCTGCTTCTACGGATAATCCACAAATTATTTGCTATTCTTCTTAGCCAAAGGGCTAAGGCAGTGCCATCAGCAACTTCATAACATACCCTGAAACAAGAAGCAGATATTACAGCTCCAAGTCTGAGGAAACAGCATCAATGATTAAGACAGCTCTAACATGGAAGGCCTGGTAAGTGGCAGTGGTATAAGGCACTAGCAATTTATCAGGGCTCTCTTTCAAATGCTGGCATTTTCTGTGACTTGGATTTTGCCTATTATTATGAGATCATTACATCACCTATCACACAAGTGTAGCTTTGTTAACTTTGAAAGAAAAGCTGCTAGACAATATACAACACAAAGTTAGACAAGCGAGGGAAGTACACAGGGATTTCACAGGCAATCTGGAATCGGGCACCTGACTTGAATTCCTGGCTTTGAAAACCTCTCTCCAAATGACTTACCATCCTTTCACTAAGATCCAGCAGCAGTTCTCTCCTGTGCCTCATGCTCTTCTGTAGTCAGCCAAAGCCCACGGAGCTGCACTACAAGCTTGAAGACCAGGATGCCAGCTGCGTGTCCTATTTCTGTCACCTAGTTTTTACGTACCGTTTCTTGCTAATCAAAAGGCCCAGTGATTCCTCCTCACACATCACACTGGAGTTAGTACGTCCAAGCATTATTTCTGCCGCGCTACATTTGCACGGATTAGCTGCTGAACCCTCCAGATGATGTACTGCTTTTCAAGAAGGGTGTAGTATAACTGGCGAGGGTCTACAGTAAGTCCAAGAGGGTGCTCAACGATGTACAGAAGTCTGACTTCAAAGTATAAATTGAAAAACAGCCGCTTAACCTAGAAAGGGCAATACTGAAGAGAAATAACAATGTTTAAACTCTAAAAGGTAGCTGTAAGGAAGAACTTTTGTGTGCATCCACTGCACACAGTTACACGGAATCATGGGGCTCAAATTACAACCTGAAAAACTTAGGGTATGTGGCAATCTTTGCAACAGTAGTAACAATTACAGGAAATGTTTAAGAATAAATTAGGCAAGCATTTGTCAAGAATGGTACAGAAAGTTGATCATTCACCTCTAGAATGAGAGCAACACTAGACTATCTTCAAAGGTTCTTCTTTCCCCACTGCTGTCCCTCTCCGTATTTCTACCCTCAAACACAAGCATCATCCCCAGCTCTGCACTTACAATTCTATCTGCATATGCACATGTCTAGAGATGCACATTTATTTCTTCGTTACACACAGCTGAAGGAGAGTACTCATAGGTAAGCCAATTTACATAAACAGCTTCTGAAAGTTAAACACCTCGGCTTCTTGCAAAACGTCAGCCCAACAGAACACCGTCAGCCCAACAGAACACCGGGAGCGGTATGTAAATCCTTATGCCAAAATTGCGTTCTCTTAAATCTTATGAAAACCATTTCTAACATAAAGCCTGACCTGACTGGTCTATTTTCTGACACTCCCCTTCTCTGTCATCAGGTACTTATTAGATAGTAAAACAACTGACGGGGTAAACACCATAACTAGCACAATAGCTGACTTCCGTAGCAGTTGCATATCAGGTCTGAAGAAATGTGAGTTTAGTAGGTGTATAGGTAGATACACATTCAGAAATGCACAAGAACTGAAAGGAGTAATCTGTAACTGGTAGACTAAGAACACTGCAATAGCATGCAATGTAAATCAACATGCACCTATAGGGAAGGGAAGTACAGAAACATTCTTCTGGATTAAAAAAAAAAAAAAAAATACGCAGCAATGGTAGGAAAAGGTACTTGGAACGTGCCACTTTCAGTCCACTGAAACAATGTCTGCAACAGCAGTAAGAACACTGGCAAACTACCTTCTCTGTTCCACAGGGCCTTGAGACCCATACGCATTGTCTGTTGCCACTTGCTGTTAGGAAACAAAGGCACTGCGATCAGTAGAAGCGTGTAGAACACCGAAAATGAAACTTTTGAGTATGTCACATGCAAGATCCTCATTCTCCGTACAGTCTACAAGGTTACACAATTGTAAAATACTTCGTAAGAATGAGAATCCTGACGTTTGCCTTGGATTAAAAAAGTTTTTAAATTCCGTTTCGAGGTTTTTTTCCCCAAGGGTTTTAGAAATAAAAGCGTCTTGGTAAAGTGATTTTCACACACTGCACAGACACAAGCAGTGTTTCTCCCACTGCGAGAGGAGTATCAAAATACTCTTATCTAATATGTTAGACAAGAGTGACCGAGGTCACAGGAGAATCTGTACTTTCCCACTGATTACAAGGAACGGGCCAGCTGCTTTGTGCCTCCTATGCAGCTGGAGCATGCAGTTGCCTGGTAACTTGTTCCGACCTATTGCATCTTAATCACATATACACGTAGGAATACCAAGCTGACCGCTTAGGTTTATCAGCCAAAACAGTTTACAGCAACGCAATAGTTTAGAGCAATTCAGGAAGTTTAACACTGAATTTAGGTATGTGCTTATATGGTTTGATGAACAGAGCTTCTATAAATGAAAGGGAAACAACAGAAGTTATTTATATGTGATTTCAGAACATACAAAAGGTATAGTCTACAAACCAAGTATCAAGTACTAGCAATATTTACCTGTTCAAAGGGCATCATGTAATGTCTCAGACTCAACAAGCATAAACTGACAGACTGTTATGATTTGAAAATTTTAAAAAAGTTCCAATAGTGTGCCCAAAATGGAGGTGTTTCAGTGTTCAGGCTAGACTCCTTGTCTCCAGTAAATACACATCTTAATTCTAACACAGGATAAAAACCGATTTATAAATGTCCTCTTGTAAAAATGAAACCGTTCCAATCACCCTGTTCACTCCTATTTAAGATATTAAATAGGGCAAATCAGAAGTAACTTGAACCAATCCCTCCCACCCAGCTATAAACCAGGACCATACACAGCCCTTGCAGACTACACAAGATCCTGTCTCATTCCAGCCACATCATTAGCATAAGCTGTGCAAACCCATGCAAATCAACAGGTTTTCCAGGCATAAAAGCAGACTCCAACAGCAGTTAAGCCACTTCTTACAACTGACAATGTCATACTTCCATCCCTGATCATAGCACAAGAACAAAAGAGAATGGGTCCTTATTGTCCTTCATGAACTTGAGGGGCTGCAAGAAACCAGTGAAGTTACAAGCCTGGATTCTGTAATGTCGCTATCAGCATAATTTCCAGATCAAAGATCCGGCCTCCTGTTAAGATCATCAAACATAATTTTGAGTTTGGAGGACAGGTCATCACAACACTATGTTAGGTAGAGTATAAAACCTTATCATCAGATTCTCAGCTAGTTTAAGTCAATGTATTCTGTGTGTTCCGCTGAAGTCAATGAAACTAAACACACTATCACAGGAAAGAGGTATTTCAGCATGCCTCAGACCTGGAAAACTATCTTGAAAAATGCCCATAACTTTTAACACAAATTCTCTGCACTTCCCACGATCTCTCAACAGCGAGCAGTAGTAAGACCCTAACAGTTACTTGCAACCTATTTCTTGCATAGCATTCATTTTTATTTTAATTTTAAAAGGGGCAACTAATACATAAGATTTTTGCAGCTACTCACAAAAATCAATAAGCAAAGACATTTGTTCCAAGATTTAAATTACTTGTATAATTTAAAAAACTATCAAAGCTCTGTAAAGTAAAAAAGATACATTTACCTACTAATGTAGGAAACTACAGACAAACTTCAGGAAATGACCAAAGGTGCAGAGGATAGGCTAATAGGCTAAGGTAGAAAAACAACAACAACAAAAAAAACCCAGGAGTTCTACAGAAAAATGAGTGAGCAGCCCACAGCACTGGCAGACAACAGATTTTTTTATACCCACTTCCTCCACCCCTTCTTCCTATTCCCTCCCCCCCCCTTTTTTTTTTTTTAAGGGAAATAATTATTCTATTGTGAAACATATTGTCAGTGATGCAGTTGAAGCCAAAAGTTTACATGAGTTCAGGAGAGGATTAACCGAATTCTAAGACATGTGCCAACACAACTGCTATAGAAAGCATCTGCATCACGGTGAAATGCAAACAGCTACTCTGATAACGACACATTATTATTCACTAAATTTGCCTTTGCCTTTTACCCTGTTGTATAGTTACTAATGTTGAAAAGAGTCACTGCTGTGCAAGAAACTAAAACTTACAGTGCTTCATGCTGGGAGAGAACTGTGGCCCGTCAGCTCGTGGCTGTGAAGCCTTACAACTTAACACGTTGCAGTTGCACACCAACAAGTTCTGAGGTGGACTGCTGACTGTATTCAATAGTCACAGCTTAGGTAGGAGGATATGATAAACTTGACTTATTTGCCTTTAACCGATGCTCCAAATATGTTAAAGTCGTTCTTAAAGCAGGTTACTGGTTTGATTACCCTTCATACAAAATCCTCCTTCAAATGGAGGTTTCTCTTCTCTTCTTTTCAGATTTAAGGCATGAACAGAAACCACACCTGCATCATCACTGAAATCAGTGCCTATTTTTCAATCAACTTTAGCAGCAGCATCAGAATTCGTCCTCAAGTACCGTTCATAAAGCAAATGCTTCATTCTTCAAAACTTTTTTTAGCAAAGGTTAGTAATGCTGTACCACAGACTCTCACGCCCAGTCACACATGTTCTTCCCGAGACCGTTACGCAGCTTAGTATTTTAAAAATCGCCATCCTAACTGCGTACCTGATACTACTGGTTCTCCCCTTTTTAAAGTCTGATGTTAAGGAAAAGCTGCAAGTCCTACAAAACCAGGCAGACTTGCTTGTTCATGCCAAAGAGAAAAAGGTTAAGCATTATTAAAAAATAAGACTATTGCCTACCTTTAAGTATCCATAAAGCTATCAACATGAACCGTATGGTGGCCTGTTAGCATCGCTATTTGAACACGGGCATGCAAAATGTCCTTCAGTTAAATTCCAAACTCTATGAAGTAATTGGTGGGCAATTCCCCAAGGATAAAACGTCTATCAAAAGCCAACAGTAAGCCAGAAATCTCTTTCCGTTTCATAGGGTAAAAAAAAATAAATACAGTGAATCCTGAAAAAAGAAATAGATATTAGACAGGGAACGCCTATATACTTATAGGGCAAGTAATAAAACATTTAGTGTTTTGATTTTTTTCTTTTTATTTATGTCATCACAATAGTTAGACAAACATGGAAACATTTGCAACAGCAATACTTGGGTCACTTTAAAATCTTGGTAACACTGAAATACAGGGCAGCGAAAGCTAATGATGTGGGGAGGGGACTTTAGGTCTTATTATTTTCAGACACATTCACACACACACATATATCTATATACACACGCGCACTCCACAACTCCAAAGAGCTATCTTAACTATGTCTGCCAGTAAACGGAAATAGTAGGCAGAAAGGAACCATATCCATACTAAGACAGTTAGCTGTGTCGTAAAACTGAAGATCACTGCAACCAGTGCCATCTTAAAGAAGAAGGAAAAAAAAAAAAAAAAAAACCAACACCAAAAAACCTGAAAGGAACCATCGCTGTGCATGTCATAAGCATGAAGTTATTTTAACCTGGTGACTACTCTGCTCTATACTTTAAGCATCGTGAAGTTTTTATGTGTTTTTAAGGTCTAAGGTTACTATTTTAAATGACCTACTTGTAGTGGCAGCCCAAGTAGCATTCTGGAGAACACCACAGTGCCCACAGCTTCTACAGGTCAGTGCAGTCTGATCAAGCACTACATTTCTAGGGGAGGAAAACAAAAAAACACTACCGCTCATTTATTCAATTGAAAAGCTTATTACCTGTACCTTCCAAAGCAACAGGCTACAGGAACACTGAATGCAAAGTAAACCAGACCCATCTGGAATAATCTGACCTCTCAGCTCCAAGTTACACATCTTTCATTTCGTATTTTAAGGGATTAACAGCATTTGGATGCACAGAAACTGTCTTTACAGTGATGTCTGCAGACCTCCGAGTCACAAGTTAAAAATGTCTTCCTAAATTATAACAGTATTAGCACTTCCTCTGAAAGGAGTGAAAAAAACACAACCAGGGAAGGAGGAAAGTGACACACCACCAAGGTTTTTTTTCCCCAGAGATAACAAAATCCTGAGAGAACAAGATGCTTGTGCTATCAGAATAAAAATCCCCAAAGAAACAAAAGAGTTTACCTTTCCCTTGGAAAAGTTACTTTTGAGTCAAGATCTGCTCTTTTTCTCTCCCAACCATGAAATCTCTCTTCAGCTTAAGACTCTCTTCTACTGCAGTAGAAATTTAGTGCACATGCTGGAACCTGGACAGAATCTTATTTAAAAAAACAAACAATACAATAGTACTACAGTGGCTAGAAATCTTTTACATATTCTGATGAAAAGACTCAACTTATTTCTAGGAAATAAAGTGTTTGGGGCCAAAGCCAACGCATGATGTTCATGTAAGGTTAAATTTTTATTAATTTTTTTCTTTTTTTAAATTGATATATTGAAAAAAGCTGGAGAAGGAAGCAGGGACAGAAATGAAAAACCATTCAGGGAGTCAGTGGTATAGACTGTCAGCACGCAACCTAAATATTGTAATTGCAGATCACATAGTCAGAACAAGCCAGTCAAAAGTAGCACACTCCCTGGGAGAGGGGCGGGAGTCTCTTCCCCCTTGTCTTTCAAGCCAAGACCCAACTAGCAGAAGGCAGCTTTTCTGTCAGATAAAGCAAGGCAAAAGGATCATGTACAGCAACTTCCTTGCAGCCTCTTGCTCCTGAGCACCCTTCTTCACCTCTTTCTCTCTTTCTTCTGGTGATGGGAAGGCAAAGCATGTTCTGTTCCTGTGAGCCCATACTGCTTGTCCCTATAGTCACAGCAGGCACCTGTGATTCCTCTCCGAAGACATTTACGCATAGAAATCAGTTGAGTGGTGTGTTACGGAAGCATAAGCTGCAGTGGACGTGATTCTGAATCAGTTATTGTTTTGCCCATCATGACAAAATAAAACCGGCAATTTCTTACTTTATAGAAATCCTCCTAAAGTAGTAGTTGCCCCCAATCGCTGTCAAGTTTTTGTATCACAGGAGAACAAATGCAGCCAAAAGAACATCTTCTCTAAAATGACCACTCCGAACTGCACAAGCAGGCAGGCACAGGCAGCTCCCGATTTAATAAAGCGTATGTACACAGCACCACTTAGTGGTGCAAGCGGAGTCACCGCTGATAGGAATGAGAAGCTTGAACACCAACCTTCCCTCCCCGGCCCCCTGGACACTGCAGCCTGATCTTGACAAATTGACCGCCTGGATAAAGCAAGCTATCTGGCAACTAAAAAGATCCATTGTACTTTTCTGCTCAGTACACCTAAAGATACAGATTCACCCTCTAAATCTCGGCCAATTTCTTGAATACCACCAACACTCAGAACAGGTTTCAAATGGCAACGTGGCAGGACAAAGTAATAAATACTTATCCTTAAGTCTGCTAACTTTCTAAACCTTTGCCTAGACCTTAAGGAAATGTAAAAACAAACAAACTACTGCAAAGTTCAATACGCAAGCCACGCAAAGTTAAGGCTATCAAGTAGGAACCTGATTACGAGTATAAATCATGCAATAGCTACTCTATGACATGGATGTCCTGAACAGATCATCCTCTACAGTGTAAGTCCAAGGTACAAACCCATCAGCACCTCCTTCCCTCTCTGTATCGCTGTGGTTACCTGCTCTGTGCCCAGAGCCAAAAAGAATCCCGACGTTGGAGTTACTGTTCCTTTTATGCCCAGCCCCATACTTCTTTCCTGACGGAGAGGTGACGCACCTGATTTGAGGTGGAGTGCAGACAACCTTCTCATCTAGTGCTGGGCAGTTTATTTGTCCCACAAACAAACCCCAGGAAAGAGAATGCACGGTTGGACGGGTGCACTTGAGATTTTGACCACGCGGTAGCACCGTTAACTGCTGAAAGAGCAGGACTCTCTGCCGTTCTGTGTCCATGTCACGACTGCCCTCACGTCCCCAGTCTGCACCCAGCTCCTCCAGGGTGTGCAGAGGGGCTTCCAGCCCTGGCTCAGCAGGCGTCCACATAAGATCCCCCAGCCAAGAGGGGGGTGTATGCTCACCTGCCACATCGATACCGTGGGTACATTAAAAGCCACCCCCCAACTCTTTCCCCAGGAGTGATTGGGGGAGGCTCTTCAGTCATCTGGCTGTAAACCCCCTCCCCCTCAGGGAGACCAACATCCAGGCATGCCTTGCTCTAACTCCCCAAATCCACTGCCCTCCGAGGAATAAAAGGCGTCTGGGCCACTCCCCCGGCTCTAATCTGCAGATATGCCTGGCTTCCCAGAAGTAGGCTGAGAAAGCCAGCGTTAAGGCACTCCTTCCCACGCCCAGATCCACAAAATCCTCAGAGAAAAGAAGAAAAATAGCCACTTCACTGCAGCAGGAAGTAAATAAACTTGGGGGACACAGGAGGCCAGTTCTCCCGGGGTCAATGGAAGGGAGGGCTAGATGCAACGTATCTGAGGATTTTCCATGTGCACAGCTGAAACAGCCATGTCTCAAGCAGGGATACGTCCCATTTACGGCAGTTCCTCCCCACTTCTCATCCCCAAAAGACAAACTCGGGCCTCTGCCTTCTCCGTGTGTAGCTCCCCACTCCCTTCAGCATGGAGCTGCGAGGCTCTGGGTTTGTGGAGAACCACAGGTGGGAAACCGAGGCTACTAATGGTGACCACAGAGAACAGACCAGCTCGGAGGGGGCGAGGAGGGCCGATGCACAATTTCTACGTTTGAATTTGTTGGGAACTTGGTGGGAGTCACAGGCTTGCAAGCCACAACCCACAAGCTTGCAAGGCACAACCCCAGCTATCCAGGACATGGGCTTCCCAAGATCACAAACCTCCAGGGACGGGGACGGCGCCTGCGCCGGCGAGCGAACGCCGGGCTGCCCCAACGCGAAGCACGGCGCATGCGCCCGGGAGGCGCGTCCGCACGGCTGGTCGGGGAGCGGGCGCAGCGGGAAGCCCGCGGAAAACCACGCGAAACCGGCAACGCTCCCGAGTCTGACCTGGTCGGACTCCGGGGGCCGCGAGGACTACACCGCGCACGAGAGCCGCGCTGCTGCCCGGCCGCCGAGTCCGCGAAAAACTACAGCTCCCGGCATGCCCCGGGAGGCAGCCTGCCCTGCTGCCTGACCCCGAGGGGACGCCGCTTCCGTTCCCCCCCACCTCCCCACGCTGGCGCAGCGGCAGTTCCCGCCGAGCCCCCAGCGCCGCTCCGGGTAGCTCCGGCACGGCGCGGCCCCGCTGCCGCTCCGTGCGTGCAACACGGACCCCGCCGTCCTCCTCGGGGCTTTCCCCGGGACCCGCCGGCCGACTGCGCAGCCCCGCCACGGGGCCCGGTGAGCCCCCACCCCCGCGCGCCCGTTCTCTCAGCCGCCCTGTCAGCGCCCCACCCCTCACCCCCGCGCGCCCGTTCTCTCAGCCGCCCTGTCAGCGCCCCCCCCCCCGCGCGCACGTTCTCTCAGCCGCCCTGTCAGCGTCCCCCCCCCCATCCCCGCGCGCACGTTCTCTCAGCCGCCCTGTCAGCGTCCCCCCCCCCATCCCCGCGCGCACGTTCTCTCAGCCGCCCTGTCAGCGTCCCCCCCCCCATCCCCGCGCGCACGTTCTCTCAGCCGCCCTGTCAGCGTCCCCCCCCCCATCCCCGCGCGCACGTTCTCTCAGCCGCCCTGTCAGCGCCCCGCCCCCCACCCCCGCGCGCACGTTCTCTCAGCCGCCCTGTGAGCCCCCAGGGCTCCCCCCCCGGCCTCGGCACAGGCGGCCCCCACCTCCCCCGGGCCACCCCCGCCTCCGACGTTCGCGCTCCGAGGGGTGCCCGGCCCCGCTCACCTTCTCCCTCGGGGCAGCCGCAGCCCGGTCACTGCTCAGCTCCGCTCCTGCCTGGGCTCCCGGCGGCCCCTCCCCTTGCCAGGGAGGGGGCGTCGCCATCAGCCTCTCACTGCCCGCACCTGCGGCTCCTCCAGCCCCGGCCCGCAGCTGTGGTACCGAAACCCGGAACCAAACCCCTCACCACCAAGGTGAAGTGAAGCAGCAGGCACTGCCTTGACTGAGTGACAGATGTCAAGAGTCATCTGATGTGGAAGAGGTGTTAACTGGGGTCAAAATACAGATTTTAATACCCATCTTATTTTAGTTCTAAGACTTGGCGATTGCCAGGTATCATCTTTTCGATTTCCCCAGGTCCACCCGCGAGCGAGGCCACAAGGGAGATTTCTTCCAGAGAGAGGATAGAGTTATTAAGTCTCAAGACCACGATTTGCTTTTCTCCTTCATGAAGAGGTGAGTGGGTCATATAGCATCACTAGTCACCCAAGCAGTTAAGCCTGAACTTTTCACCTGTCCTTTAATGCTGTCAACTCCAAGCTAAATTTTTCCTGTTATTAAGAGGGGACCAAAGATCATGTGAAGTATTATTATCCTTTCTACAAATACACCCCCATCTTGGAGCTTTAGCTACTAGAGAAGGTCTTGGGAGTTTGGGGTCAGAGGAGCTAGCTGCAAGTACAAACTTTCATACAGCTCTGTTTAGGATGTGTGATGTTTCTCTGGTTGTCTAAACCGGTCTAAATTTCCACAGGTGGTCCCAACTCTGGGTGGCTCTAACAAGGATCCTGGAACTCCAGTAAGTTCTAAACATCGTTTTATATTTTAAACATGATCCCAAGTTCCTTTTTGCACTTGTCTCTACGGTTTTGGCAGCTGACAGCCCCGAGGGGTGCTTGTACAAGTTTCTCCCGAAGGGCGAGTAAATTAATTCTTTTGTCCGTGAGGTGGATGGTTTGGTAACGTTATAATTCACAACGCTATAATTCCTTCTTTCAAATTTAAAAAAAATAATTGCCTTTTAAATCCATCCAATTGAATCTGCTAAAATGATTCTCGTTGTTCTACCTCTTTTCTCAAGTTTTGGTTAAATTCAATGTCAGTATTCTCCACGGAACTAGATTTTCATCTGACTTTGGAATCGGAAAGGCAGGCTGTTACCGAGGTTAAATTCTGTGTCTTTACAAAACTTTGAATCAGTTACAAAACTAGATTATTTTTTTTAATTCAAATTACAAAACCGGTTAATATCAAGATGAATAGTTCAAACAATAATTGTTTCATTTTGTTTATCTCATGTTTAGAACCCCTCAAAAAAACCCACATACACCCTCTAAACACACAAAAAGATTATTGCCCTCGACAATATTCCTAATAGCAACCCCAACATTATAAACTTTACACAACTGTTTTCCCAAATAGATAACGTGAAACTTACTTATAGATTTTCCGTTTTAAAGGGACAGTTTCTTTAGACTTCCAGTTTCTTGTTGGGTGCTTTCTTTATTCTCGAATAATGAAGCCAAGGTTCTTCTCCCAGACCTTTACTGCTACAAGTGTTGTTAAAATGACTCGATACGGTCCTTTCCACTTCTCGGTGATTTTATATATATTCAGTCTCCTGGTCGGAAGGGATGCGCTGCTACGTCCAGTTCTAAGGGTCCAGCTGTGGAGACATACTGACAAAGTTCTTGAAAAGAATTGCTTAAAGAAATCATAACACCTTTTAAAAACATATCTCCAAAGGCACTCAAGATACTCAGAACACAGGACTCTTGATATGGTCTTTCATACAACATTTCCTAAAGACTTGGCTTTTCTTTCTCTTCTGGCTATACTCCGATTCTTAATAGAGCCACGGGTAACGCTTTAACCCATGTGAGGAGTGAGGTTTCCTGACAAATTTTACTCGACAGTTGCTTAAGGATATAGTTCATTCTCTCTCTCTCTCTCTCTGCCCACACACTTGCTTGTGGTCTATGTGGGGTGTGATAGTCTCAATCCATAGATAATACTTGGCTCAACTTGTCTCATAATCTTTGCTATAAAATGAGGGCCATTGTCAGATGACATTCTTACAGGCACCCCATATTTTGGTATTATCTCTTTGAGCAAGACTTTGACTACTTCCCTTGCTTTGTTGGTGCGACAAGGGAAAGCCTTGGGCCACCCAGTAAAGATATCAACTAAAACTAGGACATATCCTTATTTTCAAGGCAATTCTATAAAATCAATTTGCTAATATTCTTCTAAAAAATTTCCTTATTTAATAATCCCAAAGATGATCTTATTACTGGTTCGGGGATAATTTTACATATACATTTCACATCCACTTATAATTGTTTAAACAATCTTTGTCATATTTCGCTTTCTGTTTCCCAGTATACTCTGTGATGTTCAATGGGGCATTTTCTCTTATTATTGTGGGTGGGACTATTATTCGACCTGTCGGTGTTACAGCCTATCCTGTTTCATTTTGTTAGCCTGCAATCTAATAATTAATTCTTCATCTTTTTCATTATAATTTGGAGTTTCTTTAGGCAATTTTATACCTTTCTCTGGAACTAGTGCTAGGATGCCTTTTTCTGCAGCCTCTTCAGCAGCTTTATCAGCCAGTCGGTTACCTGCGTTAGGACCGGTCTTACCTAACGGATGTGCTTTACAGTGCATCATCGTGACTGCTGTTGGTTTTTGAATGCTTTCTAACAATTTCAGTATTTGTTCTGCGTGCTGAACGGCGGTTCCTGGTGCAGATAACAGTCCTCTTTCTCCCCGTATCGCTCCATGTGCACGTACCACTCCAAAAGCATACTTTGAGTCTGTCCAAGTGTTGACTCGCTTTCCTTGACTTAGTTCCAGAGCTCAAGTAAGAGCTATCAATTCAGCCTTTTGGGCAGAGATCATCGAAGGCAAAGTTGGCAACGCAAGTACCTCCTCAGTAGTTATTGTCTATCTCGATAAAACGTTTTCCTTCACAGATGGAACCGCTTCCGTCGGCATATAGTTCCCAATCTGTTTCTTCTAGTGGCACATCTCAGAGATCCAGTCAGCTGGAGTAAACTCTTTCGATTGCCTGCAAGCAGTCACGTTCCAGTTCTCCTTTAACTCGGTCAGTTGTTGAAAACGCAACAGGGTTAACGGCGGTAGTAGTTTTTAGGTAAACATCATCTTGTTCCAGCAACAACACCACTTGGTATTTCAGCATTCTGCTAGGGGATAACCAGTGCCCCCCTTTCCGTTTTAGCACAACAGTTATCATATGGGAAACGTACAGTAATCCTTTCTCCTCAGGCGAACTTACGAGCTTCCTGGATCAGTAGCACAGTTGCAGCGACGGCTCTCGGACGACCAGAGCATCCCAGACTCACGTTATCCAATCGCTTCGAGAAGTAGGCCACAGCTCGCCCACTTGGCCCTAAATATTGGGCCAGGATACCCAGAGCTCTACCTCTTCTTTCACGAGCAGAAAGTTCAAGTGTCTCTTGTGAGATCTGGCAGACGCTAGGGCTGGCACCCCTATTACAGCCTGTTTCAATTCTTGGAAGGTAGCTTTCTCGGCATCGGTCCAATCCGTCGTTTGAGGTTTTGAGCTGCTCCTATAAAGGTCAGGCCAGCAAGCCACAATTTATAATCTACAGGTGACACCACTCGACCATTCCCGGAAATGCTTGTCATTCATTTTTTTAGTCTTAGGTTCGGGGAGACGACACATTGCCTCTTTTCTCTCAGTTCCCAATTGTCTCTGTCCTTTTAGGATTTTAAAACTCAAATTTAAGTTTCTTCTTTCTGGGTTATTTGGGTTTTTTTCTTTTGACACTCGATATCTACTGATTCCCAAAAAGTTCAAAAAGTTAAGAGTTGACTTTGTGCATTGTTCTTCCGTCTCAGCTACCATTAACAGATCGTCCATATATTTCAGCAAGATTTCTTGATTATTTTCTTTCTTCCAAATCTCTAATTCTCGTGCCAATTGATTTCCAAAAATGGTAAGACTATTCTTAAAGCCTTGAGGCAAGACTGTCCACGTATATCGTGTTTTTCTCCCAGTCTCAGGATTTTCCCATTCCAAAGCAAAAACCTCTTGACTATTGGGATCCAAGGGAATACAGAAAAAGGCATCTTTTCGGTCCAACACTGTGAACCATTCTCATTTCTCCGTTAGGGTTGTTAACAAAGTATAAGGATTTGCTACGACCGGATGAATACCTTGTACTATTTGATTTATTGCTCTGAGGAGGTCTTGAACTAATCTATCATCTTTTTCATCAGCCTTTTAAAAGGCAAGATCGGGGTGTTATATCTGGATTCACATTCTATTAACAATTTGTATCTTAAAAATTTTTGTATTACCATTACTAACTCTTTCCGACTTTCCGGTTTTAGGGGGTATTGTTTCATTCTTACCGGATTCGATCCTGGCTTTAAATCAACTCTCACAGGTTCTGCTTTTTGGATTTACCGGGAACTTCCCAGTCCAGACGACTGGAATGACAGCATTACACTTGGACCGGTATAATCTTCTGCTTTCGGTAAACATCCTGTTAACAACAAAGCCGCTGCTTCGATACGTTTAGTTTCTGGAATTAAAATTTTAAGCTCTCCATTTTTAAATTTAATTTCTGCCTCTAAGTTCTCAAATAGACCTCTCCTTAACAGGAGTTTAGGAGAATTTGGCACATACAAAAACTGCCGAGTGACCCATTGCTTTCCTAATTTCATTGTTAAAGATTTAAAGAAGGGTCTAGTTTCTCGTTCGCTTGTTGCACCAACACCACCAATTTCTTCAAAACTTAACTCTCCCTCTGAGGTATTTAAAACTGAAAAGGTGACTCTAGTGTCAACTCAAATTCAATTTTCTGTTCTCCCAGTTTAGCTGTAACCAGAGGTTCTGCTGGGAGACTCCCCTCCGGTCCCCGTCCGATACGTTCACTTAAAAAGAACAAATCTACATATGGCACTTTATTCCATTTACTCTCTCTCCTACAAAACAACAGTAATTGCAATATAGTATTGTAACTCAAAGTTCTGTTTGTTTACCATTTTTCCTGCAGTTCACCCCAACGTGCCAATAAACATCCCAGCGGTGACGTTTCTGGTAACTTTTCATCAGCAGTTCTATTTCCTGCACTCTTATTCTTAAACAATTTTGCTAATGCCATTATACTTATATACATTCAAATACCAAATACCAAACAAATGCAAACGACAGCTGTCCCAAATAATACACAAAGTCCAACCCAGCAATAGCTTTCGCTTATGACTTACGGGCAGACGCCTAGGCTTCCACTGCAGACGGCTACCCTCCAAGCCCCAACCCTGGGAAGCTTTCGCCGCGCCTCACGGGCAGGCTTTCCAAACAAATTCCAAAGAAGCAGCGCCTTACCTTTTTTCCAGGGAACGCTGCGAGGAGCTTTGCGTGTCGAGGGTGACGGTTCTCCCCGAGAATACCTCGGTGCCGGCCGGAGCTCGATCGACACGCCATCTCGTCCAGTCTCACTCGCAAGGTCCCATCTGGGTCGCCAAAACCGTTACCGAAATCCAGAATAAAACTCCTTAACGCCAACGTGAAGTTAAGAAGCAGGCACTTTGTTTATCGCAGCGCTGGGGACACGGGGGATCGCTCCTCCAAAGGCGTGTCCCACTTAGTATCAAAATCCATCAGTTTTTACAGGCTTTTCCCGTCAGGTCATTGTTACCTAAGCTCCTTCCGTAAAAACGCATACTATGCTCGTTCTTAAATTTAACCGTTGTAACGATCGGTCCTGTGATTATATAACCTTACCAATATTCTTATTTAAAAACAATCATTGGTCAGTGACACTTGGCTCTGCTGACTGGCATCGTCGATACTCAAATCGAGATGGGAAGGGTAAGGGGGTTTCCAAGCAGCAAACTGGTGTCCACGACGGTTTCCTTAGTTTCCTGAAACAGAACGTAGGAAAACCAGTAACTTCCTGGTGAGGTTTCTAGGGTTAGCTGTTTCAAACTTTAACAATATTACGGTCCCTAGCGTCACGCATAACACAGCTCCTAAAGTTTCTATGGCTACGTTTCAAACTTAACAATCCTATACGTTACGCTTCACAATTTTACTTCTTAATCAAACCTAACTCTTCTATGTGATTAAATGTTGATTTCTTTACCAGAACATTTGCAACAGCTGGAGCCCAGCAGGAACAGGGGGGGCACGGCCCGACCCCCCCCAGCGCCTCACCTCCTCCTCCTCCCCTGGGCTCCCTCACAGCCCCTCGCCCCGTGCAGAGGGAGCGCAAACGCAGCCCAGAGGGCAAAGGGGCCGGCCGGCCAGCGTCTATTCAGTCAGTCGCGCACCTATCGAGTCCTGCCAGCGAGTCTGCTCCGGGGCTCGGGGCGCCCCCCGGCGCTCCCCCTGCCCCTCGGACACCTCTGATAGCACATTTCCATACGTTCTGTATGGCACGTCTAAATATTTGGGTGGTTTTAATACTTTGTACCAGCTGTGGTTTGCTGCTAGGTGACTATAAAAGTGAGATTTGGTAAATAATGGTTAGAAATCTTATACTAACGCTACAACTGAAACAACAGACAAGAGTATAGCCGAGCAATTAACTAGCAGAGGTAGGTACTCCTAAGTTTTGCAGTTCTTTGCTCTTATGACTAGATGTTCCCCTGTAAGCTAAATGGGAACAATGCTGAAACTGACCACATGTGATTGAAACTGCGTTAAGCTTCAAGATCAAAGAACAAGGACAAGAATAAAGACTTCGAGGACAGCCAGCAAGAACTTCAAATGGGTCGGTGGTCGCAAAAGCAGCCCTTCGTCTCAAATGGATCCTTCCTTGCACGTGATCGGATGTAGGCAGTGCTATGATAATCGGTTGCCATCGTTTTTATGTATATGTATACTCATCTGATTAATAAGCAATTAGTTATTCTATATAACCTGTTTGTGCTAAAGCTGTGGCACGCACACTAGGTGGAACTATCCCCCGTGCATCCAGCGCTGCAGTGAAGAACGCCTGCTTTCTAAAACTCCAAAATGAGTCTTAGGGAGTTTCGTCGACCGGCTTTTCAGTATCAGAGGTACAAGGGAGGAAAGGAAAAAAAAAAAAAGCAAAAAAAAAAAAAAGCAGGGGTGTGGGAAAGAGAGGGGACCAGGGGACGGAGGGGGCAGGGAGGGACCACAACACCGAAGAGGGGAGACGGGGCCCCGAGGGCCCGGGGCTCACCGCAGCTCTTGTTCTTGGCGCTGCCAAGAGACTTTGCCAGTTCAGCCGCTTCTTTCTCCTTCTCTCCTCCCTTCCTCTTCTGTAACTCCAGTCGCTTGGCTGTCCTCCGCATAACGGAACACGCGAGCCCCTCGCAGCTCTTGCGAGATGAGGCCTCCTAGACACGTAGCCTCGCTCGCTCGTTCACTACGTGGCCGTACCGTGCTGCTGGTCACGCATCACCCTGGCGGTCTGACCTGCTGTGGACTACGAGGAGGGATCCTCCCACACCCACAGAGGCAGGGTCCCTCTGGCCTGCAGCGGGAGGCAGCTGCCAGCCAGATGGCCTTCCGTTTCTTCTTCTTTACCTTTCTGCGGCCTCTCCAGCTTCAGCAGCTCCCGTCCACAGCCAGTAAGCGCTCCGCCTGTCCCTCTGCGCTCCCGTGCCATGAGGAGAGGGAGGCCGGGCAGAGACAGGCCACGCGAGCCTGAGGCTGCTGCAGTCAGCGGCATCTCCGGGGACGAAAGGACAACCCCGCTCACGGCGTGGCCTCTGGCAGAGGGAAAGAGGCAGCAGCGACCGTTATTACCGCAGCTCCACCCTGGCCAGAGCCCCTCCGTCCGCAGGGGCTTCCGCGGACGGACGCCGCTCCTTCCCCGCGCCGCTGCTAACGGCACCCGCCTTAAGGGAGACTCGAGAACACCGGAGGGCCAGCTTGCCGCCCTCACGACAGGGCTCGGGGGCTGCCTGCGGCTGCAGCACAGGCTTCAGGGGAGGGGCTGCAGCTGGGGGCAGCCGCAGGGGCCGAGCGGGGCTGGGGAAAGGCGCCGGGGGAGCTCCGGCGACTCGGGAAGGCGCCCGCTGGCCGCGCCTGGGGGGTGCCCGCCTCCGTCCCCTCTTCCCTTCTGTCGGCTCTCGGGGACCTGCCCGGCGCTGCCCTGGCCCGGCTCGCCTCCGGCGGACCGGGAGCCTGCCGCGGCGGCCGCTTCGCAGCTTCCCGTCCCGCCGGCCCCGGGCGGCCAGCGGGCAGGAGGCACCCGCCGCCGCGGCCGCCGCCGCCCCCGCCGGAGGGGATGGCTCGCCTCACCCGCGGTCCAGGCGCTCGCCCGCTGCCGCCGACAGCCGCGCCCTGCGCGCCGCCACGCTGCTCCCGGGGACCGCGCATGTGTAATATGGAGGAGGGAAAGGAGGGAGGCAGGGCAGGAGATAGGAGAGCAGGGTGCGCAGGGCGAAACAACTCGCGTGGGTTAAAAACTCGTGTGGGTGAAGGGGGTGGGCTGGAGCAGGAGATGGGGGTGTGCATGGCGGAGACACGGACCTAGTGGGGAGGGTAGGTGAGGGTACAAAGGTGCACGGGGGGGTACTAAAACCAGACGTGCTGCTTCACAGAAATACGGTCCCACCTGAATTCAGTAGTAGGCTTTCTTCTGCGCTTAAACACTAATCAGGCATTTAAAAGCTTCAGTAGACTTGCAAACTGAAACCTCTGACAATTTACGTAGTCTTCTAATTTCTGATATCCAGGATATGTGAAAATAACACTCTCAATTCAACAGTTTTCACCGAGAATGATATGTGTTAACCTAAATCACACAAAGTGAATAATATCATGTTAGCCATGTAGCCTTTATTAAGAGGTTGAAATTACCTTCTCGGGATCTTTTAAGCTTCTAAGCGTAAAATAATTAGTGTAGCTTACAGATGTGGAAGAGAAATCTTTTGGTATCATAACCAAAGTAGTCTTCTCCTCTATGAATGGCAACACAATCTGTAATACTGCATCGACACTTCAAAACCCATTCTGTCTCTCCCCTTTTGTCATCCAATGTTGTCTTTTAGATACTTCAAGAAATTCTTTCATGGTCTATCCCATAAAATGAGAAGTAGATTATTACGGAAGAGCTCCACAGATAAAAAGTTAATGCATTAGACTAACTGTGATATAAAAATTACTGGAGATCTATTTATGTGTGATGTTCTGATGAATTATCTAGTTGTTTACAATTGCTAGGACTTCTCTCAGCGGTAAATCACTGGCAATGTGCACGAACACAAGAAACTCTTCACGGGGCACATTCATCCTTTATGCAATTAAATGAAGTTTTTAAATCACAAAAAGATTTGGCTGTTACACAGTCTGTGTAAATTACATGATAGTAACCCAAACCACAAGACCATGTCTCTCCTACTTTGCTCTGTTGCAGAAGAATCTCAGCTTGCAAAACACATCAGTTTTCTGTAACACAGATAACCAGGGTTCACACAGTCAGACTTTTCAGTCAGAAGGCCACAGAAAGAATCATAAAGAGACCGAGTATCTTTTCCTTAAACATCCTGTTTACAGACAGCTATGTTACCTCCAAGTGCTATGAAAGTTACTTTCTCTAAAACTATCTTCCATTTAGTTTTCCTTTTTTTTTTTTTTTTTTTCCCTTTTCTTCCCCTGAAAACAATCTTATAGCTTAATCCTTATAGGATTTTTTTTCAAGTTTTGGTTTTTTCTAACGACTATCAACACATGAACACTCTAAATAGTTTCAGGAAGGTCAGTATTTGCTACAGTTGCACTTGATCCAACATCCCACTTTTTTTTCCACCAAGCAAATGAGTTCAACCAAGTTTCTTTCAAGAGCCATACAGGAGAAAGTACAGATTCTGCTCTGTCTGCTAACAAGCAGGCGAAGGAGCTGCTACCGATTTGAAAACTGTAGAGGCTCTGCTGTGCCCATTTTGAACTGGGGAACAAAAATAGTATTTAGGTCCACTTTTTCTCATTTGCAAAGCAGATCCACTGCCTTGGGAGACTGACCAGAATTACTTGGAACAAACAGTCTTTTTGCCTAGGATCTGTTTGTTAGTTCAGAAAACAGTCACTACGTCCCTGTGATAATATGACACGATTTCATCAAGACATTTCTGTCTCAAGGGGCCCAGCTGTATTTTATTTTCTATTAACACAGCATCTATCCAATTCCGGTCTCTGACTTAAGAGATGAGCAACATGCAATTTCTTCAATGTCTACTTATCACGTGAGGAAGTCAACAAACCTCTTTTCACAGTTACAAGCACTTTTCAAAGATGTGACAGTTCCCTCCGGTCATCAACTGACCCTGAACAAGTTGGAAAATATAAAAGGATCAATAAATGTGAGAAAGACCTTTGGTATGAGGGAACCCAGACAAACCCGTGCAGCAGCTTTCTTCTCTATTGATTGGAAGAGAATGCTGTTTGGCTGCTGCTTCTACGGATAATCCACAAATTATTTGCTATTCTTCTTAGCCAAAGGGCTAAGGCAGTGCCATCAGCAACTTCATAACATACCCTGAAACAAGAAGCAGATATTACAGCTCCAAGTCTGAGGAAACAGCATCAATGATTAAGACAGCTCTAACATGGAAGGCCTGGTAAGTGGCAGTGGTATAAGGCACTAGCAATTTATCAGGGCTCTCTTTCAAATGCTGGCATTTTCTGTGACTTGGATTTTGCCTATTGTTATGAGATCATTACATCACCTATCACACAAGTGTAGCTTTGTTAACTTTGAAAGAAAAGCTGCTAGACAATATACAACACAAAGTTAGACAAGCGAGGGAAGTACACAGGGATTTCACAGGCAATCTGGAATCGGGCACCCGACTTGAATTCCCGGCTTTGAAAACCTCTCTCCAAATGACTTACCATCCTTTCACTAAGATCCAGCAGCAGTTCCCTCCTGTGCCTCATGCTCTTCTTTAGCCAGCCAAAGCCCACGGAGCTGCACTGTAAGCTTGAAGACGAGGATGCCAGCTGCGTGTCCTATTTCTGTCACCTAGTTTTTACGTACCGTTTCTTGCTAATCAAAAGGCCCAGTGATTCCTCCTCACACATCACACTGGAGTTAGTACGTCCAAGCATTATTTCTGCCGCGCTACATTTGCACGGATTAGCTGCTGAACCCTCCAGATGATGTACTGCTTTTCAAGAAGGGTGTAGTATAACTGGCGAGGGTCTACAGTAAGTCCAAGAGGGTGCTCAACGATGTACAGGAGTCTGACTTCAAAGCATAAATTGAAAAACAGCCGCTTAACCTAGAAAGGGCAATACTGAAGAGAAAGAACAATGTTTAAACTCTAAAAGGTAGCTGTAAGGAAGAACTTTTCTGTGCATCCACTGCACACAGTTACACGGAATCATGGGGCTTAAATTACAACCTGAAAAACTTAGGGTATGTGGCAATCTTTGCAACAGTAGTAATAATTACAGGAAATGTTTAAGAATAAATTAGGCAAGCATTTGTCAAGAATGGTACAGAAAGTTGATCATTCACCTCTAGAACGAGAGCAACACTAGACTATCTTTAAAAGTTCTTCTTTCCCCACTGCTGTCCCAAGGCCAGGCACCAGCCCGGCCCGGCCCGGCCAAGGCCAGGCCCCTGCCCGCCGGTTCGGCCCGGCCCCTGCCCGCCGGCCCGGCCCGGCCAAGGCCAGGCCCCTGCCCGCCGGTTCGGCCCGGCCCCTGCCCGGCCAAGGCCAGGCCCCTGCCCGCCGGTTCGGCCCGGCCCCTGCCCGGCCAAGGCCAGGTCCCTGCCCGCCGGCTCGGCCCGGCCCCTGCCCGGCCAAGGCCAGGCCCCTGCCCGGCCAAGGCCAGGCCCCTGCCCGCCGGCTCGGCCCGGCCCGGCCCAGGCCAGGCCCCTGCCCACCGGCTCGGCCCGGCCCGGCCCCTGCCCGGCCGAGGCCAGGCCCCTGCCCGCCGGCTCGGCCCGGCCCCTGCCCGGCCAAGGCCAGGCCCCTGCCCGCCGGCTCGGCCCGGCCCCTGCCCGGCCAAGGCCAGGCCCCTGCCCGCCGGCTCGGCCCGGCCCCTGCCCGGCCAAGGCCAGGCCCCTGCCCGCCGGCTCAGCCCGGCCTGGCCAAGGCCAGGCAAGGCCAGGCCCCTGCCCGGCCAAGGCCAGGCCCCTGCCCGCCGGCTCGGCCCGGCCCCTGCCCGGCCAAGGCCAGGCCCCTGCCCGCCGGCTCAGCCCGGCCTGGCCAAGGCCAGGCAAGGCCAGGCCCCTGCCCACCGGCTCGGCTCGGCCCGCCCCGGCCCGGGCAAGGCCAGGCCCCTGCCCGCCTGCTCGGCCCGGCCCCTGCCCGGCCAAGGCCAGGCCCCTGCCCGCCGGCTCAGCCCGGCCCCTGCCTGGCCAAGGCCAGGACCATGCCCGCCGGCTCGGCCAGGCCCGGCCAAGGCCCGGCCCTCGGCTCGGCCCGGCCCGGAGAAGGCCAGGCCCCTGCCCGCCGGCTCGGCCTGGCCCGGCCCGGACAAGGCCAGGCCCCTGCCTGCCGGACCGGCCCAGACAAGGCCAGGCCCCTGCCCGCCGGCCCGGCCCGGACAAGGCCAGGCCCCTGCCCGCCGGCTCGGCACCCCCCGGCCCGGCCCGGCCAAAGCCAGGCCCCTGCCCGCCGGCTCGGCCCAGCCAAAGCCAGGCCCCTGCCCGCCGGCTCGGCCCGGCCCGGGCAAGGCCAGGCACCTGCCCGCCGGCTCGGCCCGGCCCGGCCAAGGCCAGGCCCCGGCCCGCCGGCACGGCCAAGGCCCGGCCTGGCCCAGGCTAGGCCCCTGCCCGCCGGCTCGGCCCAGCCCGGCCAAGGCCAGGCCCCTGCCCGCCGGCTCGGCCCGGCCCAGGCCAGGCCCCTGCCTGGCCAAGGCCAGGCCCATGCCAGGCCCCTGCCTGGCCAAGGCCAGGCCCATGCCCGCCGGCTCGGCCCGGCCCGGGCCAGGCCCCTGCCCGCCGGCTCGGCCCGGCCAAGGCCAGGCCCCTGCCCGCCGGCTCGGCCCGGCCCGGCCCCTGCCCGCCGGCTCGGCCCGGCCCGGCCCTGGCCAGGCCCCTGCCCGCCGGCTCGGCCCGGCCCGGCCCTGGCCAGGCCCCTGCCCGCCGGCTCGGCCCGGCCCGGCCCTGGCCAGGCCCCTGCCCGCCGGCTCGGCCCGGCCCGGCCCTGGCCAGGCCCCTGCCCGCCGGCTCGGCCCGGCCCGGCCCTGGCCAGGCCCCTGCCCGCCGGCTCGGCCCGGCCCGGCCCTGGCCAGGCCCCTGCCCGCCGGCTCGGCCCGGCCCGGCCCAGGCCAGGCAAGGCCAGGCCCCTGCCCGCCGGCTCGGCACCCCCCCGGCCCGGCCCGGCCAAAGCCAGGCCCCTGCCCGCCGGCTCGGCACCCCCCGGCCCGGCCCGGCCAAAGCCAGGCCCCTGACCGCCGGCTCGGCCCAGCCAAGGCCAAGCCCCTGCCCGCCGGCTCGGCCGGGCCCGGCCCGGCCCGGCCAAGGCCAGGCCCCTGCCCGCCGGCTCGGCCGGGCCCGGCCAAGGCCAGGCCCCTGCCCGCCGGCTCGGCCGGGCCCGGCCAAGGCCAGGCCCCTGCCCGCCGGCTCGGCCGGGCCCGGCCAAGGCCAGGCCCCTGCCCGCCGGCTCGGCCCGGCCCGGCCCGGACAAGGCCAGGCCCCTGCCCGCCGGCCCGGCCCGGCCCGGACAAGGCCAGGCCCCTGCCCGCCGGCCCGGCCCGGCCCGGACAAGGCCAGGCCCCTGCCCGCCGGCTCGGCCCGGACAAGGCCAGGCCCCTGCCCGCCAGCTCGGCACCCCCCGGCCCGGCCCGGCCAAAGCCAGGCCCCTGCCCGCCGGCTCGGCCCAGCCAAAGCCAGGCCCCTGCCCGCCGGCTCGGCCCGGCCCGGACAAGGCCAGGCACCTGCCCGCCGGCTCGGCCCGGCCCGGCCAAGGCCAGGCACCTGCCCGCCGGCTCGGCCCGGCCCGGGCAAGGCCAGGCCCCGGCCCGCCGGCTCGGCCCGGCCCGGGCAAGGCCAGGCCCCGGCCCGCCGGCTCGGCCAAGGCCCGGCCTGGCGCAGGCTAGTCCCCTGCCCGCCGGTTCGGCCCGGCCCGGCCAAGGCCAGGCCCCTGCCCGCCGGTTCGGCCCGGCCCCTGCCCGGACAAGGCCAGGCCCCTGCCCGCCGGTTCGGCCCGGCCCCTGCCCGGACAAGGCCAGGCCCCTGCCCGCCGGTTCGGCCCGGCCCCTGCCCGGACAAGGCCAGGCCCCTGCCTGCCGGTTCGGCCCGGCCCCTGCCCGGACAAGGCCAGGCCCCTGCCCGCCGGCCCGGCCCGGCCAAGGCCAGGCCCCTGCCCGCCGGCTCGGCACCCCCCGGCCCGGCCCGGCCAAAGCCAGGCCCCTGCCCGCCGGCTCGGCCCGGCCCGGGCAAGGCCAGGCCCCTGCCCGCCGGCTCGGCCCGGCCCGGGCAAGGCCAGGCCCCTGCCCGCCGGCTCGGCCCGGCCCGGCCAAGGCCAGGCCCCTGCCCGCCGGCTCGGCCCGGCCCCTGCCCGGCCAAGGCCAGGCCCCTGCCCGCCGGCTCGGCCTGGCCCGGCCCCTGCCCGGCCAAGGCCAGGCCCCTGCCCGGCCAAGGCCAGGCCCCTGCCCGCCGGTTCGGCCTGGCCCCTGCCCGGCCAAGGCCAGGCCCCTGCCCGGCCCGGCCCAGGCCAGGCCCCTGCCCGGCCCGGCCCAGGCCAGGCCCCTGCCCGCCGGCTCGGCCCGGCCCGGCCCGGCCCAGGCCAGGCCCCTGCCCGCCGGCTCGGCCCGGCCCGGCCCAGGCCCGGCCCCTGCCCGGCCGAGGCCAGGCCCCTGCCCGCCGGCTCGGCCCGGCCTGGCCCAGGCCAGGTCCCTGCCCGGCCCAGGCCAGGCCCCTGCCCGCCGGCTCGGCCCGGCCCGGCCAAGGCCCGCCCGAGGCCAGGCCCCTGTCCACCGGCTCGGCCCGGCCCGGCCAAGGCCCGCCCGAGGCCAGGCCCCTGCCCGCCGGCTCGGCCCGGCCCGGCCAAGGCCCGCCCGAGGCCAGGCCCCTGCCCGTCGGCTCGGCCCGGCCCGGCCCAGGCCCGCCCGAGGCCAGGCCCCTGCCCGCCGGCTCGGCCCGGCCCGGCCAAGGCCCGCCCGAGGCCAGGCCCCTGCCCGCCGGCTCGGCCCGGCCCGGCCAAGGCCCGCCCGAGGCCAGGCCCCTGCCCGCCCGAGGCCAGGCCCCTGCCCGCCCGAGGCCAGGCCCCTGCCCGCCGGCTCGGCCCGGCCAAGGCCAGGCCCCTGCCCGCCGGCTCGGCCCGGCCCGGCCCCTGCCCGCCGGCTCGGCCCGGCCCGGCCAAGGCCCGGCCCCTGCCCGCCGGCTCGACCCGGCCCCGGCCCGGCCCAGGCCAGGCCCCTGCCCGCCGGCCCGGCCCGGCCCCGGCCCGGCCCAGGCCAGGCCCCTGCCCGCCGGCCCGGCCCGGCCCAGGCCAGGCCCCTGCCCGCCGGCCCGGCCCGGCCCGGCCCCGGCCCGGCCCAGGCCAGGCCCCTGCCCGCCGGCCCGGCCCGGCCCCGGCCCGGCCCAGGCCAGGCCCCTGCCCGCCGGCCCGGCCCGGCCAAGGCCAGGCCCCTGCCCGCCGGCTCGGCCCGGCCCGGCCAAGGCCAGGCCCCTGCCCGCCGGCTCGGCCCGGCCCGGCCAAGGCCAGGCCCCTGCCCGCCGGCCCCCCTCACCCCATCCAGCCGCTCGCCCTCCCTCTCTTCCCGCCGCCTCCGCACACAGCCGCAGCCCGGCGCTGCCCGAGGAAACCCTCACCTGACAGCAGCCGCCACCTCCGCACAGCCCCGCACCCCCGGGGTGAGCTGAGCTGATGGGCTGAGCTCCAATCTCCCCAGAAACCTCTGCCCTGACACCAGAGTCTCTGTAAACAGTTTCTGACCTCTTTTGGCACGTCACAGGATAGTAACCCAAACCACAAGACCATGTCTGTCCTACTTTGCTCTGTTGCAGAAGAATCTCAGCTTGCAAAACACATCAGTTTTCCGTAACACAGATAACCAGGGTTCACACAGTCAGACTTTTCAGTCAGAAGGCCACAGAAAGAATCATAAAGAGACCGAGTATCTTTTCCTTAAACATCCTGTTTACAGACAGCTATGGTACCTCCAAGTGCTATGAAAGTTACTTTCTCTAAAACTATCTTCCATTTAGTTTTCCTTTTTTTTTTTTTCCTTTTCTTCCCCTGAAAACAATCTTATAGCTTAATCCTTATAGGATTTTTTTCAAGTTTTGGTTTTTTCTAACGAGTATCAACACATGAAAACTCTAAATAGTTTCAGGAAGGTCAGTATTTGCTACAGTTGCACTTGATCCAACATCCCACCTTTTTTTTCCAACAAGCAAATGAGTTCAACCAATTTTCATTCAAGAGCCATACAGGAGAAAGTACAGATTCTGCTCTGTCTGCTAACAAGCAGGCGAAGGAGCTGCTACTAATTTGAATACTATACAGGCTCTGCTGTGCCCATTTTGAACTGGGGAAGAAAAATAGCCCTTCCTGTTTCAACATTTAGGTCCACTTTTTCTCATTTGCAAAGCAGATCCGCTGCCTTGGGAGACTGACCAGAATTACTTGGAACAAACAGTCTTTTTGCCTAGGATCTGTTTGTTAGTTCAGAAAACAGTCACTACGTCCCTGTGATAATATGACACGATTTCATCACTACATTTCTGTCTCAAGGGGCCCAGCTGTATTTTATTTTCTATTAACACAGCATCTATCCAATTCCGGTCTCTGACTTAAGAGATGAGCAACATGCAATTTCTTCAATGTCTACTTATCACGTGAGGAAGTCAACAAACCTCTTTTCACAGTTACAAGCACTTTTCAAAGATGTGACAGTTCCCTCCGGTCATCAACTGACCCTGAACAAGTTGGAAAATATAAAAGGATCAATAAATGTGAGAAAGACCTTTGGTATGAGGGAACCCAGACAAACCCGTGCAGCAGCTTTCTTCTCTATTGATTGGAAGAGAATGCTGTTTGGCTGCTGCTTCTACGGATAATCCACAAATTATTTGCTATTCTTCTTAGCCAAAGGGCTAAGGCAGTGCCATCAGCAACTTCATAACATACCGTGAAACAAGAAGCAGATATTACAGCTCCAAGTCTGAGGAAACAGCATCAATGATTAAGACAGCTCTAACATGGAAGGCCTGGTAAGTGGCAGTGGTATAAGGCACTAGCAATTTATCAGGGCTCTCTTTCAAATGCTGGCATTTTCTGTGACTTGGATTTTGCCTATTATTATGAGATCATTACATCACCTATCACACAAGTGTAGCTTTGTTAACTTTGAAAGAAAAGCTGCTAGACAATATACAACACAAAGTTAGACAAGCGAGGGAAGTACACAGGGATTTCACAGGCAATCTGGAATCGGGCACCTGACTTGAATTCCTGGCTTTGAAAACCTCTCTCCAAATGACTTACCATCCTTTCACTAAGATCCAGCAGCAGTTCTCTCCTGTGCCTCATGCTCTTCTGTAGTCAGCCAAAGCCCACGGAGCTGCACTACAAGCTTGAAGACCAGGATGCCAGCTGCGTGTCCTATTTCTGTCACCTAGTTTTTACGTACCGTTTCTTGCTAATCAAAAGGCCCAGTGATTCCTCCTCACACATCACACTGGAGTTAGTACGTCCAAGCATTATTTCTGCCGCGCTACATTTGCACGGATTAGCTGCTGAACCCTCCAGATGATGTACTGCTTTTCAAGAAGGGTGTAGTATAACTGGCGAGGGTCTACAGTAAGTCCAAGAGGGTGCTCAACGATGTACAGAAGTCTGACTTCAAAGTATAAATTGAAAAACAGCCGCTTAACCTGGAAAGGGCAATACAGAAGAGAAATAACAATGTTTAAACTCTAAAAGGTAGCTGTAAGGAAGAACTTTTGTGTGCATCCACTGCACACAGTTACACGGAATCATGGGGCTCAAATTACAACCTGAAAAACTTAGGGTATGTGGCAATCTTTGCAACAGTAGTAACAATTACAGGAAATGTTTAAGAATAAATTAGGCAAGCATTTGTCAAGAATGGTACAGAAAGTTGATCATTCACCTCTAGAATGAGAGCAACACTAGACTATCTTCAAAGGTTCTTCTTTCCCCACTGCTGTCCCTCTCCGTATTTCTACCCTCAAACACAAGCATCATCCCCAGCTCTGCACTTACAATTCTATCTGCATATGCACATGTCTAGAGATGCACATTTATTTCTTCGTTACACACAGCTGAAGGAGAGTACTCATAGGTAAGCCAATTTACATAAACAGCTTCTGAAAGTTAAACACCTCGGCTTCTTGCAAAACGTCAGCCCAACAGAACACCGTCAGCCCAACAGAACACCGGGAGCGGTATGTAAATCCTTATGCCAAAATTGCGTTCTCTTAAATCTTATGAAAACCATTTCTAACATAAAGCCTGACCTGACTGGTCTATTTTCTGACACTCCCCTTCTCTGTCATCAGGTACTTATTAGATAGTAAAACAACTGACGGGGTAAACACCATAACTAGCACAATAGCTGACTTCCGTAGCAGTTGCATATCAGGTCTGAAGAAATGTGAGTTTAGTAGGTGTATAGGTAGATACACATTCAGAAATGCACAAGAACTGAAAGGAGTAATCTGTAACTGGTAGACTAAGAACACTGCAATAGCATGCAATGTAAATCAACATGCACCTATAGGGAAGGGAAGTACAGAAACATTCTTCTGGATTAAAAAAAAAAAAAAAAATACGCAGCAATGGTAGGAAAAGGTACTTGGAACGTGCCACTTTCAGTCCACTGAAACAATGTCTGCAACAGCAGTAAGAACACTGGCAAACTACCTTCTCTGTTCCACAGGGCCTTGAGACCCATACGCATTGTCTGTTGCCACTTGCTGTTAGGAAACAAAGGCACTGCGATCAGTAGAAGCGTGTAGAACACCGAAAATGAAACTTTTGAGTATGTCACATGCAAGATCCTCATTCTCCGTACAGTCTACAAGGTTACACAATTGTAAAATACTTCGTAAGAATGAGAATCCTGACGTTTGCCTTGGATTAAAAAAGTTTTTAAATTCCGTTTCGAGGTTTTTTTCCCCAAGGGTTTTAGAAATAAAAGCGTCTTGGTAAAGTGATTTTCACACACTGCACAGACACAAGCAGTGTTTCTCCCACTGCGAGAGGAGTATCAAAATACTCTTATCTAATATGTTAGACAAGAGTGACCGAGGTCACAGGAGAATCTGTACTTTCCCACTGATTACAAGGAACGGGCCAGCTGCTTTGTGCCTCCTATGCAGCTGGAGCATGCAGTTGCCTGGTAACTTGTTCCGACCTATTGCATCTTAATCACATATACACGTAGGAATACCAAGCTGACCGCTTAGGTTTATCAGCCAAAACAGTTTACAGCAACGCAATAGTTTAGAGCAATTCAGGAAGTTTAACACTGAATTTAGGTATGTGCTTATATGGTTTGATGAACAGAGCTTCTATAAATGAAAGGGAAACAACAGAAGTTATTTATATGTGATTTCAGAACATACAAAAGGTATAGTCTACAAACCAAGTATCAAGTACTAGCAATATTTACCTGTTCAAAGGGCATCATGTAATGTCTCAGACTCAACAAGCATAAACTGACAGACTGTTATGATTTGAAAATTTTAAAAAAGTTCCAATAGTGTGCCCAAAATGGAGGTGTTTCAGTGTTCAGGCTAGACTCCTTGTCTCCAGTAAATACACATCTTAATTCTAACACAGGATAAAAACCGATTTATAAATGTCCTCTTGTAAAAATGAAACCGTTCCAATCACCCTGTTCACTCCTATTTAAGATATTAAATAGGGCAAATCAGAAGTAACTTGAACCAATCCCTCCCACCCAGCTATAAACCAGGACCATACACAGCCCTTGCAGACTACACAAGATCCTGTCTCATTCCAGCCACATCATTAGCATAAGCTGTGCAAACCCATGCAAATCAACAGGTTTTCCAGGCATAAAAGCAGACTCCAACAGCAGTTAAGCCACTTCTTACAACTGACAAGGTCATACTTCCATCCCTGATCATAGCACAAGAACAAAAGAGAATGGGTCCTTATTGTCCTTCATGAACTTGAGGGGCTGCAAGAAACCAGTGAAGTTACAAGCCTGGATTCTGTAATGTCGCTATCAGCATAATTTCCAGATCAAAGATCCGGCCTCCTGTTAAGATCATCAAACATAATTTTGAGTTTGGAGGACAGGTCATCACAACACTATGTTAGGTAGAGTATAAAACCTTATCATCAGATTCTCAGCTAGTTTAAGTCAATGTATTCTGTGTGTTCCGCTGAAGTCAATGAAACTAAACACACTATCACAGGAAAGAGGTATTTCAGCATGCCTCAGACCTGGAAAACTATCTTGAAAAATGCCCATAACTTTTAACACAAATTCTCTGCACTTCCCACGATCTCTCAACAGCGAGCAGTAGTAAGACCCTAACAGTTACTTGCAACCTATTTCTTGCATAGCATTCATTTTTATTTTAATTTTAAAAGGGGCAACTAATACATAAGATTTTTGCAGCTACTCACAAAAATCAATAAGCAAAGACATTTGTTCCAAGATTTAAATTACTTGTATAATTTAAAAAACTATCAAAGCTCTGTAAAGTAAAAAAGATACATTTACCTACTAATGTAGGAAACTACAGACAAACTTCAGGAAATGACCAAAGGTGCAGAGGATAGGCTAATAGGCTAAGGTAGAAAAACAACAACAACAAAAAAAAACCCAGGAGTTCTACAGAAAAATGAGTGAGCAGCCCACAGCACTGGCAGACAACAGATTTTTTTATACCCACTTCCTCCACCCCTTCTTCCTATTCCCTCCCCCCCCCTTTTTTTTTTTTTAAGGGAAATAATTATTCTATTGTGAAACATATTGTCAGTGATGCAGTTGAAGCCAAAAGTTTACATGAGTTCAGGAGAGGATTAACCGAATTCTAAGACATGTGCCAACACAACTGCTATAGAAAGCATCTGCATCACGGTGAAATGCAAACAGCTACTCTGATAACGACACATTATTATTCACTAAATTTGCCTTTGCCTTTTACCCTGTTGTATAGTTACTAATGTTGAAAAGAGTCACTGCTGTGCAAGAAACTAAAACTTACAGTGCTTCATGCTGGGAGAGAACTGTGGCCCGTCAGCTCGTGGCTGTGAAGCCTTACAACTTAACACGTTGCAGTTGCACACCAACAAGTTCTGAGGTGGACTGCTGACTGTATTCAATAGTCACAGCTTAGGTAGGAGGATATGATAAACTTGACTTATTTGCCTTTAACCGATGCTCCAAATATGTTAAAGTCGTTCTTAAAGCAGGTTACTGGTTTGATTACCCTTCATACAAAATCCTCCTTCAAATGGAGGTTTCTCTTCTCTTCTTTTCAGATTTAAGGCATGAACAGAAACCACACCTGCATCATCACTGAAATCAGTGCCTATTTTTCAATCAACTTTAGCAGCAGCATCAGAATTCGTCCTCAAGTACCGTTCATAAAGCAAATGCTTCATTCTTCAAAACTTTTTTTAGCAAAGGTTAGTAATGCTGTACCACAGACTCTCACGCCCAGTCACACATGTTCTTCCCGAGACCGTTACGCAGCTTAGTATTTTAAAAATCGCCATCCTAACTGCGTACCTGATACTACTGGTTCTCCCCTTTTTAAAGTCTGATGTTAAGGAAAAGCTGCAAGTCCTACAAAACCAGGCAGACTTGCTTGTTCATGCCAAAGAGAAAAAGGTTAAGCATTATTAAAAAATAAGACTATTGCCTACCTTTAAGTATCCATAAAGCTATCAACATGAACCGTATGGTGGCCTGTTAGCATCGCTATTTGAACACGGGCATGCAAAATGTCCTTCAGTTAAATTCCAAACTCTATGAAGTAATTGGTGGGCAATTCCCCAAGGATAAAACGTCTATCAAAAGCCAACAGTAAGCCAGAAATCTCTTTCCGTTTCATAGGGTAAAAAAAAATAAATACAGTGAATCCTGAAAAAAGAAATAGATATTAGACAGGGAACGCCTATATACTTATAGGGCAAGTAATAAAACATTTAGTGTTTTGATTTTTTTCTTTTTATTTATGTCATCACAATAGTTAGACAAACATGGAAACATTTGCAACAGCAATACTTGGGTCACTTTAAAATCTTGGTAACACTGAAATACAGGGCAGCGAAAGCTAATGATGTGGGGAGGGGACTTTAGGTCTTATTATTTTCAGACACATTCACACACACACATATATCTATATACACACGCGCACTCCACAACTCCAAAGAGCTATCTTAACTATGTCTGCCAGTAAACGGAAATAGTAGGCAGAAAGGAACCATATCCATACTAAGACAGTTAGCTGTGTCGTAAAACTGAAGATCACTGCAACCAGTGCCATCTTAAAGAAGAAGGAAAAAAAAAAAAAAAAAAACCAACACCAAAAAACCTGAAAGGAACCATCGCTGTGCATGTCATAAGCATGAAGTTATTTTAACCTGGTGACTACTCTGCTCTATACTTTAAGCATCGTGAAGTTTTTATGTGTTTTTAAGGTCTAAGGTTACTATTTTAAATGACCTACTTGTAGTGGCAGCCCAAGTAGCATTCTGGAGAACACCACAGTGCCCACAGCTTCTACAGGTCAGTGCAGTCTGATCAAGCACTACATTTCTAGGGGAGGAAAACAAAAAAACACTACCGCTCATTTATTCAATTGAAAAGCTTATTACCTGTACCTTCCAAAGCAACAGGCTACAGGAACACTGAATGCAAAGTAAACCAGACCCATCTGGAATAATCTGACCTCTCAGCTCCAAGTTACACATCTTTCATTTCGTATTTTAAGGGATTAACAGCATTTGGATGCACAGAAACTGTCTTTACAGTGATGTCTGCAGACCTCCGAGTCACAAGTTAAAAATGTCTTCCTAAATTATAACAGTATTAGCACTTCCTCTGAAAGGAGTGAAAAAAACACAACCAGGGAAGGAGGAAAGTGACACACCACCAAGGTTTTTTTTCCCCAGAGATAACAAAATCCTGAGAGAACAAGATGCTTGTGCTATCAGAATAAAAATCCCCAAAGAAACAAAAGAGTTTACCTTTCCCTTGGAAAAGTTACTTTTGAGTCAAGATCTGCTCTTTTTCTCTCCCAACCATGAAATCTCTCTTCAGCTTAAGACTCTCTTCTACTGCAGTAGAAATTTAGTGCACATGCTGGAACCTGGACAGAATCTTATTTAAAAAAACAAACAATACAATAGTACTACAGTGGCTAGAAATCTTTTACATATTCTGATGAAAAGACTCAACTTATTTCTAGGAAATAAAGTGTTTGGGGCCAAAGCCAACGCATGATGTTCATGTAAGGTTAAATTTTTATTAATTTTTTTCTTTTTTTAAATTGATATATTGAAAAAAGCTGGAGAAGGAAGCAGGGACAGAAATGAAAAACCATTCAGGGAGTCAGTGGTATAGACTGCCAGCACGCAACCTAAATATTGTAATTGCAGATCACATAGTCAGAACAAGCCAGTCAAAAGTAGCACACTCCCTGGGAGAGGGGCGGGAGTCTCTTCCCCCTTGTCTTTCAAGCCAAGACCCAACTAGCAGAAGGCAGCTTTTCTGTCAGATAAAGCAAGGCAAAAGGATCATGTACAGCAACTTCCTTGCAGCCTCTTGCTCCTGAGCACCCTTCTTCACCTCTTTCTCTCTTTCTTCTGGTGATGGGAAGGCAAAGCATGTTCTGTTCCTGTGAGCCCATACTGCTTGTCCCTATAGTCACAGCAGGCACCTGTGATTCCTCTCCGAAGACATTTACGCATAGAAATCAGTTGAGTGGTGTGTTACGGAAGCATAAGCTGCAGTGGACGTGATTCTGAATCAGTTATTGTTTTGCCCATCATGACAAAATAAAACCGGCAATTTCTTACTTTATAGAAATCCTCCTAAAGTAGTAGTTGCCCCCAATCGCTGTCAAGTTTTTGTATCACAGGAGAACAAATGCAGCCAAAAGAACATCTTCTCTAAAATGACCACTCCGAACTGCACAAGCAGGCAGGCACAGGCAGCTCCCGATTTAATTAAGCGTATGTACACAGCACCACTTAGTGGTGCAAGCGGAGTCACCGCTGATAGGAATGAGAAGCTTGAACACCAACCTTCCCTCCCCGGCCCCCTGGACACTGCAGCCTGATCTTGACAAATTGACCGCCTGGATAAAGCAAGCTATCTGGCAACTAAAAAGATCCATTGTACTTTTCTGCTCAGTACACCTAAAGATACAGATTCACCCTCTAAATCTCGGCCAATTTCTTGAATACCACCAACACTCAGAACAGGTTTCAAATGGCAACGTGGCAGGACAAAGTAATAAATACTTATCCTTAAGTCTGCTAACTTTCTAAACCTTTGCCTAGACCTTAAGGAAATGTAAAAACAAACAAACTACTGCAAAGTTCAATACGCAAGCCACGCAAAGTTAAGGCTATCAAGTAGGAACCTGATTACGAGTATAAATCATGCAATAGCTACTCTATGACATGGATGTCCTGAACAGATCATCCTCTACAGTGTAAGTCCAAGGTACAAACCCATCAGCACCTCCTTCCCTCTCTGTATCGCTGTGGTTACCTGCTCTGTGCCCAGAGCCAAAAAGAATCCCGACGTTGGAGTTACTGTTCCTTTTATGCCCAGCCCCATACTTCTTTCCTGACGGAGAGGTGACGCACCTGATTTGAGGTGGAGTGCAGACAACCTTCTCATCTAGTGCTGGGCAGTTTATTTGTCCCACAAACAAACCCCAGGAAAGAGAATGCACGGTTGGACGGGTGCACTTGAGATTTTGACCACGCGGTAGCACCGTTAACTGCTGAAAGAGCAGGACTCTCTGCCGTTCTGTGTCCATGTCACGACTGCCCTCACGTCCCCAGTCTGCACCCAGCTCCTCCAGGGTGTGCAGAGGGGCTTCCAGCCCTGGCTCAGCAGGCGTCCACATAAGATCCCCCAGCCAAGAGGGGGGTGTATGCTCACCTGCCACATCGATACCGTGGGTACATTAAAAGCCACCCCCCAACTCTTTCCCCAGGAGTGATTGGGGGAGGCTCTTCAGTCATCTGGCTGTAAACCCCCTCCCCCTCAGGGAGACCAACATCCAGGCATGCCTTGCTCTAACTCCCCAAATCCACTGCCCTCCGAGGAATAAAAGGCGTCTGGGCCACTCCCCCGGCTCTAATCTGCAGATATGCCTGGCTTCCCAGAAGTAGGCTGAGAAAGCCAGCGTTAAGGCACTCCTTCCCACGCCCAGATCCACAAAATCCTCAGAGAAAAGAAGAAAAATAGCCACTTCACTGCAGCAGGAAGTAAATAAACTTGGGGGACACAGGAGGCCAGTTCTCCCGGGGTCAATGGAAGGGAGGGCTAGATGCAACGTATCTGAGGATTTTCCATGTGCACAGCTGAAACAGCCATGTCTCAAGCAGGGATACGTCCCATTTACGGCAGTTCCTCCCCACTTCTCATCCCCAAAAGACAAACTCGGGCCTCTGCCTTCTCCGTGTGTAGCTCCCCACTCCCTTCAGCATGGAGCTGCGAGGCTCTGGGTTTGTGGAGAACCACAGGTGGGAAACCGAGGCTACTAATGGTGACCACAGAGAACAGACCAGCTCGGAGGGGGCGAGGAGGGCCGATGCACAATTTCTACGTTTGAATTTGTTGGGAACTTGGTGGGAGTCACAGGCTTGCAAGCCACAACCCACAAGCTTGCAAGGCACAACCCCAGCTATCCAGGACATGGGCTTCCCAAGATCACAAACCTCCGGGGACGGGGACGGCGCCTGCGCCGGCGAGCGAACGCCGGGCTGCCCCAACGCGAAGCACGGCGCATGCGCCCGGGAGGCGCGTCCGCACGGCTGGTCGGGGAGCGGGCGCAGCGGGAAGCCCGCGGAAAACCACGCGAAACCGGCAACGCTCCCGAGTCTGACCTGGTCGGACTCCGGGGGCCGCGAGGACTACACCGCGCACGAGAGCCGCGCTGCTGCCCGGCCGCCGAGTCCGCGAAAAACTACAGCTCCCGGCATGCCCCGGGAGGCAGCCTGCCCTGCTGCCTGACCCCGAGGGGACGCCGCTTCCGTTCCCCCCCACCTCCCCACGCTGGCGCAGCGGCAGTTCCCGCCGAGCCCCCAGCGCCGCTCCGGGTAGCTCCGGCACGGCGCGGCCCCGCTGCCGCTCCGTGCGTGCAACACGGACCCCGCCGTCCTCCTCGGGGCTTTCCCCGGGACCCGCCGGCCGACTGCGCAGCCCCGCCACGGGGCCCGGTGAGCCCCCACCCCCGCGCGCCCGTTCTCTCAGCCGCCCTGTCAGCGCCCCACCCCTCACCCCCGCGCGCCCGTTCTCTCAGCCGCCCTGTCAGCGCCCCCCCCCCCCGCGCGCACGTTCTCTCAGCCGCCCTGTCAGCGCCCCACCCCCCATCCCCGCGCGCACGTTCTCTCAGCCGCCCTGTCAGCGTCCCCCCCCCCCATCCCCGCGCGCACGTTCTCTCAGCCGCCCTGTCAGCGTCCCCCCCCCCATCCCCGCGCGCACGTTCTCTCAGCCGCCCTGTCAGCGTCCCCCCCCCCATCCCCGCGCGCACGTTCTCTCAGCCGCCCTGTCAGCGCCCCGCCCCCCACCCCCGCGCGCACGTTCTCTCAGCCGCCCTGTGAGCCCCCAGGGCTCCCCCCCCGGCCTCGGCACAGGCGGCCCCCACCTCCCCCGGGCCACCCCCGCCTCCGACGTTCGCGCTCCGAGGGGTGCCCGGCCCCGCTCACCTTCTCCCTCGGGGCAGCCGCAGCCCGGTCACTGCTCAGCTCCGCTCCTGCCTGGGCTCCCGGCGGCCCCTCCCCTTGCCAGGGAGGGGGCGTCGCCATCAGCCTCTCACTGCCCGCACCTGCGGCTCCTCCAGCCCCGGCCCGCAGCTGTGGTACCGAAACCCGGAACCAAACCCCTCACCACCAAGGTGAAGTGAAGCAGCAGGCACTGCCTTGACTGAGTGACAGATGTCAAGAGTCATCTGATGTGGAAGAGGTGTTAACTGGGGTCAAAATACAGATTTTAATACCCATCTTATTTTAGTTCTAAGACTTGGCGATTGCCAGGTATCATCTTTTCGATTTCCCCAGGTCCACCCGCGAGCGAGGCCACAAGGGAGATTTCTTCCAGAGAGAGGATAGAGTTATTAAGTCTCAAGACCACGATTTGCTTTTCTCCTTCATGAAGAGGTGAGTGGATCATATAGCATCACTAGTCACCCAAGCAGTTAAGCCTGAACTTTTCACCTGTCCTTTAATGCTGTCAACTCCAAGCTAAATTTTTCCTGTTATTAAGAGGGGACCAAAGATCATGTGAAGTATTATTATCCTTTCTACAAATACACCCCCATCTTGGAGCTTTAGCTACTAGAGAAGGTCTTGGGAGTTTGGGGTCAGAGGAGCTAGCTGCAAGTACAAACTTTCATACAGCTCTGTTTAGGATGTGTGATGTTTCTCTGGTTGTCTAAACCGGTCTAAATTTCCACAGGTGGTCCCAACTCTGGGTGGCTCTAACAAGGATCCTGGAACTCCAGTAAGTTCTAAACATCGTTTTATATTTTAAACATGATCCCAAGTTCCTTTTTGCACTTGTCTCTACGGTTTTGGCAGCTGACAGCCCCGAGGGGTGCTTGTACAAGTTTCTCCCGAAGGGCGAGTAAATTAATTCTTTTGTCCGTGAGGTGGATGGTTTGGTAACGTTATAATTCACAACGCTATAATTCCTTCTTTCAAATTTAAAAAAAATAATTGCCTTTTAAATCCATCCAATTGAATCTGCTAAAATGATTCTCGTTGTTCTACCTCTTTTCTCAAGTTTTGGTTAAATTCAATGTCAGTATTCTCCACGGAACTAGATTTTCATCTGACTTTGGAATCGGAAAGGCAGGCTGTTACCGAGGTTAAATTCTGTGTCTTTACAAAACTTTGAATCAGTTACAAAACTAGATTATTTTTTTTAATTCAAATTACAAAACCGGTTAATATCAAGATGAATAGTTCAAACAATAATTGTTTCATTTTGTTTATCTCATGTTTAGAACCCCTCAAAAAAACCCACATACACCCTCTAAACACACAAAAAGATTATTGCCCTCGACAATATTCCTAATAGCAACCCCAACATTATAAACTTTACACAACTGTTTTCCCAAATAGATAACGTGAAACTTACTTATAGATTTTCCGTTTTAAAGGGACAGTTTCTTTAGACTTCCAGTTTCTTGTTGGGTGCTTTCTTTATTCTCGAATAATGAAGCCAAGGTTCTTCTCCCAGACCTTTACTGCTACAAGTGTTGTTAAAATGACTCGATACGGTCCTTTCCACTTCTCGGTGATTTTATATATATTCAGTCTCCTGGTCGGAAGGGATGCGCTGCTACGTCCAGTTCTAAGGGTCCAGCTGTGGAGACATACTGACAAAGTTCTTGAAAAGAATTGCTTAAAGAAATCATAACACCTTTTAAAAACATATCTCCAAAGGCACTCAAGATACTCAGAACACAGGACTCTTGATATGGTCTTTCATACAACATTTCCTAAAGACTTGGCTTTTCTTTCTCTTCTGGCTATACTCCGATTCTTAATAGAGCCACGGGTAACGCTTTAACCCATGTGAGGAGTGAGGTTTCCTGACAAATTTTACTCGACAGTTGCTTAAGGATATAGTTCATTCTCTCTCTCTCTCTCTCTGCCCACACACTTGCTTGTGGTCTATGTGGGGTGTGATAGTCTCAATCCATAGATAATACTTGGCTCAACTTGTCTCATAATCTTTGCTATAAAATGAGGGCCATTGTCAGATGACATTCTTACAGGCACCCCATATTTTGGTATTATCTCTTTGAGCAAGACTTTGACTACTTCCCTTGCTTTGTTGGTGCGACAAGGGAAAGCCTTGGGCCACCCAGTAAAGATATCAACTAAAACTAGGACATATCCTTATTTTCAAGGCAATTCTATAAAATCAATTTGCTAATATTCTTCTAAAAAATTTCCTTATTTAATAATCCCAAAGATGATCTTATTACTGGTTCGGGGATAATTTTACATATACATTTCACATCCACTTATAATTGTTTAAACAATCTTTGTCATATTTCGCTTTCTGTTTCCCAGTATACTCTGTGATGTTCAATGGGGCATTTTCTCTTATTATTGTGGGTGGGACTATTATTCGACCTGTCGGTGTTACAGCCTATCCTGTTTCATTTTGTTAGCCTGCAATCTAATAATTAATTCTTCATCTTTTTCATTATAATTTGGAGTTTCTTTAGGCAATTTTATACCTTTCTCTGGAACTAGTGCTAGGATGCCTTTTTCTGCAGCCTCTTCAGCAGCTTTATCAGCCAGTCGGTTACCTGCGTTAGGACCGGTCTTACCTAACGGATGTGCTTTACAGTGCATCATCGTGACTGCTGTTGGTTTTTGAATGCTTTCTAACAATTTCAGTATTTGTTCTGCGTGCTGAACGGCGGTTCCTGGTGCAGATAACAGTCCTCTTTCTCCCCGTATCGCTCCATGTGCACGTACCACTCCAAAAGCATACTTTGAGTCTGTCCAAGTGTTGACTCGCTTTCCTTGACTTAGTTCCAGAGCTCAAGTAAGAGCTATCAATTCAGCCTTTTGGGCAGAGATCATCGAAGGCAAAGTTGGCAACGCAAGTACCTCCTCAGTAGTTATTGTCTATCTCGATAAAACGTTTTCCTTCACAGATGGAACCGCTTCCGTCGGCATATAGTTCCCAATCTGTTTCTTCTAGTGGCACATCTCAGAGATCCAGTCAGCTGGAGTAAACTCTTTCGATTGCCTGCAAGCAGTCACGTTCCAGTTCTCCTTTAACTCGGTCAGTTGTTGAAAACGCAACAGGGTTAACGGCGGTAGTAGTTTTTAGGTAAACATCATCTTGTTCCAGCAACAACACCACTTGGTATTTCAGCATTCTGCTAGGGGATAACCAGTGCCCCCCTTTCCGTTTTAGCACAACAGTTATCATATGGGAAACGTACAGTAATCCTTTCTCCTCAGGCGAACTTACGAGCTTCCTGGATCAGTAGCACAGTTGCAGCGACGGCTCTCGGACGACCAGAGCATCCCAGACTCACGTTATCCAATCGCTTCGAGAAGTAGGCCACAGCTCGCCCACTTGGCCCTAAATATTGGGCCAGGATACCCAGAGCTCTACCTCTTCTTTCACGAGCAGAAAGTTCAAGTGTCTCTTGTGAGATCTGGCAGACGCTAGGGCTGGCACCCCTATTACAGCCTGTTTCAATTCTTGGAAGGTAGCTTTCTCGGCATCGGTCCAATCCGTCGTTTGAGGTTTTGAGCTGCTCCTATAAAGGTCAGGCCAGCAAGCCACAATTTATAATCTACAGGTGACACCACTCGACCATTCCCGGAAATGCTTGTCATTCATTTTTTTAGTCTTAGGTTCGGGGAGACGACACATTGCCTCTTTTCTCTCAGTTCCCAATTGTCTCTGTCCTTTTAGGATTTTAAAACTCAAATTTAAGTTTCTTCTTTCTGGGTTATTTGGGTTTTTTTCTTTTGACACTCGATATCTACTGATTCCCAAAAAGTTCAAAAAGTTAAGAGTTGACTTTGTGCATTGTTCTTCCGTCTCAGCTACCATTAACAGATCGTCCATATATTTCAGCAAGATTTCTTGATTATTTTCTTTCTTCCAAATCTCTAATTCTCGTGCCAATTGATTTCCAAAAATGGTAAGACTATTCTTAAAGCCTTGAGGCAAGACTGTCCACGTATATCGTGTTTTTCTCCCAGTCTCAGGATTTTCCCATTCCAAAGCAAAAACCTCTTGACTATTGGGATCCAAGGGAATACAGAAAAAGGCATCTTTTCGGTCCAACACTGTGAACCATTCTCATTTCTCCGTTAGGGTTGTTAACAAAGTATAAGGATTTGCTACGACCGGATGAATACCTTGTACTATTTGATTTATTGCTCTGAGGAGGTCTTGAACTAATCTATCATCTTTTTCATCAGCCTTTTAAAAGGCAAGATCGGGGTGTTATATCTGGATTCACATTCTATTAACAATTTGTATCTTAAAAATTTTTGTATTACCATTACTAACTCTTTCCGACTTTCCGGTTTTAGGGGGTATTGTTTCATTCTTACCGGATTCGATCCTGGCTTTAAATCAACTCTCACAGGTTCTGCTTTTTGGATTTACCGGGAACTTCCCAGTCCAGACGACTGGAATGACAGCATTACACTTGGACCGGTATAATCTTCTGCTTTCGGTAAACATCCTGTTAACAACAAAGCCGCTGCTTCGATACGTTTAGTTTCTGGAATTAAAATTTTAAGCTCTCCATTTTTAAATTTAATTTCTGCCTCTAAGTTCTCAAATAGACCTCTCCTTAACAGGAGTTTAGGAGAATTTGGCACATACAAAAACTGCCGAGTGACCCATTGCTTTCCTAATTTCATTGTTAAAGATTTAAAGAAGGGTCTAGTTTCTCGTTCGCTTGTTGCACCAACACCACCAATTTCTTCAAAACTTAACTCTCCCTCTGAGGTATTTAAAACTGAAAAGGTGACTCTAGTGTCAACTCAAATTCAATTTTCTGTTCTCCCAGTTTAGCTGTAACCAGAGGTTCTGCTGGGAGACTCCCCTCCGGTCCCCGTCCGATACGTTCACTTAAAAAGAACAAATCTACATATGGCACTTTATTCCATTTACTCTCTCTCCTACAAAACAACAGTAATTGCAATATAGTATTGTAACTCAAAGTTCTGTTTGTTTACCATTTTTCCTGCAGTTCACCCCAACGTGCCAATAAACATCCCAGCGGTGACGTTTCTGGTAACTTTTCATCAGCAGTTCTATTTCCTGCACTCTTATTCTTAAACAATTTTGCTAATGCCATTATACTTATATACATTCAAATACCAAATACCAAACAAATGCAAACGACAGCTGTCCCAAATAATACACAAAGTCCAACCCAGCAATAGCTTTCGCTTATGACTTACGGGCAGACGCCTAGGCTTCCACTGCAGACGGCTACCCTCCAAGCCCCAACCCTGGGAAGCTTTCGCCGCGCCTCACGGGCAGGCTTTCCAAACAAATTCCAAAGAAGCAGCGCCTTACCTTTTTTCCAGGGAACGCTGCGAGGAGCTTTGCGTGTCGAGGGTGACGGTTCTCCCCGAGAATACCTCGGTGCCGGCCGGAGCTCGATCGACACGCCATCTCGTCCAGTCTCACTCGCAAGGTCCCATCTGGGTCGCCAAAACCGTTACCGAAATCCAGAATAAAACTCCTTAACGCCAACGTGAAGTTAAGAAGCAGGCACTTTGTTTATCGCAGCGCTGGGGACACGGGGGATCGCTCCTCCAAAGGCGTGTCCCACTTAGTATCAAAATCCATCAGTTTTTACAGGCTTTTCCCGTCAGGTCATTGTTACCTAAGCTCCTTCCGTAAAAACGCATACTATGCTCGTTCTTAAATTTAACCGTTGTAACGATCGGTCCTGTGATTATATAACCTTACCAATATTCTTATTTAAAAACAATCATTGGTCAGTGACACTTGGCTCTGCTGACTGGCATCGTCGATACTCAAATCGAGATGGGAAGGGTAAGGGGGTTTCCAAGCAGCAAACTGGTGTCCACGACGGTTTCCTTAGTTTCCTGAAACAGAACGTAGGAAAACCAGTAACTTCCTGGTGAGGTTTCTAGGGTTAGCTGTTTCAAACTTTAACAATATTACGGTCCCTAGCGTCACGCATAACACAGCTCCTAAAGTTTCTATGGCTACGTTTCAAACTTAACAATCCTATACGTTACGCTTCACAATTTTACTTCTTAATCAAACCTAACTCTTCTATGTGATTAAATGTTGATTTCTTTACCAGAACATTTGCAACAGCTGGAGCCCAGCAGGAACAGGGGGGGCACGGCCCGACCCCCCCCAGCGCCTCACCTCCTCCTCCTCCCCTGGGCTCCCTCACAGCCCCTCGCCCCGTGCAGAGGGAGCGCAAACGCAGCCCAGAGGGCAAAGGGGCCGGCCGGCCAGCGTCTATTCAGTCAGTCGCGCACCTATCGAGTCCTGCCAGCGAGTCTGCTCCGGGGCTCGGGGCGCCCCCCGGCGCTCCCCCTGCCCCTCGGACACCTCTGATAGCACATTTCCATACGTTCTGTATGGCACGTCTAAATATTTGGGTGGTTTTAATACTTTGTACCAGCTGTGGTTTGCTGCTAGGTGACTATAAAAGTGAGATTTGGTAAATAATGGTTAGAAATCTTATACTAACACTACAACTGAAACAACAGACAAGAGTATAGCCGAGCAATTAACTAGCAGAGGTAGGTACTCCTAAGTTTTGCAGTTCTTTGCTCTTATGACTAGATGTTCCCCTGTAAGCTAAATGGGAACAATGCTGAAACTGACCACATGTGATTGAAACTGCGTTAAGCTTCAAGATCAAAGAACAAGGACAAGAATAAAGACTTCGAGGACAGCCAGCAAGAACTTCAAATGGGTCGGTGGTCGCAAAAGCAGCCCTTCGTCTCAAATGGATCCTTCCTTGCACGTGATCGGATGTAGGCAGTGCTATGATAATCGGTTGCCATCGTTTTTATGTATATGTATACTCATCTGATTAATAAGCAATTAGTTATTCTATATAACCTGTTTGTGCTAAAGCTGTGGCACGCACACTAGGTGGAACTATCCCCCGTGCATCCAGCGCTGCAGTGAAGAACGCCTGCTTTCTAAAACTCCAAAATGAGTCTTAGGGAGTTTCGTCGACCGGCTTTTCAGTATCAGAGGTACAAGGGAGGAAAGGAAAAAAAAAAAAAGCAAAAAAAAAAAAAAGCAGGGGTGTGGGAAAGAGAGGGGACCAGGGGACGGAGGGGGCAGGGAGGGACCACAACACCGAAGAGGGGAGACGGGGCCCCGAGGGCCCGGGGCTCACCGCAGCTCTTGTTCTTGGCGCTGCCAAGAGACTTTGCCAGTTCAGCCGCTTCTTTCTCCTTCTCTCCTCCCTTCCTCTTCTGTAACTCCAGTCGCTTGGCTGTCCTCCGCATAACGGAACACGCGAGCCCCTCGCAGCTCTTGCGAGATGAGGCCTCCTAGACACGTAGCCTCGCTCGCTCGTTCACTACGTGGCCGTACCGTGCTGCTGGTCACGCATCACCCTGGCGGTCTGACCTGCTGTGGACTACGAGGAGGGATCCTCCCACACCCACAGAGGCAGGGTCCCTCTGGCCTGCAGCGGGAGGCAGCTGCCAGCCAGATGGCCTTCCGTTTCTTCTTCTTTACCTTTCTGCGGCCTCTCCAGCTTCAGCAGCTCCCGTCCACAGCCAGTAAGCGCTCCGCCTGTCCCTCTGCGCTCCCGTGCCGTGAGGAGAGGGAGGCCGGGCAGAGACAGGCCACGCGAGCCTGAGGCTGCTGCAGTCAGCGGCATCTCCGGGGACGAAAGGACAACCCCGCTCACGGCGTGGCCTCTGGCAGAGGGAAAGAGGCAGCAGCGACCGTTATTACCGCAGCTCCACCCTGGCCAGAGCCCCTCCGTCCGCAGGGGCTTCCGCGGACGGACGCCGCTCCTTCCCCGCGCCGCTGCTAACGGCACCCGCCTTAAGGGAGACTCGAGAACACCGGAGGGCCAGCTTGCCGCCCTCACGACAGGGCTCGGGGGCTGCCTGCGGCTGCAGCACAGGCTTCAGGGGAGGGGCTGCAGCTGGGGGCAGCCGCAGGGGCCGAGCGGGGCTGGGGAAAGGCGCCGGGGGAGCTCCGGCGACTCGGGAAGGCGCCCGCTGGCCGCGCCTGGGGGGTGCCCGCCTCCGTCCCCTCTTCCCTTCTGTCGGCTCTCGGGGACCTGCCCGGCGCTGCCCTGGCCCGGCTCGCCTCCGGCGGACCGGGAGCCTGCCGCGGCGGCCGCTTCGCAGCTTCCCGTCCCGCCGGCCCCGGGCGGCCAGCGGGCAGGAGGCACCCGCCGCCGCGGCCGCCGCCGCCCCCGCCGGAGGGGATGGCTCGCCTCACCCGCGGTCCAGGCGCTCGCCCGCTGCCGCCGACAGCCGCGCCCTGCGCGCCGCCACGCTGCTCCCGGGGACCGCGCATGTGTAATATGGAGGAGGGAAAGGAGGGAGGCAGGGCAGGAGATAGGAGAGCAGGGTGCGCAGGGCGAAACAACTCGCGTGGGTTAAAAACTCGTGTGGGTGAAGGGGGTGGGCTGGAGCAGGAGATGGGGGTGTGCATGGCGGGTGTCTCCCGTGGACCTAGTGGGGAGGGTAGGTGAGGGTACAAAGGTGCACGGGGGGGTACTAAAACCAGACGTGCTGCTTCACAGAAATACGGTCCCACCTGAATTCAGTAGTAGGCTTTCTTCTGCGCTTAAACACTAATCAGGCATTTAAAAGCTTCAGTAGACTTGCAAACTGAAACCTCTGACAATTTACGTAGTCTTCTAATTTCTGATATCCAGGATATGTGAAAATAACACTCTCAATTCAACAGTTTTCACCGAGAATGATATGTGTTAACCTAAATCACACAAAGTGAATAATATCATGTTAGCCATGTAGCCTTTATTAAGAGGTTGAAATTACCTTCTCGGGATCTTTTAAGCTTCTAAGCGTAAAATAATTAGTGTAGCTTACAGATGTGGAAGAGAAATCTTTTGGTATCATAACCAAAGTAGTCTTCTCCTCTATGAATGGCAACACAATCTGTAATACTGCATCGACACTTCAAAACCCATTCTGTCTCTCCCCTTTTGTCATCCAATGTTGTCTTTTAGATATTTCAAGAAATTCTTTCATGGTCTATCCCATAAAATGAGAAGTAGATTATTACGGAAGAGCTCCACAGATAAAAAGTTAATGCATTAGACTAACTGTGATATAAAAATTACTGGAGATCTATTTATGTGTGATGTTCTGATGAATTATCTAGTTGTTTACAATTGCTAGGACTTCTCTCAGCGGTAAATCACTGGCAATGTGCACGAACACAAGAAACTCTTCACGGGGCACATTCATCCTTTATGCAATTAAATGAAGTTTTTAAATCACAAAAAGATTTGGCTGTTACACAGTCTGTGTAAATTACATGATAGTAACCCAAACCACAAGACCATGTCTCTCCTACTTTGCTCTGTTGCAGAAGAATCTCAGCTTGCAAAACACATCAGTTTTCTGTAACACAGATAACCAGGGTTCACACAGTCAGACTTTTCAGTCAGAAGGCCACAGAAAGAATCATAAAGAGACCGAGTATCTTTTCCTTAAACATCCTGTTTACAGACAGCTATGTTACCTCCAAGTGCTATGAAAGTTACTTTCTCTAAAACTATCTTCCATTTAGTTTTCCTTTTTTTTTTTTTTTTTTTCCCTTTTCTTCCCCTGAAAACAATCTTATAGCTTAATCCTTATAGGATTTTTTTTCAAGTTTTGGTTTTTTCTAACGACTATCAACACATGAACACTCTAAATAGTTTCAGGAAGGTCAGTATTTGCTACAGTTGCACTTGATCCAACATCCCACTTTTTTTTCCACCAAGCAAATGAGTTCAACCAAGTTTCTTTCAAGAGCCATACAGGAGAAAGTACAGATTCTGCTCTGTCTGCTAACAAGCAGGCGAAGGAGCTGCTACCGATTTGAAAACTGTAGAGGCTCTGCTGTGCCCATTTTGAACTGGGGAACAAAAATAGTATTTAGGTCCACTTTTTCTCATTTGCAAAGCAGATCCACTGCCTTGGGAGACTGACCAGAATTACTTGGAACAAACAGTCTTTTTGCCTAGGATCTGTTTGTTAGTTCAGAAAACAGTCACTACGTCCCTGTGATAATATGACACGATTTCATCAAGACATTTCTGTCTCAAGGGGCCCAGCTGTATTTTATTTTCTATTAACACAGCATCTATCCAATTCCGGTCTCTGACTTAAGAGATGAGCAACATGCAATTTCTTCAATGTCTACTTATCACGTGAGGAAGTCAACAAACCTCTTTTCACAGTTACAAGCACTTTTCAAAGATGTGACAGTTCCCTCCGGTCATCAACTGACCCTGAACAAGTTGGAAAATATAAAAGGATCAATAAATGTGAGAAAGACCTTTGGTATGAGGGAACCCAGACAAACCCGTGCAGCAGCTTTCTTCTCTATTGATTGGAAGAGAATGCTGTTTGGCTGCTGCTTCTACGGATAATCCACAAATTATTTGCTATTCTTCTTAGCCAAAGGGCTAAGGCAGTGCCATCAGCAACTTCATAACATACCCTGAAACAAGAAGCAGATATTACAGCTCCAAGTCTGAGGAAACAGCATCAATGATTAAGACAGCTCTAACATGGAAGGCCTGGTAAGTGGCAGTGGTATAAGGCACTAGCAATTTATCAGGGCTCTCTTTCAAATGCTGGCATTTTCTGTGACTTGGATTTTGCCTATTGTTATGAGATCATTACATCACCTATCACACAAGTGTAGCTTTGTTAACTTTGAAAGAAAAGCTGCTAGACAATATACAACACAAAGTTAGACAAGCGAGGGAAGTACACAGGGATTTCACAGGCAATCTGGAATCGGGCACCCGACTTGAATTCCCGGCTTTGAAAACCTCTCTCCAAATGACTTACCATCCTTTCACTAAGATCCAGCAGCAGTTCCCTCCTGTGCCTCATGCTCTTCTTTAGTCAGCCAAAGCCCACGGAGCTGCACTGTAAGCTTGAAGACGAGGATGCCAGCTGCGTGTCCTATTTCTGTCACCTAGTTTTTACGTACCGTTTCTTGCTAATCAAAAGGCCCAGTGATTCCTCCTCACACATCACACTGGAGTTAGTACGTCCAAGCATTATTTCTGCCGCGCTACATTTGCACGGATTAGCTGCTGAACCCTCCAGATGATGTACTGCTTTTCAAGAAGGGTGTAGTATAACTGGTGAGGGTCTACAGTAAGTCCAAGAGGGTGCTCAACGATGTACAGGAGTCTGACTTCAAAGCATAAATTGAAAAACAGCCGCTTAACCTAGAAAGGGCAATACTGAAGAGAAAGAACAATGTTTAAACTCTAAAAGGTAGCTGTAAGGAAGAACTTTTCTGTGCATCCACTGCACACAGTTACACGGAATCATGGGGCTTAAATTACAACCTGAAAAACTTAGGGTATGTGGCAATCTTTGCAACAGTAGTAATAATTACAGGAAATGTTTAAGAATAAATTAGGCAAGCATTTGTCAAGAATGGTACAGAAAGTTGATCATTCACCTCTAGAACGAGAGCAACACTAGACTATCTTTAAAAGTTCTTCTTTCCCCACTGCTGTCCCAAGGCCAGGCACCAGCCCGGCCCGGCCCGGCCAAGGCCAGGCCCCTGCCCGCCGGCTCGGCCCGGCCCCTGCCCGCCGGCCCGGCCCGGCCAAGGCCAGGCCCCTGCCCGCCGGTTCGGCCCGGCCCCTGCCCGGCCAAGGCCAGGCCCCTGCCCGCCGGTTCGGCCCGGCCCCTGCCCGGCCAAGGCCAGGTCCCTGCCCGCCGGCTCGGCCCGGCCCCTGCCCGCCGGCTCGGCCCGGCCCCTGCCCGGCCAAGGCCAGGCCCCTGCCCGGCCAAGGCCAGGCCCCTGCCCGCCGGCTCGGCCCGGCCCGGCCCAGGCCAGGCCCCTGCCCACCGGCTCGGCCCGGCCCGGCCAAGGCCCGGCCGAGGCCAGGCCCCTGCCCGCCGGCTCGGCCCGGCCCCTGCCCGGCCAAGGCCAGGCCCCTGCCCGCCGGCTCGGCCCGGCCCCTGCCCGGCCAAGGCCAGGCCCCTGCCCGCCGGCTCGGCCCGGCCCCTGCCCGGCCAAGGCCAGGCCCCTGCCCGCCGGCTCGGCCCGGCCTGGCCAAGGCCAGGCAAGGCCAGGCCCCTGCCCGGCCAAGGCCAGGCCCCTGCCCGCCGGCTCGGCCCGGCCCCTGCCCGGCCAAGGCCAGGCCCCTGCCCGCCGGCTCAGCCCGGCCTGGCCAAGGCCAGGCAAGGCCAGGCCCCTGCCCACCGGCTCGGCTCGGCCCGCCCCGGCCCGGGCAAGGCCAGGCCCCTGCCCGCCTGCTCGGCCCGGCCCCTGCCCGGCCAAGGCCAGGCCCCTGCCCGCCGGCTCAGCCCGGCCCCTGCCCGGCCAAGGCCAGGACCATGCCCGCCGGCTCGGCCAGGCCCGGCCAAGGCCCGGCCCTCGGCTCGGCCCGGCCCGGAGAAGGCCAGGCCCCTGCCCGCCGGCTCGGCCTGGCCCGGCCCGGACAAGGCCAGGCCCCTGCCCGCCGGACCGGCCCAGACAAGGCCAGGCCCCTGCCCGCCGGCCCGGCCCGGACAAGGCCAGGCCCCTGCCCGCCGGCTCGGCACCCCCCGGCCCGGCCCGGCCAAAGCCAGGCCCCTGCCCGCCGGCTCGGCCCAGCCAAAGCCAGGCCCCTGCCCGCCGGCTCGGCCCGGCCCGGGCAAGGCCAGGCACCTGCCCGCCGGCTCGGCCCGGCCCGGCCAAGGCCAGGCCCCGGCCCGCCGGCACGGCCAAGGCCCGGCCTGGCCCAGGCTAGGCCCCTGCCCGCCGGCTCGGCCCAGCCCGGCCAAGGCCAGGCCCCTGCCCGCCGGCTCGGCCCGGCCCAGGCCAGGCCCCTGCCTGGCCAAGGCCAGGCCCATGCCAGGCCCCTGCCTGGCCAAGGCCAGGCCCATGCCCGCCGGCTCGGCCCGGCCCGGGCCAGGCCCCTGCCCGCCGGCTCGGCCCGGCCCTGGCCAGGCCCCTGCCCGCCGGCTCGGCCCGGCCCGGCCCTGGCCAGGCCCCTGCCCGCCGGCTCGGCCCGGCCCGGCCCTGGCCAGGCCCCTGCCCGCCGGCTCGGCCCGGCCCGGCCCTGGCCAGGCCCCTGCCCGCCGGCTCGGCCCGGCCCGGCCCTGGCCAGGCCCCTGCCCGCCGGCTCGGCCCGGCCCGGCCCTGGCCAGGCCCCTGCCCGCCGGCTCGGCCCGGCCCGGCCCTGGCCAGGCCCCTGCCCGCCGGCTCGGCCCGGCCCGGCCCAGGCCAGGCAAGGCCAGGCCCCTGCCCGCCGGCTCGGCACCCCCCGGCCCGGCCCGGCCAAAGCCAGGCCCCTGCCCGCCGGCTCGGCACCCCCCGGCCCGGCCCGGCCAAAGCCAGGCCCCTGACCGCCGGCTCGGCCCAGCCAAGGCCAAGCCCCTGCCCGCCGGCTCGGCCGGGCCCGGCCCGGCCCGGCCAAGGCCAGGCCCCTGCCCGCCGGCTCGGCCGGGCCCGGCCAAGGCCAGGCCCCTGCCCGCCGGCTCGGCCGGGCCCGGCCAAGGCCAGGCCCCTGCCCGCCGGCTCGGCCCGGCCCGGCCCGGACAAGGCCAGGCCCCTGCCCGCCGGCCCGGCCCGGCCCGGACAAGGCCAGGCCCCTGCCCGCCGGCCCGGCCCGGCCCGGCCCGGACAAGGCCAGGCCCCTGCCCGCCGGCCCGGCCCGGCCCGGCCAAGGCCAGGCCCCTGCCCGCCGGCCCGGCCCGGACAAGGCCAGGCCCCTGCCCGCCAGCTCGGCACCCCCCGGCCCGGCCCGGCCAAAGCCAGGCCCCTGCCCGCCGGCTCGGCCCAGCCAAAGCCAGGCCCCTGCCCGCCGGCTCGGCCCGGCCCGGACAAGGCCAGGCACCTGCCCGCCGGCTCGGCCCGGCCCGGCCAAGGCCAGGCACCTGCCCGCCGGCTCGGCCCGGCCCGGGCAAGGCCAGGCCCCGGCCCGCCGGCACGGCCAAGGCCCGGCCTGGCGCAGGCTAGTCCCCTGCCCGCCGGTTCGGCCCGGCCCGGCCAAGGCCAGGCCCCTGCCCGCCGGTTCGGCCCGGCCCCTGCCCGGACAAGGCCAGGCCCCTGCCCGCCGGTTCGGCCCGGCCCCTGCCCGGACAAGGCCAGGCCCCTGCCCGCCGGTTCGGCCCGGCCCCTGCCCAGACAAGGCCAGGCCCCTGCCCGCCGGTTCGGCCCGGCCCCTGCCCGGACAAGGCCAGGCCCCTGCCCGCCGGTTCGGCCCGGCCCCTGCCCGGACAAGGCCAGGCCCCTGCCCGCCGGCCCGGCCCGGCCAAGGCCAGGCCCCTGCCCGCCGGCTCGGCACCCCCCGGCCCGGCCCGGCCAAAGCCAGGCCCCTGCCCGCCGGCTCGGCCCGGCCCGGGCAAGGCCAGGCCCCTGCCCGCCGGCTCGGCCCGGCCCGGGCAAGGCCAGGCCCCTGCCCGCCGGCTCGGCCCGGCCCGGCCAAGGCCAGGCCCCTGCCCGCCGGCTCGGCCCGGCCCCTGCCCGGCCAAGGCCAGGCCCCTGCCCGGCCAAGGCCAGGCCCCTGCCCGCCGGTTCGGCCCGGCCCCTGCCCGGCCAAGGCCAGGCCCCTGCCCGGCCCGGCCCAGGCCAGGCCCCTGCCCGCCGGCTCGGCCCGGCCCGGCCCGGCCCAGGCCAGGCCCCTGCCCGCCGGCTCGGCCCGGCCCGGCCCGGCCCAGGCCAGGCCCCTGCCCGCCGGCTCGGCCCGGCCCGGCCCAGGCCCGGCCCCTGCCCGGCCGAGGCCAGGCCCCTGCCCGCCGGCTCGGCCCGGCCTGGCCCAGGCCAGGTCCCTGCCCGGCCCAGGCCAGGCCCCTGCCCGCCGGCTCGGCCCGGCCCGGCCAAGGCCCGCCCGAGGCCAGGCCCCTGTCCACCGGCTCGGCCCGGCCCGGCCAAGGCCCGCCCGAGGCCAGGCCCCTGCCCGCCGGCTCGGCCCGGCCCGGCCAAGGCCCGCCCGAGGCCAGGCCCCTGCCCGTCGGCTCGGCCCGGCCCGGCCCAGGCCCGCCCGAGGCCAGGCCCCTGCCCGCCGGCTCGGCCCGGCCCCTGCCCGGCCAAGGCCAGGCCCCTGCCCGGCCAAGGCCAGGCCCCTGCCCGCCGGCTCGGCCCGGCCCGGCCCAGGCCAGGCCCCTGCCCACCGGCTCGGCCCGGCCCGGCCAAGGCCCGGCCGAGGCCAGGCCCCTGCCCGCCGGCTCGGCCCGGCCCCTGCCCGGCCAAGGCCAGGCCCCTGCCCGCCGGCTCGGCCCGGCCCCTGCCCGGCCAAGGCCAGGCCCCTGCCCGCCGGCTCGGCCCGGCCCCTGCCCGGCCAAGGCCAGGCCCCTGCCCGCCGGCTCGGCCCGGCCTGGCCAAGGCCAGGCAAGGCCAGGCCCCTGCCCGGCCAAGGCCAGGCCCCTGCCCGCCGGCTCGGCCCGGCCCCTGCCCGGCCAAGGCCAGGCCCCTGCCCGCCGGCTCAGCCCGGCCTGGCCAAGGCCAGGCAAGGCCAGGCCCCTGCCCACCGGCTCGGCTCGGCCCGCCCCGGCCCGGGCAAGGCCAGGCCCCTGCCCGCCTGCTCGGCCCGGCCCCTGCCCGGCCAAGGCCAGGCCCCTGCCCGCCGGCTCAGCCCGGCCCCTGCCCGGCCAAGGCCAGGACCATGCCCGCCGGCTCGGCCAGGCCCGGCCAAGGCCCGGCCCTCGGCTCGGCCCGGCCCGGAGAAGGCCAGGCCCCTGCCCGCCGGCTCGGCCTGGCCCGGCCCGGACAAGGCCAGGCCCCTGCCCGCCGGCCCGGCCCAGACAAGGCCAGGCCCCTGCCCGCCGGCCCGGCCCGGACAAGGCCAGGCCCCTGCCCGCCGGCTCGGCACCCCCCGGCCCGGCCCGGCCAAAGCCAGGCCCCTGCCCGCCGGCTCGGCCCAGCCATAGCCAGGCCCCTGCCCGCCGGCTCGGCCCGGCCCGGGCAAGGCCAGGCACCTGCCCGCCGGCTCGGCCCGGCCCGGCCAAGGCCAGGCCCCGGCCCGCCGGCACGGCCAAGGCCCGGCCTGGCCCAGGCTAGGCCCCTGCCCGCCGGCTCGGCCCAGCCCGGCCAAGGCCAGGCCCCTGCCCGCCGGCTCGGCCCGGCCCAGGCCAGGCCCCTGCCTGGCCAAGGCCAGGCCCATGCCAGGCCCCTGCCTGGCCAAGGCCAGGCCCATGCCCGCCGGCTCGGCCCGGCCCGGGCCAGGCCCCTGCCCGCCGGCTCGGCCCGGCCAAGGCCAGGCCCCTGCCCGCCGGCTCGGCCCGGCCCGGCCCTGGCCAGGCCCCTGCCCGCCGGCTCGGCCCGGCCCGGCCCTGGCCAGGCCCCTGCCCGCCGGCTCGGCCCGGCCCGGCCCTGGCCAGGCCCCTGCCCGCCGGCTCGGCCCGGCCCGGCCCTGGCCAGGCCCCTGCCCGCCGGCTCGGCCCGGCCCGGCCCTGGCCAGGCCCCTGCCCGCCGGCTCGGCCCGGCCCGGCCCTGGCCAGGCCCCTGCCCGCCGGCTCGGCCCGGCCCGGCCCAGGCCAGGCAAGGCCAGGCCCCTGCCCGCCGGCTCGGCACCCCCCGGCCCGGCCCGGCCAAAGCCAGGCCCCTGCCCGCCGGCTCGGCCCGGCCCGGGCAAGGCCAGGCCCCTGCCCGCCGGCTCGGCCCGGCCCGGCCAAGGCCAGGCCCCTGCCCGCCGGCTCGGCCCGGCCCCTGCCCGGCCAAGGCCAGGCCCCTGCCCGCCGGCTCGGCCCGGCCCCTGCCCGGCCAAGGCCAGGCCCCTGCCCGGCCAAGGCCAGGCCCCTGCCCGGCCAAGGCCAGGCCCCTGCCCGGCCAAGGCCAGGCCCCTGCCCGCCGGTTCGGCCCGGCCCCTGCCCGGCCAAGGCCAGGCCCCTGCCCGGCCCGGCCCAGGCCAGGCCCCTGCCCGCCGGCTCGGCCCGGCCCGGCCCGGCCCTGGCCAGGCCCCTGCCCGCCGGCTCGGCCCGGCCCGGCCCTGGCCAGGCCCCTGCCCGCCGGCTCGGCCCGGCCCGGCCCAGGCCAGGCAAGGCCAGGCCCCTGCCCGCCGGCTCGGCACCCCCCGGCCCGGCCCGGCCAAAGCCAGGCCCCTGCCCGCCGGCTCGGCACCCCCCGGCCCGGCCCGGCCAAAGCCAGGCCCCTGACCGCCGGCTCGGCCCAGCCAAGGCCAAGCCCCTGCCCGCCGGCTCGGCCGGGCCCGGCCCGGCCCGGCCAAGGCCAGGCCCCTGCCCGCCGGCTCGGCCGGGCCCGGCCAAGGCCAGGCCCCTGCCCGCCGGCTCGGCCGGGCCCGGCCAAGGCCAGGCCCCTGCCCGCCGGCTCGGCCCGGCCCGGCCCGGACAAGGCCAGGCCCCTGCCCGCCGGCCCGGCCCGGCCCGGCCCGGACAAGGCCAGGCCCCTGCCCGCCGGCCCGGCCCGGCCCGGACAAGGCCAGGCCCCTGCCCGCCGGCCCGGCCCGGACAAGGCCAGGCCCCTGCCCGCCAGCTCGGCACCCCCCGGCCCGGCCCGGCCAAAGCCAGGCCCCTGCCCGCCGGCTCGGCCCAGCCAAAGCCAGGCCCCTGCCCGCCGGCTCGGCCCGGCCCGGACAAGGCCAGGCACCTGCCCGCCGGCTCGGCCCGGCCCGGCCAAGGCCAGGCACCTGCCCGCCGGCTCGGCCCGGCCCGGGCAAGGCCAGGCCCCGGCCCGCCGGCACGGCCAAGGCCCGGCCTGGCGCAGGCTAGTCCCCTGCCCGCCGGTTCGGCCCGGCCCGGCCAAGGCCAGGCCCCTGCCCGCCGGTTCGGCCCGGCCCCTGCCCGGACAAGGCCAGGCCCCTGCCCGCCGGTTCGGCCCGGCCCCTGCCCGGACAAGGCCAGGCCCCTGCCCGCCGGTTCGGCCCGGCCCCTGCCCGGACAAGGCCAGGCCCCTGCCCGCCGGCCCGGCCCGGCCAAGGCCAGGCCCCTGCCCGCCGGCTCGGCACCCCCCGGCCCGGCCCGGCCAAAGCCAGGCCCCTGCCCGCCGGCTCGGCCCGGCCCGGGCAAGGCCAGGCCCCTGCCCGCCGGCTCGGCCCGGCCCGGCCAAGGCCAGGCCCCTGCCCGCCGGCTCGGCCCGGCCCCTGCCCGGCCAAGGCCAGGCCCCTGCCCGCCGGCTCGGCCCGGCCCCTGCCCGGCCAAGGCCAGGCCCCTGCCCGGCCAAGGCCAGGCCCCTGCCCGGCCAAGGCCAGGCCCCTGCCCGGCCAAGGCCAGGCCCCTGCCCGGCCAAGGCCAGGCCCCTGCCCGGCCAAGGCCAGGCCCCTGCCCGCCGGTTCGGCCCGGCCCCTGCCCGGCCAAGGCCAGGCCCCTGCCCGGCCCGGCCCAGGCCAGGCCCCTGCCCGCCGGCTCGGCCCGGCCCGGCCCGGCCCAGGCCAGGCCCCTGCCCGCCGGCTCGGCCCGGCCCGGCCCGGCCCAGGCCAGGCCCCTGCCCGCCGGCTCGGCCCGGCCCGGCCCAGGCCCGGCCCCTGCCCGGCCGAGGCCAGGCCCCTGCCCGCCGGCTCGGCCCGGCCTGGCCCAGGCCAGGTCCCTGCCCGGCCCAGGCCAGGCCCCTGCCCGCCGGCTCGGCCCGGCCCGGCCAAGGCCCGCCCGAGGCCAGGCCCCTGTCCACCGGCTCGGCCCGGCCCGGCCAAGGCCCGCCCGAGGCCAGGCCCCTGCCCGCCGGCTCGGCCCGGCCCGGCCAAGGCCCGCCCGAGGCCAGGCCCCTGCCCGTCGGCTCGGCCCGGCCCGGCCCAGGCCCGCCCGAGGCCAGGCCCCTGCCCGCCGGCTCGGCCCGGCCCGGCCAAGGCCCGCCCGAGGCCAGGCCCCTGCCCGCCGGCTCGGCCCGGCCCGGCCAAGGCCCGCCCGAGGCCAGGCCCCTGCCCGCCCGAGGCCAGGCCCCTGCCCGCCGGCTCGGCCCGGCCAAGGCCAGGCCCCTGCCCGCCGGCTCGGCCCGGCCCGGCCCCTGCCCGCCGGCTCGGCCCGGCCCGGCCAAGGCCCGGCCCCTGCCCGCCGGCTCGACCCGGCCCCGGCCCGGCCCAGGCCAGGCCCCTGCCCGCCGGCCCGGCCCGGCCCCGGCCCGGCCCAGGCCAGGCCCCTGCCCGCCGGCCCGGCCCGGCCCAGGCCAGGCCCCTGCCCGCCGGCCCGGCCCGGCCCGGCCCCGGCCCGGCCCAGGCCAGGCCCCTGCCCGCCGGCCCGGCCCGGCCCCGGCCCGGCCCAGGCCAGGCCCCTGCCCGCCGGCCCGGCCCGGCCAAGGCCAGGCCCCTGCCCGCCGGCTCGGCCCGGCCCGGCCAAGGCCAGGCCCCTGCCCGCCGGCTCGGCCCGGCCCGGCCAAGGCCAGGCCCCTGCCCGCCGGCCCCCCTCACCCCATCCAGCCGCTCGCCCTCCCTCTCTTCCCGCCGCCTCCGCACACAGCCGCAGCCCGGCGCTGCCCGAGGAAACCCTCACCTGACAGCAGCCGCCACCTCCGCACAGCCCCGCACCCCCGGGGTGAGCTGAGCTGATGGGCTGAGCTCCAATCTCCCCAGAAACCTCTGCCCTGACACCAGAGTCTCTGTAAACAGTTTCTGACCTCTTTTGGCACGTCACAGGATAGTAACCCAAACCACAAGACCATGTCTGTCCTACTTTGCTCTGTTGCAGAAGAATCTCAGCTTGCAAAACACATCAGTTTTCCGTAACACAGATAACCAGGGTTCACACAGTCAGACTTTTCAGTCAGAAGGCCACAGAAAGAATCATAAAGAGACCGAGTATCTTTTCCTTAAACATCCTGTTTACAGACAGCTATGGTACCTCCAAGTGCTATGAAAGTTACTTTCTCTAAAACTATCTTCCATTTAGTTTTCCTTTTTTTTTTTTTCCTTTTCTTCCCCTGAAAACAATCTTATAGCTTAATCCTTATAGGATTTTTTTCAAGTTTTGGTTTTTTCTAACGAGTATCAACACATGAAAACTCTAAATAGTTTCAGGAAGGTCAGTATTTGCTACAGTTGCACTTGATCCAACATCCCACCTTTTTTTTCCAACAAGCAAATGAGTTCAACCAATTTTCATTCAAGAGCCATACAGGAGAAAGTACAGATTCTGCTCTGTCTGCTAACAAGCAGGCGAAGGAGCTGCTACTAATTTGAATACTATACAGGCTCTGCTGTGCCCATTTTGAACTGGGGAACAAAAATAGCCCTTCCTGTTTCAACATTTAGGTCCACTTTTTCTCATTTGCAAAGCAGATCCGCTGCCTTGGGAGACTGACCAGAATTACTTGGAACAAACAGTCTTTTTGCCTAGGATCTGTTTGTTAGTTCAGAAAACAGTCACTACGTCCCTGTGATAATATGACACGATTTCATCACTACATTTCTGTCTCAAGGGGCCCAGCTGTATTTTATTTTCTATTAACACAGCATCTATCCAATTCCGGTCTCTGACTTAAGAGATGAGCAACATGCAATTTCTTCAATGTCTACTTATCACGTGAGGAAGTCAACAAACCTCTTTTCACAGTTACAAGCACTTTTCAAAGATGTGACAGTTCCCTCCGGTCATCAACTGACCCTGAACAAGTTGGAAAATATAAAAGGATCAATAAATGTGAGAAAGACCTTTGGTATGAGGGAACCCAGACAAACCCGTGCAGCAGCTTTCTTCTCTATTGATTGGAAGAGAATGCTGTTTGGCTGCTGCTTCTACGGATAATCCACAAATTATTTGCTATTCTTCTTAGCCAAAGGGCTAAGGCAGTGCCATCAGCAACTTCATAACATACCGTGAAACAAGAAGCAGATATTACAGCTCCAAGTCTGAGGAAACAGCATCAATGATTAAGACAGCTCTAACATGGAAGGCCTGGTAAGTGGCAGTGGTATAAGGCACTAGCAATTTATCAGGGCTCTCTTTCAAATGCTGGCATTTTCTGTGACTTGGATTTTGCCTATTATTATGAGATCATTACATCACCTATCACACAAGTGTAGCTTTGTTAACTTTGAAAGAAAAGCTGCTAGACAATATACAACACAAAGTTAGACAAGCGAGGGAAGTACACAGGGATTTCACAGGCAATCTGGAATCGGGCACCTGACTTGAATTCCTGGCTTTGAAAACCTCTCTCCAAATGACTTACCATCCTTTCACTAAGATCCAGCAGCAGTTCTCTCCTGTGCCTCATGCTCTTCTGTAGTCAGCCAAAGCCCACGGAGCTGCACTACAAGCTTGAAGACCAGGATGCCAGCTGCGTGTCCTATTTCTGTCACCTAGTTTTTACGTACCGTTTCTTGCTAATCAAAAGGCCCAGTGATTCCTCCTCACACATCACACTGGAGTTAGTACGTCCAAGCATTATTTCTGCCGCGCTACATTTGCACGGATTAGCTGCTGAACCCTCCAGATGATGTACTGCTTTTCAAGAAGGGTGTAGTATAACTGGCGAGGGTCTACAGTAAGTCCAAGAGGGTGCTCAACGATGTACAGAAGTCTGACTTCAAAGTATAAATTGAAAAACAGCCGCTTAACCTGGAAAGGGCAATACTGAAGAGAAATAACAATGTTTAAACTCTAAAAGGTAGCTGTAAGGAAGAACTTTTGTGTGCATCCACTGCACACAGTTACACGGAATCATGGGGCTCAAATTACAACCTGAAAAACTTAGGGTATGTGGCAATCTTTGCAACAGTAGTAACAATTACAGGAAATGTTTAAGAATAAATTAGGCAAGCATTTGTCAAGAATGGTACAGAAAGTTGATCATTCACCTCTAGAATGAGAGCAACACTAGACTATCTTCAAAGGTTCTTCTTTCCCCACTGCTGTCCCTCTCCGTATTTCTACCCTCAAACACAAGCATCATCCCCAGCTCTGCACTTACAATTCTATCTGCATATGCACATGTCTAGAGATGCACATTTATTTCTTCGTTACACACAGCTGAAGGAGAGTACTCATAGGTAAGCCAATTTACATAAACAGCTTCTGAAAGTTAAACACCTCGGCTTCTTGCAAAACGTCAGCCCAACAGAACACCGTCAGCCCAACAGAACACCGGGAGCGGTATGTAAATCCTTATGCCAAAATTGCGTTCTCTTAAATCTTATGAAAACCATTTCTAACATAAAGCCTGACCTGACTGGTCTATTTTCTGACACTCCCCTTCTCTGTCATCAGGTACTTATTAGATAGTAAAACAACTGACGGGGTAAACACCATAACTAGCACAATAGCTGACTTCCGTAGCAGTTGCATATCAGGTCTGAAGAAATGTGAGTTTAGTAGGTGTATAGGTAGATACACATTCAGAAATGCACAAGAACTGAAAGGAGTAATCTGTAACTGGTAGACTAAGAACACTGCAATAGCATGCAATGTAAATCAACATGCACCTATAGGGAAGGGAAGTACAGAAACATTCTTCTGGATTAAAAAAAAAAAAAAAAATACGCAGCAATGGTAGGAAAAGGTACTTGGAACGTGCCACTTTCAGTCCACTGAAACAATGTCTGCAACAGCAGTAAGAACACTGGCAAACTACCTTCTCTGTTCCACAGGGCCTTGAGACCCATACGCATTGTCTGTTGCCACTTGCTGTTAGGAAACAAAGGCACTGCGATCAGTAGAAGCGTGTAGAACACCGAAAATGAAACTTTTGAGTATGTCACATGCAAGATCCTCATTCTCCGTACAGTCTACAAGGTTACACAATTGTAAAATACTTCGTAAGAATGAGAATCCTGACGTTTGCCTTGGATTAAAAAAGTTTTTAAATTCCGTTTCGAGGTTTTTTTCCCCAAGGGTTTTAGAAATAAAAGCGTCTTGGTAAAGTGATTTTCACACACTGCACAGACACAAGCAGTGTTTCTCCCACTGCGAGAGGAGTATCAAAATACTCTTATCTAATATGTTAGACAAGAGTGACCGAGGTCACAGGAGAATCTGTACTTTCCCACTGATTACAAGGAACGGGCCAGCTGCTTTGTGCCTCCTATGCAGCTGGAGCATGCAGTTGCCTGGTAACTTGTTCCGAGCTATTGCATCTTAATCACATATACACGTAGGAATACCAAGCTGACCGCTTAGGTTTATCAGCCAAAACAGTTTACAGCAACGCAATAGTTTAGAGCAATTCAGGAAGTTTAACACTGAATTTAGGTATGTGCTTATATGGTTTGATGAACAGAGCTTCTATAAATGAAAGGGAAACAACAGAAGTTATTTATATGTGATTTCAGAACATACAAAAGGTATAGTCTACAAACCAAGTATCAAGTACTAGCAATATTTACCTGTTCAAAGGGCATCATGTAATGTCTCAGACTCAACAAGCATAAACTGACAGACTGTTATGATTTGAAAATTTTAAAAAAGTTCCAATAGTGTGCCCAAAATGGAGGTGTTTCAGTGTTCAGGCTAGACTCCTTGTCTCCAGTAAATACACATCTTAATTCTAACACAGGATAAAAACCGATTTATAAATGTCCTCTTGTAAAAATGAAACCGTTCCAATCACCCTGTTCACTCCTATTTAAGATATTAAATAGGGCAAATCAGAAGTAACTTGAACCAATCCCTCCCACCCAGCTATAAACCAGGACCATACACAGCCCTTGCAGACTACACAAGATCCTGTCTCATTCCAGCCACATCATTAGCATAAGCTGTGCAAACCCATGCAAATCAACAGGTTTTCCAGGCATAAAAGCAGACTCCAACAGCAGTTAAGCCACTTCTTACAACTGACAATGTCATACTTCCATCCCTGATCATAGCACAAGAACAAAAGAGAATGGGTCCTTATTGTCCTTCATGAACTTGAGGGGCTGCAAGAAACCAGTGAAGTTACAAGCCTGGATTCTGTAATGTCGCTATCAGCATAATTTCCAGATCAAAGATCCGGCCTCCTGTTAAGATCATCAAACATAATTTTGAGTTTGGAGGACAGGTCATCACAACACTATGTTAGGTAGAGTATAAAACCTTATCATCAGATTCTCAGCTAGTTTAAGTCAATGTATTCTGTGTGTTCCGCTGAAGTCAATGAAACTAAACACACTATCACAGGAAAGAGGTATTTCAGCATGCCTCAGACCTGGAAAACTATCTTGAAAAATGCCCATAACTTTTAACACAAATTCTCTGCACTTCCCACGATCTCTCAACAGCGAGCAGTAGTAAGACCCTAACAGTTACTTGCAACCTATTTCTTGCATAGCATTCATTTTTATTTTAATTTTAAAAGGGGCAACTAATACATAAGATCTTTGCAGCTACTCACAAAAATCAATAAGCAAAGACATTTGTTCCAAGATTTAAATTACTTGTATAATTTAAAAAACTATCAAAGCTCTGTAAAGTAAAAAAGATACATTTACCTACTAATGTAGGAAACTACAGACAAACTTCAGGAAATGACCAAAGGTGCAGAGGATAGGCTAATAGGCTAAGGTAGAAAAACAACAACAACAAAAAAAAACCCAGGAGTTCTACAGAAAAATGAGTGAGCAGCCCACAGCACTGGCAGACAACAGATTTTTTTATACCCACTTCCTCCACCCCTTCTTCCTATTCCCTCCCCCCCCCTTTTTTTTTTTTTAAGGGAAATAATTATTCTATTGTGAAACATATTGTCAGTGATGCAGTTGAAGCCAAAAGTTTACATGAGTTCAGGAGAGGATTAACCGAATTCTAAGACATGTGCCAACACAACTGCTATAGAAAGCATCTGCATCACGGTGAAATGCAAACAGCTACTCTGATAACGACACATTATTATTCACTAAATTTGCCTTTGCCTTTTACCCTGTTGTAGAGTTACTAATGTTGAAAAGAGTCACTGCTGTGCAAGAAACTAAAACTTACAGTGCTTCATGCTGGGAGAGAACTGTGGCCCGTCAGCTCGTGGCTGTGAAGCCTTACAACTTAACACGTTGCAGTTGCACACCAACAAGTTCTGAGGTGGACTGCTGACTGTATTCAATAGTCACAGCTTAGGTAGGAGGATATGATAAACTTGACTTATTTGCCTTTAACCGATGCTCCAAATATGTTAAAGTCGTTCTTAAAGCAGGTTACTGGTTTGATTACCCTTCATACAAAATCCTCCTTCAAATGGAGGTTTCTCTTCTCTTCTTTTCAGATTTAAGGCATGAACAGAAACCACACCTGCATCATCACTGAAATCAGTGCCTATTTTTCAATCAACTTTAGCAGCAGCATCAGAATTCGTCCTCAAGTACCGTTCATAAAGCAAATGCTTCATTCTTCAAAACTTTTTTTAGCAAAGGTTAGTAATGCTGTACCACAGACTCTCACGCCCAGTCACACATGTTCTTCCCGAGACCGTTACGCAGCTTAGTATTTTAAAAATCGCCATCCTAACTGCGTACCTGATACTACTGGTTCTCCCCTTTTTAAAGTCTGATGTTAAGGAAAAGCTGCAAGTCCTACAAAACCAGGCAGACTTGCTTGTTCATGCCAAAGAGAAAAAGGTTAAGCATTATTAAAAAATAAGACTATTGCCTACCTTTAAGTATCCATAAAGCTATCAACATGAACCGTATGGTGGCCTGTTAGCATCGCTATTTGAACACGGGCATGCAAAATGTCCTTCAGTTAAATTCCAAACTCTATGAAGTAATTGGTGGGCAATTCCCCAAGGATAAAACGTCTATCAAAAGCCAACAGTAAGCCAGAAATCTCTTTCCGTTTCATAGGGTAAAAAAAAATAAATACAGTGAATCCTGAAAAAAGAAATAGATATTAGACAGGGAACGCCTATATACTTATAGGGCAAGTAATAAAACATTTAGTGTTTTGATTTTTTTCTTTTTATTTATGTCATCACAATAGTTAGACAAACATGGAAACATTTGCAACAGCAATACTTGGGTCACTTTAAAATCTTGGTAACACTGAAATACAGGGCAGCGAAAGCTAATGATGTGGGGAGGGGACTTTAGGTCTTATTATTTTCAGACACATTCACACACACACATATATCTATATACACACGCGCACTCCACAACTCCAAAGAGCTATCTTAACTATGTCTGCCAGTAAACGGAAATAGTAGGCAGAAAGGAACCATATCCATACTAAGACAGTTAGCTGTGTCGTAAAACTGAAGATCACTGCAACCAGTGCCATCTTAAAGAAGAAGGAAAAAAAAAAAAAAAAAACCAACACCAAAAAACCTGAAAGGAACCATCGCTGTGCATGTCATAAGCATGAAGTTATTTTAACCTGGTGACTACTCTGCTCTATACTTTAAGCATCGTGAAGTTTTTATGTGTTTTTAAGGTCTAAGGTTACTATTTTAAATGACCTACTTGTAGTGGCAGCCCAAGTAGCATTCTGGAGAACACCACAGTGCCCACAACTTCTACAGGTCAGTGCAGTCTGATCAAGCACTACATTTCTAGGGGAGGAAAACAAAAAAACACTACCGCTCATTTATTCAATTGAAAAGCTTATTACCTGCACCTTCCAAAGCAACAGGCTACAGGAACACTGAATGCAAAGTAAACCAGACCCATCTGGAATAATCTGACCTCTCAGCTCCAAGTTACACATCTTTCATTTCGTATTTTAAGGGATTAACAGCATTTGGATGCACAGAAACTGTCTTTACAGTGATGTCTGCAGACCTCCGAGTCACAAGTTAAAAATGTCTTCCTAAATTATAACAGTATTAGCACTTCCTCTGAAAGGAGTGAAAAAAACACAACCAGGGAAGGAGGAAAGTGACACACCACCAAGGTTTTTTTTCCCCAGAGATAACAAAATCCTGAGAGAACAAGATGCTTGTGCTATCAGAATAAAAATCCCCAAAGAAACAAAAGAGTTTACCTTTCCCTTGGAAAAGTTACTTTTGAGTCAAGATCTGCTCTTTTTCTCTCCCAACCATGAAATCTCTCTTCAGCTTAAGACTCTCTTCTACTGCAGTAGAAATTTAGTGCACATGCTGGAACCTGGACAGAATCTTATTTAAAAAAACAAACAATACAATAGTACTACAGTGGCTAGAAATCTTTTACATATTCTGATGAAAAGACTCAACTTATTTCTAGGAAATAAAGTGTTTGGGGCCAAAGCCAACGCATGATGTTCATGTAAGGTTAAATTTTTATTAATTTTTTTCTTTTTTTAAATTGATATATTGAAAAAAGCTGGAGAAGGAAGCAGGGACAGAAATGAAAAACCATTCAGGGAGTCAGTGGTATAGACTGCCAGCACGCAACCTAAATATTGTAATTGCAGATCACATAGTCAGAACAAGCCAGTCAAAAGTAGCACACTCCCTGGGAGAGGGGCGGGAGTCTCTTCCCCCTTGTCTTTCAAGCCAAGACCCAACTAGCAGAAGGCAGCTTTTCTGTCAGATAAAGCAAGGCAAAAGGATCATGTACAGCAACTTCCTTGCAGCCTCTTGCTCCTGAGCACCCTTCTTCACCTCTTTCTCTCTTTCTTCTGGTGATGGGAAGGCAAAGCATGTTCTGTTCCTGTGAGCCCATACTGCTTGTCCCTATAGTCACAGCAGGCACCTGTGATTCCTCTCCGAAGACATTTACGCATAGAAATCAGTTGAGTGGTGTGTTACGGAAGCATAAGCTGCAGTGGACGTGATTCTGAATCAGTTATTGTTTTGCCCATCATGACAAAATAAAACCGGCAATTTCTTACTTCATAGAAATCCTCCTAAAGTAGTAGTTGCCCCCAATCGCTGTCAAGTTTTTGTATCACAGGAGAACAAATGCAGCCAAAAGAACATCTTCTCTAAAATGACCACTCCGAACTGCACAAGCAGGCAGGCACAGGCAGCTCCCGATTTAATTAAGCGTATGTACACAGCACCACTTAGTGGTGCAAGCGGAGTCACCGCTGATAGGAATGAGAAGCTTGAACACCAACCTTCCCTCCCCGGCCCCCTGGACACTGCAGCCTGATCTTGACAAATTGACCGCCTGGATAAAGCAAGCTATCTGGCAACTAAAAAGATCCATTGTACTTTTCTGCTCAGTACACCTAAAGATACAGATTCACCCTCTAAATCTCGGCCAATTTCTTGAATACCACCAACACTCAGAACAGGTTTCAAATGGCAACGTGGCAGGACAAAGTAATAAATACTTATCCTTAAGTCTGCTAACTTTCTAAACCTTTGCCTAGACCTTAAGGAAATGTAAAAACAAACAAACTACTGCAAAGTTCAATACGCAAGCCACGCAAAGTTAAGGCTATCAAGTAGGAACCTGATTACGAGTATAAATCATGCAATAGCTACTCTATGACATGGATGTCCTGAACAGATCATCCTCTACAGTGTAAGTCCAAGGTACAAACCCATCAGCACCTCCTTCCCTCTCTGTATCGCTGTGGTTACCTGCTCTGTGCCCAGAGCCAAAAAGAATCCCGACGTTGGAGTTACTGTTCCTTTTATGCCCAGCCCCATACTTCTTTCCTGACGGAGAGGTGACGCACCTGATTTGAGGTGGAGTGCAGACAACCTTCTCATCTAGTGCTGGGCAGTTTATTTGTCCCACAAACAAACCCCAGGAAAGAGAATGCACGGTTGGACGGGTGCACTTGAGATTTTGACCACGCGGTAGCACCGTTAACTGCTGAAAGAGCAGGACTCTCTGCCGTTCTGTGTCCATGTCACGACTGCCCTCACGTCCCCAGTCTGCACCCAGCTCCTCCAGGGTGTGCAGAGGGGCTTCCAGCCCTGGCTCAGCAGGCGTCCACATAAGATCCCCCAGCCAAGAGGGGGGTGTATGCTCACCTGCCACATCGATACCGTGGGTACATTAAAAGCCACCCCCCAACTCTTTCCCCAGGAGTGATTGGGGGAGGCTCTTCAGTCATCTGGCTGTAAACCCCCTCCCCCTCAGGGAGACCAACATCCAGGCATGCCTTGCTCTAACTCCCCAAATCCACTGCCCTCCGAGGAATAAAAGGCGTCTGGGCCACTCCCCCGGCTCTAATCTGCAGATATGCCTGGCTTCCCAGAAGTAGGCTGAGAAAGCCAGCGTTAAGGCACTCCTTCCCACGCCCAGATCCACAAAATCCTCAGAGAAAAGAAGAAAAATAGCCACTTCACTGCAGCAGGAAGTAAATAAACTTGGGGGACACAGGAGGCCAGTTCTCCCGGGGTCAATGGAAGGGAGGGCTAGATGCAACGTATCTGAGGATTTTCCATGTGCACAGCTGAAACAGCCATGTCTCAAGCAGGGATACGTCCCATTTACGGCAGTTCCTCCCCACTTCTCATCCCCAAAAGACAAACTCGGGCCTCTGCCTTCTCCGTGTGTAGCTCCCCACTCCCTTCAGCATGGAGCTGCGAGGCTCTGGGTTTGTGGAGAACCACAGGTGGGAAACCGAGGCTACTAATGGTGACCACAGAGAACAGACCAGCTCGGAGGGGGCGAGGAGGGCCGATGCACAATTTCTACGTTTGAATTTGTTGGGAACTTGGTGGGAGTCACAGGCTTGCAAGCCACAACCCACAAGCTTGCAAGGCACAACCCCAGCTATCCAGGACATGGGCTTCCCAAGATCACAAACCTCCGGGGACGGGGACGGCGCCTGCGCCGGCGAGCGAACGCCGGGCTGCCCCAACGCGAAGCACGGCGCATGCGCCCGGGAGGCGCGTCCGCACGGCTGGTCGGGGAGCGGGCGCAGCGGGAAGCCCGCGGAAAACCACGCGAAACCGGCAACGCTCCCGAGTCTGACCTGGTCGGACTCCGGGGGCCGCGAGGACTACACCGCGCACGAGAGCCGCGCTGCTGCCCGGCCGCCGAGTCCGCGAAAAACTACAGCTCCCGGCATGCCCCGGGAGGCAGCCTGCCCTGCTGCCTGACCCCGAGGGGACGCCGCTTCCGTTCCCCCCCACCTCCCCACGCTGGCGCAGCGGCAGTTCCCGCCGAGCCCCCAGCGCCGCTCCGGGTAGCTCCGGCACGGCGCGGCCCCGCTGCCGCTCCGTGCGTGCAACACGGACCCCGCCGTCCTCCTCGGGGCTTTCCCCGGGACCCGCCGGCCGACTGCGCAGCCCCGCCACGGGGCCCGGTGAGCCCCCACCCCCGCGCGCCCGTTCTCTCAGCCGCCCTGTCAGCGCCCCACCCCTCACCCCCGCGCGCCCGTTCTCTCAGCCGCCCTGTCAGCGCCCCCCCCCCCCGCGCGCACGTTCTCTCAGCCGCCCTGTCAGCGTCCCCCCCCCCATCCCCGCGCGCACGTTCTCTCAGCCGCCCTGTCAGCGTCCCCCCCCCCATCCCCGCGCGCACGTTCTCTCAGCCGCCCTGTCAGCGCCCCGCCCCCCACCCCCGCGCGCACGTTCTCTCAGCCGCCCTGTGAGCCCCCAGGGCTCCCCCCCCGGCCTCGGCACAGGCGGCCCCCACCTCCCCCGGGCCACCCCCGCCTCCGACGTTCGCGCTCCGAGGGGTGCCCGGCCCCGCTCACCTTCTCCCTCGGGGCAGCCGCAGCCCGGTCACTGCTCAGCTCCGCTCCTGCCTGGGCTCCCGGCGGCCCCTCCCCTTGCCAGGGAGGGGGCGTCGCCATCAGCCTCTCACTGCCCGCACCTGCGGCTCCTCCAGCCCCGGCCCGCAGCTGTGGTACCGAAACCCGGAACCAAACCCCTCACCACCAAGGTGAAGTGAAGCAGCAGGCACTGCCTTGACTGAGTGACAGATGTCAAGAGTCATCTGATGTGGAAGAGGTGTTAACTGGGGTCAAAATACAGATTTTAATACCCATCTTATTTTAGTTCTAAGACTTGGCGATTGCCAGGTATCATCTTTTCGATTTCCCCAGGTCCACCCGCGAGCGAGGCCACAAGGGAGATTTCTTCCAGAGAGAGGATAGAGTTATTAAGTCTCAAGACCACGATTTGCTTTTCTCCTTCATGAAGAGGTGAGTGGGTCATATAGCATCACTAGTCACCCAAGCAGTTAAGCCTGAACTTTTCACCTGTCCTTTAATGCTGTCAACTCCAAGCTAAATTTTTCCTGTTATTAAGAGGGGACCAAAGATCATGTGAAGTATTATTATCCTTTCTACAAATACACCCCCATCTTGGAGCTTTAGCTACTAGAGAAGGTCTTGGGAGTTTGGGGTCAGAGGAGCTAGCTGCAAGTACAAACTTTCATACAGCTCTGTTTAGGATGTGTGATGTTTCTCTGGTTGTCTAAACCGGTCTAAATTTCCACAGGTGGTCCCAACTCTGGGTGGCTCTAACAAGGATCCTGGAACTCCAGTAAGTTCTAAACATCGTTTTATATTTTAAACATGATCCCAAGTTCCTTTTTGCACTTGTCTCTACGGTTTTGGCAGCTGACAGCCCCGAGGGGTGCTTGTACAAGTTTCTCCCGAAGGGCGAGTAAATTAATTCTTTTGTCCGTGAGGTGGATGGTTTGGTAACGTTATAATTCACAACGCTATAATTCCTTCTTTCAAATTTAAAAAAAATAATTGCCTTTTAAATCCATCCAATTGAATCTGCTAAAATGATTCTCGTTGTTCTACCTCTTTTCTCAAGTTTTGGTTAAATTCAATGTCAGTATTCTCCACGGAACTAGATTTTCATCTGACTTTGGAATCGGAAAGGCAGGCTGTTACCGAGGTTAAATTCTGTGTCTTTACAAAACTTTGAATCAGTTACAAAACTAGATTATTTTTTTTAATTCAAATTACAAAACCGGTTAATATCAAGATGAATAGTTCAAACAATAATTGTTTCATTTTGTTTATCTCATGTTTAGAACCCCTCAAAAAAACCCACATACACCCTCTAAACACACAAAAAGATTATTGCCCTCGACAATATTCCTAATAGCAACCCCAACATTATAAACTTTACACAACTGTTTTCCCAAATAGATAACGTGAAACTTACTTATAGATTTTCCGTTTTAAAGGGACAGTTTCTTTAGACTTCCAGTTTCTTGTTGGGTGCTTTCTTTATTCTCGAATAATGAAGCCAAGGTTCTTCTCCCAGACCTTTACTGCTACAAGTGTTGTTAAAATGACTCGATACGGTCCTTTCCACTTCTCGGTGATTTTATATATATTCAGTCTCCTGGTCGGAAGGGATGCGCTGCTACGTCCAGTTCTAAGGGTCCAGCTGTGGAGACATACTGACAAAGTTCTTGAAAAGAATTGCTTAAAGAAATCATAACACCTTTTAAAAACATATCTCCAAAGGCACTCAAGATACTCAGAACACAGGACTCTTGATATGGTCTTTCATACAACATTTCCTAAAGACTTGGCTTTTCTTTCTCTTCTGGCTATACTCCGATTCTTAATAGAGCCACGGGTAACGCTTTAACCCATGTGAGGAGTGAGGTTTCCTGACAAATTTTACTCGACAGTTGCTTAAGGATATAGTTCATTCTCTCTCTCTCTCTCTCTGCCCACACACTTGCTTGTGGTCTATGTGGGGTGTGATAGTCTCAATCCATAGATAATACTTGGCTCAACTTGTCTCATAATCTTTGCTATAAAATGAGGGCCATTGTCAGATGACATTCTTACAGGCACCCCATATTTTGGTATTATCTCTTTGAGCAAGACTTTGACTACTTCCCTTGCTTTGTTGGTGCGACAAGGGAAAGCCTTGGGCCACCCAGTAAAGATATCAACTAAAACTAGGACATATCCTTATTTTCAAGGCAATTCTATAAAATCAATTTGCTAATATTCTTCTAAAAAATTTCCTTATTTAATAATCCCAAAGATGATCTTATTACTGGTTCGGGGATAATTTTACATATACATTTCACATCCACTTATAATTGTTTAAACAATCTTTGTCATATTTCGCTTTCTGTTTCCCAGTATACTCTGTGATGTTCAATGGGGCATTTTCTCTTATTATTGTGGGTGGGACTATTATTCGACCTGTCGGTGTTACAGCCTATCCTGTTTCATTTTGTTAGCCTGCAATCTAATAATTAATTCTTCATCTTTTTCATTATAATTTGGAGTTTCTTTAGGCAATTTTATACCTTTCTCTGGAACTAGTGCTAGGATGCCTTTTTCTGCAGCCTCTTCAGCAGCTTTATCAGCCAGTCGGTTACCTGCGTTAGGACCGGTCTTACCTAACGGATGTGCTTTACAGTGCATCATCGTGACTGCTGTTGGTTTTTGAATGCTTTCTAACAATTTCAGTATTTGTTCTGCGTGCTGAACGGCGGTTCCTGGTGCAGATAACAGTCCTCTTTCTCCCCGTATCGCTCCATGTGCACGTACCACTCCAAAAGCATACTTTGAGTCTGTCCAAGTGTTGACTCGCTTTCCTTGACTTAGTTCCAGAGCTCAAGTAAGAGCTATCAATTCAGCCTTTTGGGCAGAGATCATCGAAGGCAAAGTTGGCAACGCAAGTACCTCCTCAGTAGTTATTGTCTATCTCGATAAAACGTTTTCCTTCACAGATGGAACCGCTTCCGTCGGCATATAGTTCCCAATCTGTTTCTTCTAGTGGCACATCTCAGAGATCCAGTCAGCTGGAGTAAACTCTTTCGATTGCCTGCAAGCAGTCACGTTCCAGTTCTCCTTTAACTCGGTCAGTTGTTGAAAACGCAACAGGGTTAACGGCGGTAGTAGTTTTTAGGTAAACATCATCTTGTTCCAGCAACAACACCACTTGGTATTTCAGCATTCTGCTAGGGGATAACCAGTGCCCCCCTTTCCGTTTTAGCACAACAGTTATCATATGGGAAACGTACAGTAATCCTTTCTCCTCAGGCGAACTTACGAGCTTCCTGGATCAGTAGCACAGTTGCAGCGACGGCTCTCGGACGACCAGAGCATCCCAGACTCACGTTATCCAATCGCTTCGAGAAGTAGGCCACAGCTCGCCCACTTGGCCCTAAATATTGGGCCAGGATACCCAGAGCTCTACCTCTTCTTTCACGAGCAGAAAGTTCAAGTGTCTCTTGTGAGATCTGGCAGACGCTAGGGCTGGCACCCCTATTACAGCCTGTTTCAATTCTTGGAAGGTAGCTTTCTCGGCATCGGTCCAATCCGTCGTTTGAGGTTTTGAGCTGCTCCTATAAAGGTCAGGCCAGCAAGCCACAATTTATAATCTACAGGTGACACCACTCGACCATTCCCGGAAATGCTTGTCATTCATTTTTTTAGTCTTAGGTTCGGGGAGACGACACATTGCCTCTTTTCTCTCAGTTCCCAATTGTCTCTGTCCTTTTAGGATTTTAAAACTCAAATTTAAGTTTCTTCTTTCTGGGTTATTTGGGTTTTTTTCTTTTGACACTCGATATCTACTGATTCCCAAAAAGTTCAAAAAGTTAAGAGTTGACTTTGTGCATTGTTCTTCCGTCTCAGCTACCATTAACAGATCGTCCATATATTTCAGCAAGATTTCTTGATTATTTTCTTTCTTCCAAATCTCTAATTCTCGTGCCAATTGATTTCCAAAAATGGTAAGACTATTCTTAAAGCCTTGAGGCAAGACTGTCCACGTATATCGTGTTTTTCTCCCAGTCTCAGGATTTTCCCATTCCAAAGCAAAAACCTCTTGACTATTGGGATCCAAGGGAATACAGAAAAAGGCATCTTTTCGGTCCAACACTGTGAACCATTCTCATTTCTCCGTTAGGGTTGTTAACAAAGTATAAGGATTTGCTACGACCGGATGAATACCTTGTACTATTTGATTTATTGCTCTGAGGAGGTCTTGAACTAATCTATCATCTTTTTCATCAGCCTTTTAAAAGGCAAGATCGGGGTGTTATATCTGGATTCACATTCTATTAACAATTTGTATCTTAAAAATTTTTGTATTACCATTACTAACTCTTTCCGACTTTCCGGTTTTAGGGGGTATTGTTTCATTCTTACCGGATTCGATCCTGGCTTTAAATCAACTCTCACAGGTTCTGCTTTTTGGATTTACCGGGAACTTCCCAGTCCAGACGACTGGAATGACAGCATTACACTTGGACCGGTATAATCTTCTGCTTTCGGTAAACATCCTGTTAACAACAAAGCCGCTGCTTCGATACGTTTAGTTTCTGGAATTAAAATTTTAAGCTCTCCATTTTTAAATTTAATTTCTGCCTCTAAGTTCTCAAATAGACCTCTCCTTAACAGGAGTTTAGGAGAATTTGGCACATACAAAAACTGCCGAGTGACCCATTGCTTTCCTAATTTCATTGTTAAAGATTTAAAGAAGGGTCTAGTTTCTCGTTCGCTTGTTGCACCAACACCACCAATTTCTTCAAAACTTAACTCTCCCTCTGAGGTATTTAAAACTGAAAAGGTGACTCTAGTGTCAACTCAAATTCAATTTTCTGTTCTCCCAGTTTAGCTGTAACCAGAGGTTCTGCTGGGAGACTCCCCTCCGGTCCCCGTCCGATACGTTCACTTAAAAAGAACAAATCTACATATGGCACTTTATTCCATTTACTCTCTCTCCTACAAAACAACAGTAATTGCAATATAGTATTGTAACTCAAAGTTCTGTTTGTTTACCATTTTTCCTGCAGTTCACCCCAACGTGCCAATAAACATCCCAGCGGTGACGTTTCTGGTAACTTTTCATCAGCAGTTCTATTTCCTGCACTCTTATTCTTAAACAATTTTGCTAATGCCATTATACTTATATACATTCAAATACCAAATACCAAACAAATGCAAACGACAGCTGTCCCAAATAATACACAAAGTCCAACCCAGCAATAGCTTTTGCTTATGACTTACGGGCAGACGCCTAGGCTTCCACTGCAGACGGCTACCCTCCAAGCCCCAACCCTGGGAAGCTTTCGCCGCGCCTCACGGGCAGGCTTTCCAAACAAATTCCAAAGAAGCAGCGCCTTACCTTTTTTCCAGGGAACGCTGCGAGGAGCTTTGCGTGTCGAGGGTGACGGTTCTCCCCGAGAATACCTCGGTGCCGGCCGGAGCTCGATCGACACGCCATCTCGTCCAGTCTCACTCGCAAGGTCCCATCTGGGTCGCCAAAACCGTTACCGAAATCCAGAATAAAACTCCTTAACGCCAACGTGAAGTTAAGAAGCAGGCACTTTGTTTATCGCAGCGCTGGGGACACGGGGGATCGCTCCTCCAAAGGCGTGTCCCACTTAGTATCAAAATCCATCAGTTTTTACAGGCTTTTCCCGTCAGGTCATTGTTACCTAAGCTCCTTCCGTAAAAACGCATACTATGCTCGTTCTTAAATTTAACCGTTGTAACGATCGGTCCTGTGATTATATAACCTTACCAATATTCTTATTTAAAAACAATCATTGGTCAGTGACACTTGGCTCTGCTGACTGGCATCGTCGATACTCAAATCGAGATGGGGAGGGTAAGGGGGTTTCCAAGCAGCAAACTGGTGTCCACGACGGTTTCCTTAGTTTCCTGAAACAGAACGTAGGAAAACCAGTAACTTCCTGGTGAGGTTTCTAGGGTTAGCTGTTTCAAACTTTAACAATATTACGGTCCCTAGCGTCACGCATAACACAGCTCCTAAAGTTTCTATGGCTACGTTTCAAACTTAACAATCCTATACGTTACGCTTCACAATTTTACTTCTTAATCAAACCTAACTCTTCTATGTGATTAAATGTTGATTTCTTTACCAGAACATTTGCAACAGCTGGAGCCCAGCAGGAACAGGGGGGGCACGGCCCGACCCCCCCCAGCGCCTCACCTCCTCCTCCTCCCCTGGGCTCCCTCACAGCCCCTCGCCCCGTGCAGAGGGAGCGCAAACGCAGCCCAGAGGGCAAAGGGGCCGGCCGGCCAGCGTCTATTCAGTCAGTCGCGCACCTATCGAGTCCTGCCAGCGAGTCTGCTCCGGGGCTCGGGGCGCCCCCCGGCGCTCCCCCTGCCCCTCGGACACCTCTGATAGCACATTTCCATACGTTCTGTATGGCACGTCTAAATATTTGGGTGGTTTTAATACTTTGTACCAGCTGTGGTTTGCTGCTAGGTGACTATAAAAGTGAGATTTGGTAAATAATGGTTAGAAATCTTATACTAACGCTACAACTGAAACAACAGACAAGAGTATAGCCGAGCAATTAACTAGCAGAGGTAGGTACTCCTAAGTTTTGCAGTTCTTTGCTCTTATGACTAGATGTTCCCCTGTAAGCTAAATGGGAACAATGCTGAAACTGACCACATGTGATTGAAACTGCGTTAAGCTTCAAGATCAAAGAACAAGGACAAGAATAAAGACTTCGAGGACAGCCAGCAAGAACTTCAAATGGGTCGGTGGTCGCAAAAGCAGCCCTTCGTCTCAAATGGATCCTTCCTTGCACGTGATCGGATGTAGGCAGTGCTATGATAATCGGTTGCCATCGTTTTTATGTATATGTATACTCATCTGATTAATAAGCAATTAGTTATTCTATATAACCTGTTTGTGCTAAAGCTGTGGCACGCACACTAGGTGGAACTATCCCCCGTGCATCCAGCGCTGCAGTGAAGAACGCCTGCTTTCTAAAACTCCAAAATGAGTCTTAGGGAGTTTCGTCGACCGGCTTTTCAGTATCAGAGGTACAAGGGAGGAAAGGAAAAAAAAAAAAAGCAAAAAAAAAAAAAAGCAGGGGTGTGGGAAAGAGAGGGGACCAGGGGACGGAGGGGGCAGGGAGGGACCACAACACCGAAGAGGGGAGACGGGGCCCCGAGGGCCCGGGGCTCACCGCAGCTCTTGTTCTTGGCGCTGCCAAGAGACTTTGCCAGTTCAGCCGCTTCTTTCTCCTTCTCTCCTCCCTTCCTCTTCTGTAACTCCAGTCGCTTGGCTGTCCTCCGCATAACGGAACACGCGAGCCCCTCGCAGCTCTTGCGAGATGAGGCCTCCTAGACACGTAGCCTCGCTCGCTCGTTCACTACGTGGCCGTACCGTGCTGCTGGTCACGCATCACCCTGGCGGTCTGACCTGCTGTGGACTACGAGGAGGGATCCTCCCACACCCACAGAGGCAGGGTCCCTCTGGCCTGCAGCGGGAGGCAGCTGCCAGCCAGATGGCCTTCCGTTTCTTCTTCTTTACCTTTCTGCGGCCTCTCCAGCTTCAGCAGCTCCCGTCCACAGCCAGTAAGCGCTCCGCCTGTCCCTCTGCGCTCCCGTGCCGTGAGGAGAGGGAGGCCGGGCAGAGACAGGCCACGCGAGCCTGAGGCTGCTGCAGTCAGCGGCATCTCCGGGGACGAAAGGACAACCCCGCTCACGGCGTGGCCTCTGGCAGAGGGAAAGAGGCAGCAGCGACCGTTATTACCGCAGCTCCACCCTGGCCAGAGCCCCTCCGTCCGCAGGGGCTTCCGCGGACGGACGCCGCTCCTTCCCCGCGCCGCTGCTAACGGCACCCGCCTTAAGGGAGACTCGAGAACACCGGAGGGCCAGCTTGCCGCCCTCACGACAGGGCTCGGGGGCTGCCTGCGGCTGCAGCACAGGCTTCAGGGGAGGGGCTGCAGCTGGGGGCAGCCGCAGGGGCCGAGCGGGGCTGGGGAAAGGCGCCGGGGGAGCTCCGGCGACTCGGGAAGGCGCCCGCTGGCCGCGCCTGGGGGGTGCCCGCCTCCGTCCCCTCTTCCCTTCTGTCGGCTCTCGGGGACCTGCCCGGCGCTGCCCTGGCCCGGCTCGCCTCCGGCGGACCGGGAGCCTGCCGCGGCGGCCGCTTCGCAGCTTCCCGTCCCGCCGGCCCCGGGCGGCCAGCGGGCAGGAGGCACCCGCCGCCGCGGCCGCCGCCGCCCCCGCCGGAGGGGATGGCTCGCCTCACCCGCGGTCCAGGCGCTCGCCCGCTGCCGCCGACAGCCGCGCCCTGCGCGCCGCCACGCTGCTCCCGGGGACCGCGCATGTGTAATATGGAGGAGGGAAAGGAGGGAGGCAGGGCAGGAGATAGGAGAGCAGGGTGCGCAGGGCGAAACAACTCGCGTGGGTTAAAAACTCGTGTGGGTGAAGGGGGTGGGCTGGAGCAGGAGATGGGGGTGTGCATGGCGGAGACACGGACCTAGTGGGGAGGGTAGGTGAGGGTACAAAGGTGCACGGGGGGGTACTAAAACCAGACGTGCTGCTTCACAGAAATACGGTCCCACCTGAATTCAGTAGTAGGCTTTCTTCTGCGCTTAAACACTAATCAGGCATTTAAAAGCTTCAGTAGACTTGCAAACTGAAACCTCTGACAATTTACGTAGTCTTCTAATTTCTGATATCCAGGATATGTGAAAATAACACTCTCAATTCAACAGTTTTCACCGAGAATGATATGTGTTAACCTAAATCACACAAAGTGAATAATATCATGTTAGCCATGTAGCCTTTATTAAGAGGTTGAAATTACCTTCTCGGGATCTTTTAAGCTTCTAAGCGTAAAATAATTAGTGTAGCTTACAGATGTGGAAGAGAAATCTTTTGGTATCATAACCAAAGTAGTCTTCTCCTCTATGAATGGCAACACAATCTGTAATACTGCATCGACACTTCAAAACCCATTCTGTCTCTCCCCTTTTGTCATCCAATGTTGTCTTTTAGATATTTCAAGAAATTCTTTCATGGTCTATCCCATAAAATGAGAAGTAGATTATTACGGAAGAGCTCCACAGATAAAAAGTTAATGCATTAGACTAACTGTGATATAAAAATTACTGGAGATCTATTTATGTGTGATGTTCTGATGAATTATCTAGTTGTTTACAATTGCTAGGACTTCTCTCAGCGGTAAATCACTGGCAATGTGCACGAACACAAGAAACTCTTCACGGGGCACATTCATCCTTTATGCAATTAAATGAAGTTTTTAAATCACAAAAAGATTTGGCTGTTACACAGTCTGTGTAAATTACATGATAGTAACCCAAACCACAAGACCATGTCTCTCCTACTTTGCTCTGTTGCAGAAGAATCTCAGCTTGCAAAACACATCAGTTTTCTGTAACACAGATAACCAGGGTTCACACAGTCAGACTTTTCAGTCAGAAGGCCACAGAAAGAATCATAAAGAGACCGAGTATCTTTTCCTTAAACATCCTGTTTACAGACAGCTATGTTACCTCCAAGTGCTATGAAAGTTACTTTCTCTAAAACTATCTTCCATTTAGTTTTCCTTTTTTTTTTTTTTTTTTCCCTTTTCTTCCCCTGAAAACAATCTTATAGCTTAATCCTTATAGGATTTTTTTTCAAGTTTTGGTTTTTTCTAACGACTATCAACACATGAACACTCTAAATAGTTTCAGGAAGGTCAGTATTTGCTACAGTTGCACTTGATCCAACATCCCACTTTTTTTTCCACCAAGCAAATGAGTTCAACCAAGTTTCTTTCAAGAGCCATACAGGAGAAAGTACAGATTCTGCTCTGTCTGCTAACAAGCAGGCGAAGGAGCTGCTACCGATTTGAAAACTGTAGAGGCTCTGCTGTGCCCATTTTGAACTGGGGAACAAAAATAGTATTTAGGTCCACTTTTTCTCATTTGCAAAGCAGATCCACTGCCTTGGGAGACTGACCAGAATTACTTGGAACAAACAGTCTTTTTGCCTAGGATCTGTTTGTTAGTTCAGAAAACAGTCACTACGTCCCTGTGATAATATGACACGATTTCATCAAGACATTTCTGTCTCAAGGGGCCCAGCTGTATTTTATTTTCTATTAACACAGCATCTATCCAATTCCGGTCTCTGACTTAAGAGATGAGCAACATGCAATTTCTTCAATGTCTACTTATCACGTGAGGAAGTCAACAAACCTCTTTTCACAGTTACAAGCACTTTTCAAAGATGTGACAGTTCCCTCCGGTCATCAACTGACCCTGAACAAGTTGGAAAATATAAAAGGATCAATAAATGTGAGAAAGACCTTTGGTATGAGGGAACCCAGACAAACCCGTGCAGCAGCTTTCTTCTCTATTGATTGGAAGAGAATGCTGTTTGGCTGCTGCTTCTACGGATAATCCACAAATTATTTGCTATTCTTCTTAGCCAAAGGGCTAAGGCAGTGCCATCAGCAACTTCATAACATACCCTGAAACAAGAAGCAGATATTACAGCTCCAAGTCTGAGGAAACAGCATCAATGATTAAGACAGCTCTAACATGGAAGGCCTGGTAAGTGGCAGTGGTATAAGGCACTAGCAATTTATCAGGGCTCTCTTTCAAATGCTGGCATTTTCTGTGACTTGGATTTTGCCTATTGTTATGAGATCATTACATCACCTATCACACAAGTGTAGCTTTGTTAACTTTGAAAGAAAAGCTGCTAGACAATATACAACACAAAGTTAGACAAGCGAGGGAAGTACACAGGGATTTCACAGGCAATCTGGAATCGGGCACCCGACTTGAATTCCCGGCTTTGAAAACCTCTCTCCAAATGACTTACCATCCTTTCACTAAGATCCAGCAGCAGTTCCCTCCTGTGCCTCATGCTCTTCTTTAGCCAGCCAAAGCCCACGGAGCTGCACTGTAAGCTTGAAGACGAGGATGCCAGCTGCGTGTCCTATTTCTGTCACCTAGTTTTTACGTACCGTTTCTTGCTAATCAAAAGGCCCAGTGATTCCTCCTCACACATCACACTGGAGTTAGTACGTCCAAGCATTATTTCTGCCGCGCTACATTTGCACGGATTAGGTGCTGAACCCTCCAGATGATGTACTGCTTTTCAAGAAGGGTGTAGTATAACTGGCGAGGGTCTACAGTAAGTCCAAGAGGGTGCTCAACGATGTACAGGAGTCTGACTTCAAAGCATAAATTGAAAAACAGCCGCTTAACCTAGAAAGGGCAATACTGAAGAGAAAGAACAATGTTTAAACTCTAAAAGGTAGCTGTAAGGAAGAACTATTGTGTGCATCCACTGCACACAGTTACACGGAATCATGGGGCTTAAATTACAACCTGAAAAACTTAGGGTATGTGGCAATCTTTGCAACAGTAGTAATAATTACAGGAAATGTTTAAGAATAAATTAGGCAAGCATTTGTCAAGAATGGTACAGAAAGTTGATCATTCACCTCTAGAACGAGAGCAACACTAGACTATCTTTAAAAGTACTTCTTTCCCCACTGCTGTCCCAAGGCCAGGCACCGGCCCGGCCCGGCCCGGCCAAGGCCAGGCCCCTGCCCGCCGGCTCGGCCCCTGCCCGCCGGCCCGGCCCGGCCAAGGCCAGGCCCCTGCCCGCCGGTTCGGCCCGGCCCCTGCCCGGCCAAGGCCAGGCCCCTGCCCGCCGGTTCGGCCCGGCCCCTGCCCGGCCAAGGCCAGGCCCCTGCCCGCCGGTTCGGCCCGGCCCCTGCCCGGCCAAGGCCAGGCCCCTGCCCGCCGGCTCGGCCCGGCCCCTGCCCGGCCAAGGCCAGGCCCCTGCCCGCCGGCTCGGCCCGGCCAAGGCCAGGCCCCTGCCCACCGGCTCGGCCCGGCCCGGCCCAGGCCAGGCCCCTGCCCGCCGGCTCGGCCCGGCCCGGCCAAGGCCCGGCCGAGGCCAGGCCCCTGCCCGCCGGCTCGGCCCGGCCCCTGCCCGGCCAAGGCCAGGCCCCTGCCCGCCGGCTCGGCCCGGCCTGGCCAAGGCCAGGCAAGGCCAGGCCCCTGCCCGCCGGCTCGGCTCGGCCCCTGCCCGGCCAAGGCCAGGCCCCTGCCCGCCGGCTCGGCCCGGCCCCTGCCCGGCCAAGGCCAGGCCCCTGCCCGCCGGCTCGGCCCGGCCCCTGCCCGGCCAAGGCCAGGCCCCTGCCCGCCGGCTCAGCCCGGCCTGGCCAAGGCCAGGCAAGGCCAGGCCCCTGCCCGCCGGCTCGGCTCGGCCCGCCCCGGCCCGGGCAAGGCCAGGCCCCTGCCCGCCTGCTCGGCCCGGCCCCTGCCCGGCCAAGGCCAGGCCCCTGCCCGCCGGCTCAGCCCGGCCCCTGCCCGGCCAAGGCCAGGACCATGCCCGCCGGCTCGGCCAGGCCCGGCCAAGGCCCGGCCCTCGGCTCGGCCCGGCCCGGAGAAGGCCAGGCCCCTGCCCGCCGGCTCGGCCTGGCCCGGCCCGGACAAGGCCAGGCCCCTGCCCGCCGGCTCGGCCTGGCCCAGCCCGGACAAGGCCAGGCCCCTGCCCGCCGGCCCGGCCAAGGCCAGGCCCCTGCCCGCCGGCCCGGCCCGGACAAGGCCAGGCCCCTGCCCGCCGGCTCGGCACCCCCCGGCCCGGCCCGGCCAAAGCCAGGCCCCTGCCCGCCGGCTCGGCCCAGCCAAAGCCAGGCCCCTGCCCGCCGGCTCGGCCCGGCCCGGGCAAGGCCAGGCACCTGCCCGCCGGCTCGGCCCGGCCCGGCCAAGGCCAGGCCCCGGCCCGCCGGCACGGCCAAGGCCCGGCCTGGCCCAGGCTAGGCCCCTGCCCGCCGGCTCGGCCCAGCCCGGCCAAGGCCAGGCCCCTGCCCGCCGGCTCGGCCCGGCCCAGGCCAGGCCCCTGCCTGGCCAAGGCCAGGCCCCTGCCCGCCGGCTCGGCCCGGCCCGGGACAGGCCAGGCCCCTGCCCGCCGGCTCGGCCCGGCCCGGCCAAGGCCAGGCCCCTGCCCGCCAGCTCGGCCCGGCCCGGGCAAGGCCAGGCCCCTGCCCGCCGGCTCGGCCCGGCCCGGCCAAGGCCCGGCCCCTGCCCGCCGGCTCGGCCCGGCCCGGCCAAGGCCAGGCCCCTGCCCGCCGGCTCGGCCCGGCCCGGCCAAGGCCAGGCCCCTGCCCGCCGGCTCGGCCTGGCCCGGCCCGGACAAGGCCAGGCCCCTGCCCGCCGGCCCGGCCTGGCCCGGCCCGGACAAGGCCAGGCCCCTGCCCGCCGGCCCGGCCCGGCCCGGACAAGGCCAGGCCCCTGCCCGCCGGCCCGGCCCGGACAAGGCCAGGCCCCTGCCCGCCGGCTCGGCACCCCCCGGCCCGGCCCGGCCAAAGCCAGGCCCCGGCCCGCCGGCTCGGCCCGGCCCGGACAAGGCCAGGCACCTGCCCGCCGGCTCGGCCCGGCCCGGCCAAGGCCAGGCCCCGGCCCGCCGGCACGGCCAAGGCCCGGCCTGGCGCAGGCTAGGCCCCTGCCCGCCGGTTCGGCCCGGCCCCTGCCCGGACAAGGCCAGGCCCCTGCCCGCCGGTTCGGCCCGGCCCCTGCCCGGACAAGGCCAGGCCCCTGCCCGCCGGCCCAGCCCGGCCCGGACAAGGCCAGGCCCCTGCCCGCCGGCTCGGCACCCCCCGGCCCGGCCCGGCCAAAGCCAGGCCCCTGCCCGCCGGCTCGGCCCAGCCAAAGCCAGGCCCCTGCCCGCCGGCTCGGCCCGGCCCGGGCAAGGCCAGGCCCCTGCCCGCCGGCTCGGCCCAGCCAAAGCCAGGCCCCTGCCCGCCGGCTCGGCCCGGCCAAGGCCAGGCCCCTGCCCGCCGGTTCGGCCCGGCCCCTGCCCGGCCAAGGCCAGGCCCCTGCCCGCCGGCTCGGCCGGGCCCGGCCAAGGCCAGGCCCCTGCCCGCCGGCTCGGCCGGGCCCGGCCAAGGCCAGGCCCCTGCCCGCCGGCTCGGCCGGGCCCGGCCAAGGCCAGGCCCCTGCCCGCCGGCTCGGCCGGGCCCGGCCAAGGCCAGGCCCCTGCCCGCCGGCTCGGCCCGGCCCGGCCAAGGCCAGGCCCCTGCCCGCCGGCTCGGCCCGGCCCGGGCAAGGCCAGGCCCCTGCCCGCCGGCTCGGCCCGGCCCGGCCAAGGCCAGGCCCCTGCCCGCCGGCTCGGCCTGGCCCGGCCCGGACAAGGCCAGGCCCCTGCCCGCCGGCCCGGCCCGGCCCGGACAAGGCCAGGCCCCTGCCCGCCGGCCCGGCCCGGCCCGGACAAGGCCAGGCCCCTGCCCGCCGGCTCGGCACCCCCCGGCCCGGCCCGGCCAAAGCCAGGCCCCTGCCCGCCGGCTCGGCCCAGCCAAAGCCAGGCCCCTGCCCGCCGGCTCGGCCCGGCCCGGACAAGGCCAGGCACCTGCCCGCCGGCTCGGCCCGGCCCGGCCAAGGCCAGGCCCCGGCCCGCCGGCACGGCCAAGGCCCGGCCTGGCGCAGGCTAGGCCCCTGCCCGCCGGTTCGGCCCGGCCCGGCCAAGGCCAGGCCCCTGCCCGCCGGTTCGGCCCGGCCCCTGCCCGGCCAAGGCCAGGCCCCTGCCCGCCGGTTCGGCCCGGCCCCTGCCCGGACAAGGCCAGGCCCCTGCCCGCCGGCCCGGCCCGGCCCGGACAAGGCCAGGCCCCTGCCCGCCGGCTCGGCACCCCCCGGCCCGGCCCGGCCAAAGCCAGGCCCCTGCCTGCCGGCTCGGCCCAGCCAAAGCCAGGCCCCTGCCCGCCGGCTCGGCCCGGCCCGGGCAAGGCCAGGCCCCTGCCCGCCGGCTCGGCCCAGCCAAAGCCAGGCCCCTGCCCGCCGGCTCGGCCCGGCCAAGGCCAGGCCCCTGCCCGCCGGTTCGGCCCGGCCCCTGCCCGGCCAAGGCCAGGCCCCTGCCCGGCCCGGCCCAGGCCAGGCCCCTGCCCGGCCAAGGCCAGGCCCCTGCCCACCGGCTCGGCCCGGCCCGGCCCAGGCCAGGCCCCTGCCCGCCGGCTCGGCCCGGCCCGGCCCAGGCCCGGCCCCTGCCCGGCCGAGGCCAGGCCCCTGCCCGCCGGCTCGGCCCGGCCCGGCCCAGGCCAGGTCCCTGCCCGGCCCAGGCCAGGCCCCTGCCCGCCGGCTGGGCCCGGCCCGGCCCAGGCCAGGCCCCTGCCCGCCGGCTCGGCCCGGCCCGGCCAAGGCCCGCCCGAGGCCAGGCCCCTGCCCGTCGGCTCGGCCCGGCCCAGCCCAGGCCCGCCCGAGGCCAGGCCCCTGCCCTCCGGCTCGGCCCGGCCCGGCCAAGGCCCGCCCGAGGCCAGGCCCCTGCCCGCCGGCTCGGCCCGGCCCGGCCAAGGCCCGCCCGAGGCCAGGCCCCTGCCCGCCGGCTCGGCCCGGCCCGGCCAAGGCCCGCCCGAGGCCAGGCCCCTGCCCGCCCGAGGCCAGGCCCCTGCCCGCCGGCTCGGCCCGGCCAAGGCCAGGCCCCTGCCCGCCGGCTCGGCCCGGCCCGGCCAAGGCCCGGCCCCTGCCCGCCGGCCCGGCCCCGGCCCGGCCCAGGCCAGGCCCCTGCCCGCCGGCCCGGCCCGGCCCCGGCCCGGCCCAGGCCAGGCCCCTGCCCGCCGGCCCGGCCCGGCCCCGGCCCGGCCCAGGCCAGGCCCCTGCCCGCCGGCCCGGCCCGGCCCCGGCCCGGCCCAGGCCAGGCCCCTGCCCGCCGGCCCGGCCCGGCCCCGGCCCGGCCAAGGCCAGGCCCCTGCCCGCCGGCCCGGCCCGGCCCCGGCCCGGCCAAGGCCAGGCCCCTGCCCGCCGGCTCGGCCCGGCCCGGCCCAGGCCAGGCCCCTGCCCGCCGGCCCGGCCCGGCCCCGGCCCGGCCAAGGCCAGGCCCCTGCCCGCCGGCTCGGCCCGGCCCGGCCAAGGCCAGGCCCCTGCCCGCCGGCTCGGCCCGGCCCGGCCAAGGCCAGGCCCCTGCCCGCCGGCCCCCCTCACCCCATCCAGCCGCTCGCCCTCCCTCTCTTCCCGCCGCCTCCGCACACAGCCGCAGCCCGGCGCTGCCCGAGGAAACCCTCACCTGACAGCAGCCGCCACCTCCGCACAGCCCCGCACCCCCGGGGTGAGCTGAGCTGATGGGCTGAGCTCCAATCTCCCCAGAAACCTCTGCCCTGACACCAGAGTCTCTGTAAACAGTTTCTGACCTCTTTTGGCACGTCACAGGATAGTAACCCAAACCACAAGACCATGTCTCTCCTACTTTGCTCTGTTGCAGAAGAATCTCAGCTTGCAAAACACATCAGTTTTCCGTAACACAGATAACCAGGGTTCACACAGTCAGACTTTTCAGTCAGAAGGCCACAGAAAGAATCATAAAGAGACCGAGTATCTTTTCCTTAAACATCCTGTTTACAGACAGCTATGGTACCTCCAAGTGCTATGAAAGTTACTTTCTCTAAAACTATCTTCCATTTAGTTTTCCTTTTTTTTTTTTTCCTTTTCTTCCCCTGAAAACAATCTTATAGCTTAATCCTTATAGGATTTTTTTCAAGTTTTGTTTTTTTCTAACGAGTATCAACACATGAAAACTCTAAATAGTTTCAGGAAGGTCAGTATTTGCTACAGTTGCACTTGATCCAACATCCCACCTTTTTTTTCCAACAAGCAAATGAGTTCAACCAATTTTCATTCAAGAGCCATACAGGAGAAAGTACAGATTCTGCTCTGTCTGCTAACAAGCAGGCGAAGGAGCTGCTACTAATTTGAATACTATACAGGCTCTGCTGTGCCCATTTTGAACTGGGGAACAAAAATAGCCCTTCCTGTTTCAACATTTAGGTCCACTTTTTCTCATTTGCAAAGCAGATCCGCTGCCTTGGGAGACTGACCAGAATTACTTGGAACAAACAGTCTTTTTGCCTAGGATCTGTTTGTTAGTTCAGAAAACAGTCACTACGTCCCTGTGATAATATGACACGATTTCATCACTACATTTCTGTCTCAAGGGGCCCAGCTGTATTTTATTTTCTATTAACACAGCATCTATCCAATTCCGGTCTCTGACTTAAGAGATGAGCAACATGCAATTTCTTCAATGTCTACTTATCACGTGAGGAAGTCAACAAACCTCTTTTCACAGTTACAAGCACTTTTCAAAGATGTGACAGTTCCCTCCGGTCATCAACTGACCCTGAACAAGTTGGAAAATATAAAAGGATCAATAAATGTGAGAAAGACCTTTGGTATGAGGGAACCCAGACAAACCCGTGCAGCAGCTTTCTTCTCTATTGATTGGAAGAGAATGCTGTTTGGCTGCTGCTTCTACGGATAATCCACAAATTATTTGCTATTCTTCTTAGCCAAAGGGCTAAGGCAGTGCCATCAGCAACTTCATAACATACCGTGAAACAAGAAGCAGATATTACAGCTCCAAGTCTGAGGAAACAGCATCAATGATTAAGACAGCTCTAACATGGAAGGCCTGGTAAGTGGCAGTGGTATAAGGCACTAGCAATTTATCAGGGCTCTCTTTCAAATGCTGGCATTTTCTGTGACTTGGATTTTGCCTATTATTATGAGATCATTACATCACCTATCACACAAGTGTAGCTTTGTTAACTTTCAAAGAAAAGCTGCTAGACAATATACAACACAAAGTTAGACAAGCGAGGGAAGTACACAGGGATTTCACAGGCAATCTGGAATCGGGCACCTGACTTGAATTCCTGGCTTTGAAAACCTCTCTCCAAATGACTTACCATCCTTTCACTAAGATCCAGCAGCAGTTCTCTCCTGTGCCTCATGCTCTTCTGTAGTCAGCCAAAGCCCACGGAGCTGCACTACAAGCTTGAAGACCAGGATGCCAGCTGCGTGTCCTATTTCTGTCACCTAGTTTTTACGTACCGTTTCTTGCTAATCAAAAGGCCCAGTGATTCCTCCTCACACATCACACTGGAGTTAGTACGTCCAAGCATTATTTCTGCCGCGCTACATTTGCACGGATTAGCTGCTGAACCCTCCAGATGATGTACTGCTTTTCAAGAAGGGTGTAGTATAACTGGCGAGGGTCTACAGTAAGTCCAAGAGGGTGCTCAACGATGTACAGAAGTCTGACTTCAAAGTATAAATTGAAAAACAGCCGCTTAACCTGGAAAGGGCAATACTGAAGAGAAATAACAATGTTTAAACTCTAAAAGGTAGCTGTAAGGAAGAACTTTTGTGTGCATCCACTGCACACAGTTACACGGAATCATGGGGCTCAAATTACAACCTGAAAAACTTAGGGTATGTGGCAATCTTTGCAACAGTAGTAACAATTACAGGAAATGTTTAAGAATAAATTAGGCAAGCATTTGTCAAGAATGGTACAGAAAGTTGATCATTCACCTCTAGAATGAGAGCAACACTAGACTATCTTCAAAGGTTCTTCTTTCCCCACTGCTGTCCCTCTCCGTATTTCTACCCTCAAACACAAGCATCATCCCCAGCTCTGCACTTACAATTCTATCTGCATATGCACATGTCTAGAGATGCACATTTATTTCTTCGTTACACACAGCTGAAGGAGAGTACTCATAGGTAAGCCAATTTACATAAACAGCTTCTGAAAGTTAAACACCTCGGCTTCTTGCAAAACGTCAGCCCAACAGAACACCGTCAGCCCAACAGAACACCGGGAGCGGTATGTAAATCCTTATGCCAAAATTGCGTTCTCTTAAATCTTATGAAAACCATTTCTAACATAAAGCCTGACCTGACTGGTCTATTTTCTGACACTCCCCTTCTCTGTCATCAGGTACTTATTAGATAGTAAAACAACTGACGGGGTAAACACCATAACTAGCACAATAGCTGACTTCCGTAGCAGTTGCATATCAGGTCTGAAGAAATGTGAGTTTAGTAGGTGTATAGGTAGATACACATTCAGAAATGCACAAGAACTGAAAGGAGTAATCTGTAACTGGTAGACTAAGAACACTGCAATAGCATGCAATGTAAATCAACATGCACCTATAGGGAAGGGAAGTACAGAAACATTCTTCTGGATTAAAAAAAAAAAAAAAAATACGCAGCAATGGTAGGAAAAGGTACTTGGAACGTGCCACTTTCAGTCCACTGAAACAATGTCTGCAACAGCAGTAAGAACACTGGCAAACTACCTTCTCTGTTCCACAGGGCCTTGAGACCCATACGCATTGTCTGTTGCCACTTGCTGTTAGGAAACAAAGGCACTGCGATCAGTAGAAGCGTGTAGAACACCGAAAATGAAACTTTTGAGTATGTCACATGCAAGATCCTCATTCTCCGTACAGTCTACAAGGTTACACAATTGTAAAATACTTCGTAAGAATGAGAATCCTGACGTTTGCCTTGGATTAAAAAAGTTTTTAAATTCCGTTTCGAGGTTTTTTTCCCCAAGGGTTTTAGAAATAAAAGCGTCTTGGTAAAGTGATTTTCACACACTGCACAGACACAAGCAGTGTTTCTCCCACTGCGAGAGGAGTATCAAAATACTCTTATCTAATATGTTAGACAAGAGTGACCGAGGTCACAGGAGAATCTGTACTTTCCCACTGATTACAAGGAACGGGCCAGCTGCTTTGTGCCTCCTATGCAGCTGGAGCATGCAGTTGCCTGGTAACTTGTTCCGAGCTATTGCATCTTAATCACATATACACGTAGGAATACCAAGCTGACCGCTTAGGTTTATCAGCCAAAACAGTTTACAGCAACGCAATAGTTTAGAGCAATTCAGGAAGTTTAACACTGAATTTAGGTATGTGCTTATATGGTTTGATGAACAGAGCTTCTATAAATGAAAGGGAAACAACAGAAGTTATTTATATGTGATTTCAGAACATACAAAAGGTATAGTCTACAAACCAAGTATCAAGTACTAGCAATATTTACCTGTTCAAAGGGCATCATGTAATGTCTCAGACTCAACAAGCATAAACTGACAGACTGTTATGATTTGAAAATTTTAAAAAAGTTCCAATAGTGTGCCCAAAATGGAGGTGTTTCAGTGTTCAGGCTAGACTCCTTGTCTCCAGTAAATACACATCTTAATTCTAACACAGGATAAAAACCGATTTATAAATGTCCTCTTGTAAAAATGAAACCGTTCCAATCACCCTGTTCACTCCTATTTAAGATATTAAATAGGGCAAATCAGAAGTAACTTGAACCAATCCCTCCCACCCAGCTATAAACCAGGACCATACACAGCCCTTGCAGACTACACAAGATCCTGTCTCATTCCAGCCACATCATTAGCATAAGCTGTGCAAACCCATGCAAATCAACAGGTTTTCCAGGCATAAAAGCAGACTCCAACAGCAGTTAAGCCACTTCTTACAACTGACAAGGTCATACTTCCATCCCTGATCATAGCACAAGAACAAAAGAGAATGGGTCCTTATTGTCCTTCATGAACTTGAGGGGCTGCAAGAAACCAGTGAAGTTACAAGCCTGGATTCTGTAATGTCGCTATCAGCATAATTTCCAGATCAAAGATCCGGCCTCCTGTTAAGATCATCAAACATAATTTTGAGTTTGGAGGACAGGTCATCACAACACTATGTTAGGTAGAGTATAAAACCTTATCATCAGATTCTCAGCTAGTTTAAGTCAATGTATTCTGTGTGTTCCGCTGAAGTCAATGAAACTAAACACACTATCACAGGAAAGAGGTATTTCAGCATGCCTCAGACCTGGAAAACTATCTTGAAAAATGCCCATAACTTTTAACACAAATTCTCTGCACTTCCCACGATCTCTCAACAGCGAGCAGTAGTAAGACCCTAACAGTTACTTGCAACCTATTTCTTGCATAGCATTCATTTTTATTTTAATTTTAAAAGGGGCAACTAATACATAAGATCTTTGCAGCTACTCACAAAAATCAATAAGCAAAGACATTTGTTCCAAGATTTAAATTACTTGTATAATTTAAAAAACTATCAAAGCTCTGTAAAGTAAAAAAGATACATTTACCTACTAATGTAGGAAACTACAGACAAACTTCAGGAAATGACCAAAGGTGCAGAGGATAGGCTAATAGGCTAAGGTAGAAAAACAACAACAACAAAAAAAACCCCAGGAGTTCTACAGAAAAATGAGTGAGCAGCCCACAGCACTGGCAGACAACAGATTTTTTTATACCCACTTCCTCCACCCCTTCTTCCTATTCCCTCCCCCCCCCTTTTTTTTTTTTTAAGGGAAATAATTATTCTATTGTGAAACATATTGTCAGTGATGCAGTTGAAGCCAAAAGTTTACATGAGTTCAGGAGAGGATTAACCGAATTCTAAGACATGTGCCAACACAACTGCTATAGAAAGCATCTGCATCACGGTGAAATGCAAACAGCTACTCTGATAACGACACATTATTATTCACTAAATTTGCCTTTGCCTTTTACCCTGTTGTATAGTTACTAATGTTGAAAAGAGTCACTGCTGTGCAAGAAACTAAAACTTACAGTGCTTCATGCTGGGAGAGAACTGTGGCCCGTCAGCTCGTGGCTGTGAAGCCTTACAACTTAACACGTTGCAGTTGCACACCAACAAGTTCTGAGGTGGACTGCTGACTGTATTCAATAGTCACAGCTTAGGTAGGAGGATATGATAAACTTGACTTATTTGCCTTTAACCGATGCTCCAAATATGTTAAAGTCGTTCTTAAAGCAGGTTACTGGTTTGATTACCCTTCATACAAAATCCTCCTTCAAATGGAGGTTTCTCTTCTCTTCTTTTCAGATTTAAGGCATGAACAGAAACCACACCTGCATCATCACTGAAATCAGTGCCTATTTTTCAATCAACTTTAGCAGCAGCATCAGAATTCGTCCTCAAGTACCGTTCATAAAGCAAATGCTTCATTCTTCAAAACTTTTTTTAGCAAAGGTTAGTAATGCTGTACCACAGACTCTCACGCCCAGTCACACATGTTCTTCCCGAGACCGTTACGCAGCTTAGTATTTTAAAAATCGCCATCCTAACTGCGTACCTGATACTACTGGTTCTCCCCTTTTTAAAGTCTGATGTTAAGGAAAAGCTGCAAGTCCTACAAAACCAGGCAGACTTGCTTGTTCATGCCAAAGAGAAAAAGGTTAAGCATTATTAAAAAATAAGACTATTGCCTACCTTTAAGTATCCATAAAGCTATCAACATGAACCGTATGGTGGCCTGTTAGCATCGCTATTTGAACACGGGCATGCAAAATGTCCTTCAGTTAAATTCCAAACTCTATGAAGTAATTGGTGGGCAATTCCCCAAGGATAAAACGTCTATCAAAAGCCAACAGTAAGCCAGAAATCTCTTTCCGTTTCATAGGGTAAAAAAAAATAAATACAGTGAATCCTGAAAAAAGAAATAGATATTAGACAGGGAACGCCTATATACTTATAGGGCAAGTAATAAAACATTTAGTGTTTTGATTTTTTTCTTTTTATTTATGTCATCACAATAGTTAGACAAACATGGAAACATTTGCAACAGCAATACTTGGGTCACTTTAAAATCTTGGTAACACTGAAATACAGGGCAGCGAAAGCTAATGATGTGGGGAGGGGACTTTAGGTCTTATTATTTTCAGACACATTCACACACACACATATATCTATATACACACGCGCACTCCACAACTCCAAAGAGCTATCTTAACTATGTCTGCCAGTAAACGGAAATAGTAGGCAGAAAGGAACCATATCCATACTAAGACAGTTAGCTGTGTCGTAAAACTGAAGATCACTGCAACCAGTGCCATCTTAAAGAAGAAGGAAAAAAAAAAAAAAAAAAACCAACACCAAAAAACCTGAAAGGAACCATCGCTGTGCATGTCATAAGCATGAAGTTATTTTAACCTGGTGACTACTCTGCTCTATACTTTAAGCATCGTGAAGTTTTTATGTGTTTTTAAGGTCTAAGGTTACTATTTTAAATGACCTACTTGTAGTGGCAGCCCAAGTAGCATTCTGGAGAACACCACAGTGCCCACAGCTTCTACAGGTCAGTGCAGTCTGATCAAGCACTACATTTCTAGGGGAGGAAAACAAAAAAACACTACCGCTCATTTATTCAATTGAAAAGCTTATTACCTGTACCTTCCAAAGCAACAGGCTACAGGAACACTGAATGCAAAGTAAACCAGACCCATCTGGAATAATCTGACCTCTCAGCTCCAAGTTACACATCTTTCATTTCGTATTTTAAGGGATTAACAGCATTTGGATGCACAGAAACTGTCTTTACAGTGATGTCTGCAGACCTCCGAGTCACAAGTTAAAAATGTCTTCCTAAATTATAACAGTATTAGCACTTCCTCTGAAAGGAGTGAAAAAAACACAACCAGGGAAGGAGGAAAGTGACACACCACCAAGGTTTTTTTTCCCCAGAGATAACAAAATCCTGAGAGAACAAGATGCTTGTGCTATCAGAATAAAAATCCCCAAAGAAACAAAAGAGTTTACCTTTCCCTTGGAAAAGTTACTTTTGAGTCAAGATCTGCTCTTTTTCTCTCCCAACCATGAAATCTCTCTTCAGCTTAAGACTCTCTTCTACTGCAGTAGAAATTTAGTGCACATGCTGGAACCTGGACAGAATCTTATTTAAAAAAAACAATACAATAGTACTACAGTGGCTAGAAATCTTTTACATATTCTGATGAAAAGACTCAACTTATTTCTAGGAAATAAAGTGTTTGGGGCCAAAGCCAACGCATGATGTTCATGTAAGGTTAAATTTTTATTAATTTTTTTCTTTTTTTAAATTGATATATTGAAAAAAGCTGGAGAAGGAAGCAGGGACAGAAATGAAAAACCATTCAGGGAGTCAGTGGTATAGACTGTCAGCACGCAACCTAAATATTGTAATTGCAGATCACATAGTCAGAACAAGCCAGTCAAAAGTAGCACACTCCCTGGGAGAGGGGCGGGAGTCTCTTCCCCCTTGTCTTTCAAGCCAAGACCCAACTAGCAGAAGGCAGCTTTTCTGTCAGATAAAGCAAGGCAAAAGGATCATGTACAGCAACTTCCTTGCAGCCTCTTGCTCCTGAGCACCCTTCTTCACCTCTTTCTCTCTTTCTTCTGGTGATGGGAAGGCAAAGCATGTTCTGTTCCTGTGAGCCCATACTGCTTGTCCCTATAGTCACAGCAGGCACCTGTGATTCCTCTCCGAAGACATTTACGCATAGAAATCAGTTGAGTGGTGTGTTACGGAAGCATAAGCTGCAGTGGACGTGATTCTGAATCAGTTATTGTTTTGCCCATCATGACAAAATAAAACCGGCAATTTCTTACTTTATAGAAATCCTCCTAAAGTAGTAGTTGCCCCCAATCGCTGTCAAGTTTTTGTATCACAGGAGAACAAATGCAGCCAAAAGAACATCTTCTCTAAAATGACCACTCCGAACTGCACAAGCAGGCAGGCACAGGCAGCTCCCGATTTAATTAAGCGTATGTACACAGCACCACTTAGTGGTGCAAGCGGAGTCACCGCTGATAGGAATGAGAAGCTTGAACACCAACCTTCCCTCCCCGGCCCCCTGGACACTGCAGCCTGATCTTGACAAATTGACCGCCTGGATAAAGCAAGCTATCTGGCAACTAAAAAGATCCATTGTACTTTTCTGCTCAGTACACCTAAAGATACAGATTCACCCTCTAAATCTCGGCCAATTTCTTGAATACCACCAACACTCGGAACAGGTTTCAAATGGCAACGTGGCAGGACAAAGTAATAAATACTTATCCTTAAGTCTGCTAACTTTCTAAACCTTTGCCTAGACCTTAAGGAAATGTAAAAACAAACAAACTACTGCAAAGTTCAATACGCAAGCCACGCAAAGTTAAGGCTATCAAGTAGGAACCTGATTACGAGTATAAATCATGCAATAGCTACTCTATGACATGGATGTCCTGAACAGATCATCCTCTACAGTGTAAGTCCAAGGTACAAACCCATCAGCACCTCCTTCCCTCTCTGTATCGCTGTGGTTACCTGCTCTGTGCCCAGAGCCAAAAAGAATCCCGACGTTGGAGTTACTGTTCCTTTTATGCCCAGCCCCATACTTCTTTCCTGACGGAGAGGTGACGCACCTGATTTGAGGTGGAGTGCAGACAACCTTCTCATCTAGTGCTGGGCAGTTTATTTGTCCCACAAACAAACCCCAGGAAAGAGAATGCACGGTTGGACGGGTGCACTTGAGATTTTGACCACGCGGTAGCACCGTTAACTGCTGAAAGAGCAGGACTCTCTGCCGTTCTGTGTCCACGTCACGACTGCCCTCACGTCCCCAGTCTGCACCCAGCTCCTCCAGGGTGTGCAGAGGGGCTTCCAGCCCTGGCTCAGCAGGCGTCCACATAAGATCCCCCAGCCAAGAGGGGGGTGTATGCTCACCTGCCACATCGATACCGTGGGTACATTAAAAGCCACCCCCCAACTCTTTCCCCAGGAGTGATTGGGGGAGGCTCTTCAGTCATCTGGCTGTAAACCCCCTCCCCCTCAGGGAGACCAACATCCAGGCATGCCTTGCTCTAACTCCCCAAATCCACTGCCCTCCGAGGAATAAAAGGCGTCTGGGCCACTCCCCCGGCTCTAATCTGCAGATATGCCTGGCTTCCCAGAAGTAGGCTGAGAAAGCCAGCGTTAAGGCACTCCTTCCCACGCCCAGATCCACAAAATCCTCAGAGAAAAGAAGAAAAATAGCCACTTCACTGCAGCAGGAAGTAAATAAACTTGGGGGACACAGGAGGCCAGTTCTCCCGGGGTCAATGGAAGGGAGGGCTAGATGCAACGTATCTGAGGATTTTCCATGTGCACAGCTGAAACAGCCATGTCTCAAGCAGGGATACGTCCCATTTACGGCAGTTCCTCCCCACTTCTCATCCCCAAAAGACAAACTCGGGCCTCTGCCTTCTCCGTGTGTAGCTCCCCACTCCCTTCAGCATGGAGCTGCGAGGCTCTGGGTTTGTGGAGAACCACAGGTGGGAAACCGAGGCTACTAATGGTGACCACAGAGAACAGACCAGCTCGGAGGGGGCGAGGAGGGCCGATGCACAATTTCTACGTTTGAATTTGTTGGGAACTTGGTGGGAGTCACAGGCTTGCAAGCCACAACCCACAAGCTTGCAAGGCACAACCCCAGCTATCCAGGACATGGGCTTCCCAAGATCACAAACCTCCGGGGACGGGGACGGCGCCTGCGCCGGCGAGCGAACGCCGGGCTGCCCCAACGCGAAGCACGGCGCATGCGCCCAGGAGGCGCGTCCGCACGGCTGGTCGGGGAGCGGGCGCAGCAGGAAGCCCGCGGAAAACCACGCGAAACCGGCAACGCTCCCGAGTCTGACCTGGTCGGACTCCGGGGGCCGCGAGGACTACACCGCGCACGAGAGCCGCGCTGCTGCCCGGCCGCCGAGTCCGCGAAAAACTACAGCTCCCGGCATGCCCCGGGAGGCAGCCTGCCCTGCTGCCTGACCCCGAGGGGACGCCGCTTCCGTTCCCCCCCACCTCCCCACGCTGGCGCAGCGGCAGTTCCCGCCGAGCCCCCAGCGCCGCTCCGGGTAGCTCCGGCACGGCGCGGCCCCGCTGCCGCTCCGTGCGTGCAACACGGACCCCGCCGTCCTCCTCGGGGCTTTCCCCGGGACCCGCCGGCCGACTGCGCAGCCCCGCCACGGGGCCCGGTGAGCCCCCACCCCCGCGCGCCCGTTCTCTCAGCCGCCCTGTCAGCGCCCCACCCCTCACCCCCGCGCGCCCGTTCTCTCAGCCGCCCTGTCAGCGCCCCCCCCCCCCGCGCGCACGTTCTCTCAGCCGCCCTGTCAGCGTCCCCCCCCCCATCCCCGCGCGCACGTTCTCTCAGCCGCCCTGTCAGCGTCCCCCCCCCCATCCCCGCGCGCACGTTCTCTCAGCCGCCCTGTCAGCGCCCCGCCCCCCACCCCCGCGCGCACGTTCTCTCAGCCGCCCTGTGAGCCCCCAGGGCTCCCCCCCCGGCCTCGGCACAGGCGGCCCCCACCTCCCCCGGGCCACCCCCGCCTCCGACGTTCGCGCTCCGAGGGGTGCCCGGCCCCGCTCACCTTCTCCCTCGGGGCAGCCGCAGCCCGGTCACTGCTCAGCTCCGCTCCTGCCTGGGCTCCCGGCGGCCCCTCCCCTTGCCAGGGAGGGGGCGTCGCCATCAGCCTCTCACTGCCCGCACCTGCGGCTCCTCCAGCCCCGGCCCGCAGCTGTGGTACCGAAACCCGGAACCAAACCCCTCACCACCAAGGTGAAGTGAAGCAGCAGGCACTGCCTTGACTGAGTGACAGATGTCAAGAGTCATCTGATGTGGAAGAGGTGTTAACTGGGGTCAAAATACAGATTTTAATACCCATCTTATTTTAGTTCTAAGACTTGGCGATTGCCAGGTATCATCTTTTCGATTTCCCCAGGTCCACCCGCGAGCGAGGCCACAAGGGAGATTTCTTCCAGAGAGAGGATAGAGTTATTAAGTCTCAAGACCACGATTTGCTTTTCTCCTTCATGAAGAGGTGAGTGGGTCATATAGCATCACTAGTCACCCAAGCAGTTAAGCCTGAACTTTTCACCTGTCCTTTAATGCTGTCAACTCCAAGCTAAATTTTTCCTGTTATTAAGAGGGGACCAAAGATCATGTGAAGTATTATTATCCTTTCTACAAATACACCCCCATCTTGGAGCTTTAGCTACTAGAGAAGGTCTTGGGAGTTTGGGGTCAGAGGAGCTAGCTGCAAGTACAAACTTTCATACAGCTCTGTTTAGGATGTGTGATGTTTCTCTGGTTGTCTAAACCGGTCTAAATTTCCACAGGTGGTCCCAACTCTGGGTGGCTCTAACAAGGATCCTGGAACTCCAGTAAGTTCTAAACATCGTTTTATATTTTAAACATGATCCCAAGTTCCTTTTTGCACTTGTCTCTACGGTTTTGGCAGCTGACAGCCCCGAGGGGTGCTTGTACAAGTTTCTCCCGAAGGGCGAGTAAATTAATTCTTTTGTCCGTGAGGTGGATGGTTTGGTAACGTTATAATTCACAACGCTATAATTCCTTCTTTCAAATTTAAAAAAAATAATTGCCTTTTAAATCCATCCAATTGAATCTGCTAAAATGATTCTCGTTGTTCTACCTCTTTTCTCAAGTTTTGGTTAAATTCAATGTCAGTATTCTCCACGGAACTAGATTTTCATCTGACTTTGGAATCGGAAAGGCAGGCTGTTACCGAGGTTAAATTCTGTGTCTTTACAAAACTTTGAATCAGTTACAAAACTAGATTATTTTTTTTAATTCAAATTACAAAACCGGTTAATATCAAGATGAATAGTTCAAACAATAATTGTTTCATTTTGTTTATCTCATGTTTAGAACCCCTCAAAAAAACCCACATACACCCTCTAAACACACAAAAAGATTATTGCCCTCGACAATATTCCTAATAGCAACCCCAACATTATAAACTTTACACAACTGTTTTCCCAAATAGATAACGTGAAACTTACTTATAGATTTTCCGTTTTAAAGGGACAGTTTCTTTAGACTTCCAGTTTCTTGTTGGGTGCTTTCTTTATTCTCGAATAATGAAGCCAAGGTTCTTCTCCCAGACCTTTACTGCTACAAGTGTTGTTAAAATGACTCGATACGGTCCTTTCCACTTCTCGGTGATTTTATATATATTCAGTCTCCTGGTCGGAAGGGATGCGCTGCTACGTCCAGTTCTAAGGGTCCAGCTGTGGAGACATACTGACAAAGTTCTTGAAAAGAATTGCTTAAAGAAATCATAACACCTTTTAAAAACATATCTCCAAAGGCACTCAAGATACTCAGAACACAGGACTCTTGATATGGTCTTTCATACAACATTTCCTAAAGACTTGGCTTTTCTTTCTCTTCTGGCTATACTCCGATTCTTAATAGAGCCACGGGTAACGCTTTAACCCATGTGAGGAGGGAGGTTTCCTGACAAATTTTACTCGACAGTTGCTTAAGGATATAGTTCATTCTCTCTCTCTCTCTCTCTGCCCACACACTTGCTTGTGGTCTATGTGGGGTGTGATAGTCTCAATCCATAGATAATACTTGGCTCAACTTGTCTCATAATCTTTGCTATAAAATGAGGGCCATTGTCAGATGACATTCTTACAGGCACCCCATATTTTGGTATTATCTCTTTGAGCAAGACTTTGACTACTTCCCTTGCTTTGTTGGTGCGACAAGGGAAAGCCTTGGGCCACCCAGTAAAGATATCAACTAAAACTAGGACATATCCTTATTTTCAAGGCAATTCTATAAAATCAATTTGCTAATATTCTTCTAAAAAATTTCCTTATTTAATAATCCCAAAGATGATCTTATTACTGGTTCGGGGATAATTTTACATATACATTTCACATCCACTTATAATTGTTTAAACAATCTTTGTCATATTTCGCTTTCTGTTTCCCAGTATACTCTGTGATGTTCAATGGGGCATTTTCTCTTATTATTGTGGGTGGGACTATTATTCGACCTGTCGGTGTTACAGCCTATCCTGTTTCATTTTGTTAGCCTGCAATCTAATAATTAATTCTTCATCTTTTTCATTATAATTTGGAGTTTCTTTAGGCAATTTTATACCTTTCTCTGGAACTAGTGCTAGGATGCCTTTTTCTGCAGCCTCTTCAGCAGCTTTATCAGCCAGTCGGTTACCTGCGTTAGGACCGGTCTTACCTAACGGATGTGCTTTACAGTGCATCATCGTGACTGCTGTTGGTTTTTGAATGCTTTCTAACAATTTCAGTATTTGTTCTGCGTGCTGAACGGCGGTTCCTGGTGCAGATAACAGTCCTCTTTCTCCCCGTATCGCTCCATGTGCACGTACCACTCCAAAAGCATACTTTGAGTCTGTCCAAGTGTTGACTCGCTTTCCTTGACTTAGTTCCAGAGCTCAAGTAAGAGCTATCAATTCAGCCTTTTGGGCAGAGATCATCGAAGGCAAAGTTGGCAACGCAAGTACCTCCTCAGTAGTTATTGTCTATCTCGATAAAACGTTTTCCTTCACAGATGGAACCGCTTCCGTCGGCATATAGTTCCCAATCTGTTTCTTCTAGTGGCACATCTCAGAGATCCAGTCAGCTGGAGTAAACTCTTTCGATTGCCTGCAAGCAGTCACGTTCCAGTTCTCCTTTAACTCGGTCAGTTGTTGAAAACGCAACAGGGTTAACGGCGGTAGTAGTTTTTAGGTAAACATCATCTTGTTCCAGCAACAACACCACTTGGTATTTCAGCATTCTGCTAGGGGATAACCAGTGCCCCCCTTTCCGTTTTAGCACAACAGTTATCATATGGGAAACGTACAGTAATCCTTTCTCCTCAGGCGAACTTACGAGCTTCCTGGATCAGTAGCACAGTTGCAGCGACGGCTCTCGGACGACCAGAGCATCCCAGACTCACGTTATCCAATCGCTTCGAGAAGTAGGCCACAGCTCGCCCACTTGGCCCTAAATATTGGGCCAGGATACCCAGAGCTCTACCTCTTCTTTCACGAGCAGAAAGTTCAAGTGTCTCTTGTGAGATCTGGCAGACGCTAGGGCTGGCACCCCTATTACAGCCTGTTTCAATTCTTGGAAGGTAGCTTTCTCGGCATCGGTCCAATCCGTCGTTTGAGGTTTTGAGCTGCTCCTATAAAGGTCAGGCCAGCAAGCCACAATTTATAATCTACAGGTGACACCACTCGACCATTCCCGGAAATGCTTGTCATTCATTTTTTTAGTCTTAGGTTCGGGGAGACGACACATTGCCTCTTTTCTCTCAGTTCCCAATTGTCTCTGTCCTTTTAGGATTTTAAAACTCAAATTTAAGTTTCTTCTTTCTGGGTTATTTGGGTTTTTTTCTTTTGACACTCGATATCTACTGATTCCCAAAAAGTTCAAAAAGTTAAGAGTTGACTTTGTGCATTGTTCTTCCGTCTCAGCTACCATTAACAGATCGTCCATATATTTCAGCAAGATTTCTTGATTATTTTCTTTCTTCCAAATCTCTAATTCTCGTGCCAATTGATTTCCAAAAATGGTAAGACTATTCTTAAAGCCTTGAGGCAAGACTGTCCACGTATATCGTGTTTTTCTCCCAGTCTCAGGATTTTCCCATTCCAAAGCAAAAACCTCTTGACTATTGGGATCCAAGGGAATACAGAAAAAGGCATCTTTTCGGTCCAACACTGTGAACCATTCTCATTTCTCCGTTAGGGTTGTTAACAAAGTATAAGGATTTGCTACGACCGGATGAATACCTTGTACTATTTGATTTATTGCTCTGAGGAGGTCTTGAACTAATCTATCATCTTTTTCATCAGCCTTTTAAAAGGCAAGATCGGGGTGTTATATCTGGATTCACATTCTATTAACAATTTGTATCTTAAAAATTTTTGTATTACCATTACTAACTCTTTCCGACTTTCCGGTTTTAGGGGGTATTGTTTCATTCTTACCGGATTCGATCCTGGCTTTAAATCAACTCTCACAGGTTCTGCTTTTTGGATTTACCGGGAACTTCCCAGTCCAGACGACTGGAATGACAGCATTACACTTGGACCGGTATAATCTTCTGCTTTCGGTAAACATCCTGTTAACAACAAAGCCGCTGCTTCGATACGTTTAGTTTCTGGAATTAAAATTTTAAGCTCTCCATTTTTAAATTTAATTTCTGCCTCTAAGTTCTCAAATAGACCTCTCCTTAACAGGAGTTTAGGAGAATTTGGCACATACAAAAACTGCCGAGTGACCCATTGCTTTCCTAATTTCATTGTTAAAGATTTAAAGAAGGGTCTAGTTTCTCGTTCGCTTGTTGCACCAACACCACCAATTTCTTCAAAACTTAACTCTCCCTCTGAGGTATTTAAAACTGAAAAGGTGACTCTAGTGTCAACTCAAATTCAATTTTCTGTTCTCCCAGTTTAGCTGTAACCAGAGGTTCTGCTGGGAGACTCCCCTCCGGTCCCCGTCCGATACGTTCACTTAAAAAGAACAAATCTACATATGGCACTTTATTCCATTTACTCTCTCTCCTACAAAACAACAGTAATTGCAATATAGTATTGTAACTCAAAGTTCTGTTTGTTTACCATTTTTCCTGCAGTTCACCCCAACGTGCCAATAAACATCCCAGCGGTGACGTTTCTGGTAACTTTTCATCAGCAGTTCTATTTCCTGCACTCTTATTCTTAAACAATTTTGCTAATGCCATTATACTTATATACATTCAAATACCAAATACCAAACAAATGCAAACGACAGCTGTCCCAAATAATACACAAAGTCCAACCCAGCAATAGCTTTCGCTTATGACTTACGGGCAGACGCCTAGGCTTCCACTGCAGACGGCTACCCTCCAAGCCCCAACCCTGGGAAGCTTTCGCCGCGCCTCACGGGCAGGCTTTCCAAACAAATTCCAAAGAAGCAGCGCCTTACCTTTTTTCCAGGGAACGCTGCGAGGAGCTTTGCGTGTCGAGGGTGACGGTTCTCCCCGAGAATACCTCGGTGCCGGCCGGAGCTCGATCGACACGCCATCTCGTCCAGTCTCACTCGCAAGGTCCCATCTGGGTCGCCAAAACCGTTACCGAAATCCAGAATAAAACTCCTTAACGCCAACGTGAAGTTAAGAAGCAGGCACTTTGTTTATCGCAGCGCTGGGGACACGGGGGATCGCTCCTCCAAAGGCGTGTCCCACTTAGTATCAAAATCCATCAGTTTTTACAGGCTTTTCCCGTCAGGTCATTGTTACCTAAGCTCCTTCCGTAAAAACGCATACTATGCTCGTTCTTAAATTTAACCGTTGTAACGATCGGTCCTGTGATTATATAACCTTACCAATATTCTTATTTAAAAACAATCATTGGTCAGTGACACTTGGCTCTGCTGACTGGCATCGTCGATACTCAAATCGAGATGGGAAGGGTAAGGGGGTTTCCAAGCAGCAAACTGGTGTCCACGACGGTTTCCTTAGTTTCCTGAAACAGAACGTAGGAAAACCAGTAACTTCCTGGTGAGGTTTCTAGGGTTAGCTGTTTCAAACTTTAACAATATTACGGTCCCTAGCGTCACGCATAACACAGCTCCTGAAGTTTCTATGGCTACGTTTCAAACTTAACAATCCTATACGTTACGCTTCACAATTTTACTTCTTAATCAAACCTAACTCTTCTATGTGATTAAATGTTGATTTCTTTACCAGAACATTTGCAACAGCTGGAGCCCAGCAGGAACAGGGGGGGCACGGCCCGACCCCCCCCAGCGCCTCACCTCCTCCTCCTCCCCTGGGCTCCCTCACAGCCCCTCGCCCCGTGCAGAGGGAGCGCAAACGCAGCCCAGAGGGCAAAGGGGCCGGCCGGCCAGCGTCTATTCAGTCAGTCGCGCACCTATCGAGTCCTGCCAGCGAGTCTGCTCCGGGGCTCGGGGCGCCCCCCGGCGCTCCCCCTGCCCCTCGGACACCTCTGATAGCACATTTCCATACGTTCTGTATGGCACGTCTAAATATTTGGGTGGTTTTAATACTTTGTACCAGCTGTGGTTTGCTGCTAGGTGACTATAAAAGTGAGATTTGGTAAATAATGGTTAGAAATCTTATACTAACGCTACAACTGAAACAACAGACAAGAGTATAGCCGAGCAATTAACTAGCAGAGGTAGGTACTCCTAAGTTTTGCAGTTCTTTGCTCTTATGACTAGATGTTCCCCTGTAAGCTAAATGGGAACAATGCTGAAACTGACCACATGTGATTGAAACTGCGTTAAGCTTCAAGATCAAAGAACAAGGACAAGAATAAAGACTTCGAGGACAGCCAGCAAGAACTTCAAATGGGTCGGTGGTCGCAAAAGCAGCCCTTCGTCTCAAATGGATCCTTCCTTGCACGTGATCGGATGTAGGCAGTGCTATGATAATCGGTTGCCATCGTTTTTATGTATATGTATACTCATCTGATTAATAAGCAATTAGTTATTCTATATAACCTGTTTGTGCTAAAGCTGTGGCACGCACACTAGGTGGAACTATCCCCCGTGCATCCAGCGCTGCAGTGAAGAACGCCTGCTTTCTAAAACTCCAAAATGAGTCTTAGGGAGTTTCGTCGACCGGCTTTTCAGTATCAGAGGTACAAGGGAGGAAAGGAAAAAAAAAAAAAGCAAAAAAAAAAAAAAGCAGGGGTGTGGGAAAGAGAGGGGACCAGGGGACGGAGGGGGCAGGGAGGGACCACAACACCGAAGAGGGGAGACGGGGCCCCGAGGGCCCGGGGCTCACCGCAGCTCTTGTTCTTGGCGCTGCCAAGAGACTTTGCCAGTTCAGCCGCTTCTTTCTCCTTCTCTCCTCCCTTCCTCTTCTGTAACTCCAGTCGCTTGGCTGTCCTCCGCATAACGGAACACGCGAGCCCCTCGCAGCTCTTGCGAGATGAGGCCTCCTAGACACGTAGCCTCGCTCGCTCGTTCACTACGTGGCCGTACCGTGCTGCTGGTCACGCATCACCCTGGCGGTCTGACCTGCTGTGGACTACGAGGAGGGATCCTCCCACACCCACAGAGGCAGGGTCCCTCTGGCCTGCAGCGGGAGGCAGCTGCCAGCCAGATGGCCTTCCGTTTCTTCTTCTTTACCTTTCTGCGGCCTCTCCAGCTTCAGCAGCTCCCGTCCACAGCCAGTAAGCGCTCCGCCTGTCCCTCTGCGCTCCCGTGCCGTGAGGAGAGGGAGGCCGGGCAGAGACAGGCCACGCGAGCCTGAGGCTGCTGCAGTCAGCGGCATCTCCGGGGACGAAAGGACAACCCCGCTCACGGCGTGGCCTCTGGCAGAGGGAAAGAGGCAGCAGCGACCGTTATTACCGCAGCTCCACCCTGGCCAGAGCCCCTCCGTCCGCAGGGGCTTCCGCGGACGGACGCCGCTCCTTCCCCGCGCCGCTGCTAACGGCACCCGCCTTAAGGGAGACTCGAGAACACCGGAGGGCCAGCTTGCCGCCCTCACGACAGGGCTCGGGGGCTGCCTGCGGCTGCAGCACAGGCTTCAGGGGAGGGGCTGCAGCTGGGGGCAGCCGCAGGGGCCGAGCGGGGCTGGGGAAAGGCGCCGGGGGAGCTCCGGCGACTCGGGAAGGCGCCCGCTGGCCGCGCCTGGGGGGTGCCCGCCTCCGTCCCCTCTTCCCTTCTGTCGGCTCTCGGGGACCTGCCCGGCGCTGCCCTGGCCCGGCTCGCCTCCGGCGGACCGGGAGCCTGCCGCGGCGGCCGCTTCGCAGCTTCCCGTCCCGCCGGCCCCGGGCGGCCAGCGGGCAGGAGGCACCCGCCGCCGCGGCCGCCGCCGCCCCCGCCGGAGGGGATGGCTCGCCTCACCCGCGGTCCAGGCGCTCGCCCGCTGCCGCCGACAGCCGCGCCCTGCGCGCCGCCACGCTGCTCCCGGGGACCGCGCATGTGTAATATGGAGGAGGGAAAGGAGGGAGGCAGGGCAGGAGATAGGAGAGCAGGGTGCGCAGGGCGAAACAACTCGCGTGGGTTAAAAACTCGTGTGGGTGAAGGGGGTGGGCTGGAGCAGGAGATGGGGGTGTGCATGGCGGAGACACGGACCTAGTGGGGAGGGTAGGTGAGGGTACAAAGGTGCACGGGGGGGTACTAAAACCAGACGTGCTGCTTCACAGAAATACGGTCCCACCTGAATTCAGTAGTAGGCTTTCTTCTGCGCTTAAACACTAATCAGGCATTTAAAAGCTTCAGTAGACTTGCAAACTGAAACCTCTGACAATTTACGTAGTCTTCTAATTTCTGATATCCAGGATATGTGAAAATAACACTCTCAATTCAACAGTTTTCACCGAGAATGATATGTGTTAACCTAAATCACACAAAGTGAATAATATCATGTTAGCCATGTAGCCTTTATTAAGAGGTTGAAATTACCTTCTCGGGATCTTTTAAGCTTCTAAGCGTAAAATAATTAGTGTAGCTTACAGATGTGGAAGAGAAATCTTTTGGTATCATAACCAAAGTAGTCTTCTCCTCTATGAATGGCAACACAATCTGTAATACTGCATCGACACTTCAAAACCCATTCTGTCTCTCCCCTTTTGTCATCCAATGTTGTCTTTTAGATATTTCAAGAAATTCTTTCATGGTCTATCCCATAAAATGAGAAGTAGATTATTACGGAAGAGCTCCACAGATAAAAAGTTAATGCATTAGACTAACTGTGATATAAAAATTACTGGAGATCTATTTATGTGTGATGTTCTGATGAATTATCTAGTTGTTTACAATTGCTAGGACTTCTCTCAGCGGTAAATCACTGGCAATGTGCACGAACACAAGAAACTCTTCACGGGGCACATTCATCCTTTATGCAATTAAATGAAGTTTTTAAATCACAAAAAGATTTGGCTGTTACACAGTCTGTGTAAATTACATGATAGTAACCCAAACCACAAGACCATGTCTCTCCTACTTTGCTCTGTTGCAGAAGAATCTCAGCTTGCAAAACACATCAGTTTTCTGTAACACAGATAACCAGGGTTCACACAGTCAGACTTTTCAGTCAGAAGGCCACAGAAAGAATCATAAAGAGACCGAGTATCTTTTCCTTAAACATCCTGTTTACAGACAGCTATGTTACCTCCAAGTGCTATGAAAGTTACTTTCTCTAAAACTATCTTCCATTTAGTTTTCCTTTTTTTTTTTTTTTTTTCCCTTTTCTTCCCCTGAAAACAATCTTATAGCTTAATCCTTATAGGATTTTTTTTCAAGTTTTGGTTTTTTCTAACGACTATCAACACATGAACACTCTAAATAGTTTCAGGAAGGTCAGTATTTGCTACAGTTGCACTTGATCCAACATCCCACTTTTTTTTCCACCAAGCAAAGGAGTTCAACCAAGTTTCTTTCAAGAGCCATACAGGAGAAAGTACAGATTCTGCTCTGTCTGCTAACAAGCAGGCGAAGGAGCTGCTACCGATTTGAAAACTGTAGAGGCTCTGCTGTGCCCATTTTGAACTGGGGAACAAAAATAGTATTTAGGTCCACTTTTTCTCATTTGCAAAGCAGATCCACTGCCTTGGGAGACTGACCAGAATTACTTGGAACAAACAGTCTTTTTGCCTAGGATCTGTTTGTTAGTTCAGAAAACAGTCACTACGTCCCTGTGATAATATGACACGATTTCATCAAGACATTTCTGTCTCAAGGGGCCCAGCTGTATTTTATTTTCTATTAACACAGCATCTATCCAATTCCGGTCTCTGACTTAAGAGATGAGCAACATGCAATTTCTTCAATGTCTACTTATCACGTGAGGAAGTCAACAAACCTCTTTTCACAGTTACAAGCACTTTTCAAAGATGTGACAGTTCCCTCCGGTCATCAACTGACCCTGAACAAGTTGGAAAATATAAAAGGATCAATAAATGTGAGAAAGACCTTTGGTATGAGGGAACCCAGACAAACCCGTGCAGCAGCTTTCTTCTCTATTGATTGGAAGAGAATGCTGTTTGGCTGCTGCTTCTACGGATAATCCACAAATTATTTGCTATTCTTCTTAGCCAAAGGGCTAAGGCAGTGCCATCAGCAACTTCATAACATACCCTGAAACAAGAAGCAGATATTACAGCTCCAAGTCTGAGGAAACAGCATCAATGATTAAGACAGCTCTAACATGGAAGGCCTGGTAAGTGGCAGTGGTATAAGGCACTAGCAATTTATCAGGGCTCTCTTTCAAATGCTGGCATTTTCTGTGACTTGGATTTTGCCTATTGTTATGAGATCATTACATCACCTATCACACAAGTGTAGCTTTGTTAACTTTCAAAGAAAAGCTGCTAGACAATATACAACACAAAGTTAGACAAGCGAGGGAAGTACACAGGGATTTCACAGGCAATCTGGAATCGGGCACCCGACTTGAATTCCCGGCTTTGAAAACCTCTCTCCAAATGACTTACCATCCTTTCACTAAGATCCAGCAGCAGTTCCCTCCTGTGCCTCATGCTCTTCTTTAGCCAGCCAAAGCCCACGGAGCTGCACTGTAAGCTTGAAGACGAGGATGCCAGCTGCGTGTCCTATTTCTGTCACCTAGTTTTTACGTACCGTTTCTTGCTAATCAAAAGGCCCAGTGATTCCTCCTCACACATCACACTGGAGTTAGTACGTCCAAGCATTATTTCTGCCGCGCTACATTTGCACGGATTAGCTGCTGAACCCTCCAGATGATGTACTGCTTTTCAAGAAGGGTGTAGTATAACTGGCGAGGGTCTACAGTAAGTCCAAGAGGGTGCTCAACGATGTACAGGAGTCTGACTTCAAAGCATAAATTGAAAAACAGCCGCTTAACCTAGAAAGGGCAATACTGAAGAGAAAGAACAATGTTTAAACTCTAAAAGGTAGCTGTAAGGAAGAACTATTGTGTGCATCCACTGCACACAGTTACACGGAATCATGGGGCTTAAATTACAACCTGAAAAACTTAGGGTATGTGGCAATCTTTGCAACAGTAGTAATAATTACAGGAAATGTTTAAGAATAAATTAGGCAAGCATTTGTCAAGAATGGTACAGAAAGTTGATCATTCACCTCTAGAACGAGAGCAACACTAGACTATCTTTAAAAGTTCTTCTTTCCCCACTGCTGTCCCAAGGCCAGGCACCGGCCTGGCCCGGCCCGGCCAATGCCAGGCCCCTGCCCGCCGGCTCGGCCCCTGCCCGCCGGCTCGGCCCGGCCCCTGCCCGGCCAAGGCCAGGCCCCTGCCCGCCGGTTCGGCCCGGCCCCTGCCCGGCCAAGGCCAGGCCCCTGCCCGGCCCGGCCCAGGCCAGGCCCCTGCCCGCCGGCTCGGCCCGGCCCGGCCCGGCCCAGGCCAGGCCCCTGCCCGCCGGCTCGGCCCGGCCCGGCCCAGGCCAGGCCCCTGCCCGCCGGCTCGGCCCGGCCCGGCCCAGGCCCGGCCCCTGCCCGGCCGAGGCCAGGCCCCTGCCCGCCGGCTCGGCCCGGCCCGGCCCAGGCCAGGTCCCTGCCCGGCCCAGGCCAGGCCCCTGCCCGCCGGCTCGGCCCGGCCCGGCCCAGGCCCGGCCCAGGCCAGGTCCCTGCCCGGCCCAGGCCAGGCCCCTGCCCGCCGGCTGGGCCCGGCCCGGCCCAGGCCAGGCCCCTGCCCGCCGGCTCGGCCCGGCCCGGCCCAGGCCCGCCCGAGGCCAGGCCCCTGCCCGCCGGCTCGGCCCGGCCCGGCCCAGGCCCGCCCGAGGCCAGGCCCCTGCCCGCCGGCTCGGCCCGGCCCGGCCAAGGCCCGCCCGAGGCCAGGCCCCTGCCCGCCGGCTCGGCCCGGCCCGGCCAAGGCCCGCCCGAGGCCAGGCCCCTGCCCGCCCGAGGCCAGGCCCCTGCCCGCCGGCTCGGCCCGGCCAAGGCCAGGCCCCTGCCCGCCGGCTCGGCCCGGCCCGGCCAAGGCCCGCCCGAGGCCAGGCCCCTGCCCGCCGGCTCGGCCCGGCCCGGCCAAGGCCCGCCCGAGGCCAGGCCCCTGCCCGCCCGAGGCCAGGCCCCTGCCCGCCGGCTCGGCCCGGCCAAGGCCAGGCCCCTGCCCGCCGGCTCGGCCCGGCCCGGCCAAGGCCCGGCCCCTGCCCGCCGGCTCGGCCCGGCCCGGCCAAGGCCCGGCCCCTGCCCGCCGGCTCGACCCGGCCCCGGCCCGGCCCAGGCCAGGCCCCTGCCCGCCGGCCCGGCCCGGCCCCGGCCCGGCCCAGGCCAGGCCCCTGCCCGCCGGCCCGGCCCGGCCCCGGCCCGGCCCAGGCCAGGCCCCTGCCCGCCGGCCCGGCCCGGCCCCGGCCCGGCCCAGGCCAGGCCCCTGCCCGCCGGCTCGGCCCGGCCCGGCCAAGGCCAGGCCCCTGCCCGCCGGCTCGGCCCGGCCCGGCCAAGGCCAGGCCCCTGCCCGCCGGCCCCCCTCACCCCATCCAGCCGCTCGCCCTCCCTCTCTTCCCGCCGCCTCCGCACACAGCCGCAGCCCGGCGCTGCCCGAGGAAACCCTCACCTGACAGCAGCCGCCACCTCCGCACAGCCCCGCACCCCCGGGGTGAGCTGAGCTGATGGGCTGAGCTCCAATCTCCCCAGAAACCTCTGCCCTGACACCAGAGTCTCTGTAAACAGTTTCTGACCTCTTTTGGCACGTCACAGGATAGTAACCCAAACCACAAGACCATGTCTGTCCTACTTTGCTCTGTTGCAGAAGAATCTCAGCTTGCAAAACACATCAGTTTTCCGTAACACAGATAACCAGGGTTCACACAGTCAGACTTTTCAGTCAGAAGGCCACAGAAAGAATCATAAAGAGACCGAGTATCTTTTCCTTAAACATCCTGTTTACAGACAGCTATGGTACCTCCAAGTGCTATGAAAGTTACTTTCTCTAAAACTATCTTCCATTTAGTTTTCCTTTTTTTTTTTTTCCTTTTCTTCCCCTGAAAACAATCTTATAGCTTAATCCTTATAGGATTTTTTTCAAGTTTTGGTTTTTTCTAACGAGTATCAACACATGAAAACTCTAAATAGTTTCAGGAAGGTCAGTATTTGCTACAGTTGCACTTGATCCAACATCCCACCTTTTTTTTCCAACAAGCAAATGAGTTCAACCAATTTTCATTCAAGAGCCATACAGGAGAAAGTACAGATTCTGCTCTGTCTGCTAACAAGCAGGCGAAGGAGCTGCTACTAATTTGAATACTATACAGGCTCTGCTGTGCCCATTTTGAACTGGGGAACAAAAATAGCCCTTCCTGTTTCAACATTTAGGTCCACTTTTTCTCATTTGCAAAGCAGATCCGCTGCCTTGGGAGACTGACCAGAATTACTTGGAACAAACAGTCTTTTTGCCTAGGATCTGTTTGTTAGTTCAGAAAACAGTCACTACGTCCCTGTGATAATATGACACGATTTCATCACTACATTTCTGTCTCAAGGGGCCCAGCTGTATTTTATTTTCTATTAACACAGCATCTATCCAATTCCGGTCTCTGACTTAAGAGATGAGCAACATGCAATTTCTTCAATGTCTACTTATCACGTGAGGAAGTCAACAAACCTCTTTTCACAGTTACAAGCACTTTTCAAAGATGTGACAGTTCCCTCCGGTCATCAACTGACCCTGAACAAGTTGGAAAATATAAAAGGATCAATAAATGTGAGAAAGACCTTTGGTATGAGGGAACCCAGACAAACCCGTGCAGCAGCTTTCTTCTCTATTGATTGGAAGAGAATGCTGTTTGGCTGCTGCTTCTACGGATAATCCACAAATTATTTGCTATTCTTCTTAGCCAAAGGGCTAAGGCAGTGCCATCAGCAACTTCATAACATACCGTGAAACAAGAAGCAGATATTACAGCTCCAAGTCTGAGGAAACAGCATCAATGATTAAGACAGCTCTAACATGGAAGGCCTGGTAAGTGGCAGTGGTATAAGGCACTAGCAATTTATCAGGGCTCTCTTTCAAATGCTGGCATTTTCTGTGACTTGGATTTTGCCTATTATTATGAGATCATTACATCACCTATCACACAAGTGTAGCTTTGTTAACTTTGAAAGAAAAGCTGCTAGACAATATACAACACAAAGTTAGACAAGCGAGGGAAGTACACAGGGATTTCACAGGCAATCTGGAATCGGGCACCTGACTTGAATTCCTGGCTTTGAAAACCTCTCTCCAAATGACTTACCATCCTTTCACTAAGATCCAGCAGCAGTTCTCTCCTGTGCCTCATGCTCTTCTGTAGTCAGCCAAAGCCCACGGAGCTGCACTACAAGCTTGAAGACCAGGATGCCAGCTGCGTGTCCTATTTCTGTCACCTAGTTTTTACGTACCGTTTCTTGCTAATCAAAAGGCCCAGTGATTCCTCCTCACACATCACACTGGAGCTAGTACGTCCAAGCATTATTTCTGCCGCGCTACATTTGCACGGATTAGCTGCTGAACCCTCCAGATGATGTACTGCTTTTCAAGAAGGGTGTAGTATAACTGGCGAGGGTCTACAGTAAGTCCAAGAGGGTGCTCAACGATGTACAGAAGTCTGACTTCAAAGTATAAATTGAAAAACAGCCGCTTAACCTGGAAAGGGCAATACTGAAGAGAAATAACAATGTTTAAACTCTAAAAGGTAGCTGTAAGGAAGAACTTTTGTGTGCATCCACTGCACACAGTTACACGGAATCATGGGGCTCAAATTACAACCTGAAAAACTTAGGGTATGTGGCAATCTTTGCAACAGTAGTAACAATTACAGGAAATGTTTAAGAATAAATTAGGCAAGCATTTGTCAAGAATGGTACAGAAAGTTGATCATTCACCTCTAGAATGAGAGCAACACTAGACTATCTTCAAAGGTTCTTCTTTCCCCACTGCTGTCCCTCTCCGTATTTCTACCCTCAAACACAAGCATCATCCCCAGCTCTGCACTTACAATTCTATCTGCATATGCACATGTCTAGAGATGCACATTTATTTCTTCGTTACACACAGCTGAAGGAGAGTACTCATAGGTAAGCCAATTTACATAAACAGCTTCTGAAAGTTAAACACCTCGGCTTCTTGCAAAACGTCAGCCCAACAGAACACCGTCAGCCCAACAGAACACCGGGAGCGGTATGTAAATCCTTATGCCAAAATTGCGTTCTCTTAAATCTTATGAAAACCATTTCTAACATAAAGCCTGACCTGACTGGTCTATTTTCTGACACTCCCCTTCTCTGTCATCAGGTACTTATTAGATAGTAAAACAACTGACGGGGTAAACACCATAACTAGCACAATAGCTGACTTCCGTAGCAGTTGCATATCAGGTCTGAAGAAATGTGAGTTTAGTAGGTGTATAGGTAGATACACATTCAGAAATGCACAAGAACTGAAAGGAGTAATCTGTAACTGGTAGACTAAGAACACTGCAATAGCATGCAATGTAAATCAACATGCACCTATAGGGAAGGGAAGTACAGAAACATTCTTCTGGATTAAAAAAAAAAAAAAAAATACGCAGCAATGGTAGGAAAAGGTACTTGGAACGTGCCACTTTCAGTCCACTGAAACAATGTCTGCAACAGCAGTAAGAACACTGGCAAACTACCTTCTCTGTTCCACAGGGCCTTGAGACCCATACGCATTGTCTGTTGCCACTTGCTGTTAGGAAACAAAGGCACTGCGATCAGTAGAAGCGTGTAGAACACCGAAAATGAAACTTTTGAGTATGTCACATGCAAGATCCTCATTCTCCGTACAGTCTACAAGGTTACACAATTGTAAAATACTTCGTAAGAATGAGAATCCTGACGTTTGCCTTGGATTAAAAAAGTTTTTAAATTCCGTTTCGAGGTTTTTTTCCCCAAGGGTTTTAGAAATAAAAGCGTCTTGGTAAAGTGATTTTCACACACTGCACAGACACAAGCAGTGTTTCTCCCACTGCGAGAGGAGTATCAAAATACTCTTATCTAATATGTTAGACAAGAGTGACCGAGGTCACAGGAGAATCTGTACTTTCCCACTGATTACAAGGAACGGGCCAGCTGCTTTGTGCCTCCTATGCAGCTGGAGCATGCAGTTGCCTGGTAACTTGTTCCGACCTATTGCATCTTAATCACATATACACGTAGGAATACCAAGCTGACCGCTTAGGTTTATCAGCCAAAACAGTTTACAGCAACGCAATAGTTTAGAGCAATTCAGGAAGTTTAACACTGAATTTAGGTATGTGCTTATATGGTTTGATGAACAGAGCTTCTATAAATGAAAGGGAAACAACAGAAGTTATTTATATGTGATTTCAGAACATACAAAAGGTATAGTCTACAAACCAAGTATCAAGTACTAGCAATATTTACCTGTTCAAAGGGCATCATGTAATGTCTCAGACTCAACAAGCATAAACTGACAGACTGTTATGATTTGAAAATTTTAAAAAAGTTCCAATAGTGTGCCCAAAATGGAGGTGTTTCAGTGTTCAGGCTAGACTCCTTGTCTCCAGTAAATACACATCTTAATTCTAACACAGGATAAAAACCGATTTATAAATGTCCTCTTGTAAAAATGAAACCGTTCCAATCACCCTGTTCACTCCTATTTAAGATATTAAATAGGGCAAATCAGAAGTAACTTGAACCAATCCCTCCCACCCAGCTATAAACCAGGACCATACACAGCCCTTGCAGACTACACAAGATCCTGTCTCATTCCAGCCACATCATTAGCATAAGCTGTGCAAACCCATGCAAATCAACAGGTTTTCCAGGCATAAAAGCAGACTCCAACAGCAGTTAAGCCACTTCTTACAACTGACAATGTCATACTTCCATCCCTGATCATAGCACAAGAACAAAAGAGAATGGGTCCTTATTGTCCTTCATGAACTTGAGGGGCTGCAAGAAACCAGTGAAGTTACAAGCCTGGATTCTGTAATGTCGCTATCAGCATAATTTCCAGATCAAAGATCCGGCCTCCTGTTAAGATCATCAAACATAATTTTGAGTTTGGAGGACAGGTCATCACAACACTATGTTAGGTAGAGTATAAAACCTTATCATCAGATTCTCAGCTAGTTTAAGTCAATGTATTCTGTGTGTTCCGCTGAAGTCAATGAAACTAAACACACTATCACAGGAAAGAGGTATTTCAGCATGCCTCAGACCTGGAAAACTATCTTGAAAAATGCCCATAACTTTTAACACAAATTCTCTGCACTTCCCACGATCTCTCAACAGCGAGCAGTAGTAAGACCCTAACAGTTACTTGCAACCTATTTCTTGCATAGCATTCATTTTTATTTTAATTTTAAAAGGGGCAACTAATACATAAGATTTTTGCAGCTACTCACAAAAATCAATAAGCAAAGACATTTGTTCCAAGATTTAAATTACTTGTATAATTTAAAAAACTATCAAAGCTCTGTAAAGTAAAAAAGATACATTTACCTACTAATGTAGGAAACTACAGACAAACTTCAGGAAATGACCAAAGGTGCAGAGGATAGGCTAATAGGCTAAGGTAGAAAAACAACAACAACAAAAAAAACCCAGGAGTTCTACAGAAAAATGAGTGAGCAGCCCACAGCACTGGCAGACAACAGATTTTTTTATACCCACTTCCTCCACCCCTTCTTCCTATTCCCTCCCCCCCCCTTTTTTTTTTTTTAAGGGAAATAATTATTCTATTGTGAAACATATTGTCAGTGATGCAGTTGAAGCCAAAAGTTTACATGAGTTCAGGAGAGGATTAACCGAATTCTAAGACATGTGCCAACACAACTGCTATAGAAAGCATCTGCATCACGGTGAAATGCAAACAGCTACTCTGATAACGACACATTATTATTCACTAAATTTGCCTTTGCCTTTTACCCTGTTGTATAGTTACTAATGTTGAAAAGAGTCACTGCTGTGCAAGAAACTAAAACTTACAGTGCTTCATGCTGGGAGAGAACTGTGGCCCGTCAGCTCGTGGCTGTGAAGCCTTACAACTTAACACGTTGCAGTTGCACACCAACAAGTTCTGAGGTGGACTGCTGACTGTATTCAATAGTCACAGCTTAGGTAGGAGGATATGATAAACTTGACTTATTTGCCTTTAACCGATGCTCCAAATATGTTAAAGTCGTTCTTAAAGCAGGTTACTGGTTTGATTACCCTTCATACAAAATCCTCCTTCAAATGGAGGTTTCTCTTCTCTTCTTTTCAGATTTAAGGCATGAACAGAAACCACACCTGCATCATCACTGAAATCAGTGCCTATTTTTCAATAAACTTTAGCAGCAGCATCAGAATTCGTCCTCAAGTACCGTTCATAAAGCAAATGCTTCATTCTTCAAAACTTTTTTTAGCAAAGGTTAGTAATGCTGTACCACAGACTCTCACGCCCAGTCACACATGTTCTTCCCGAGACCGTTACGCAGCTTAGTATTTTAAAAATCGCCATCCTAACTGCGTACCTGATACTACTGGTTCTCCCCTTTTTAAAGTCTGATGTTAAGGAAAAGCTGCAAGTCCTACAAAACCAGGCAGACTTGCTTGTTCATGCCAAAGAGAAAAAGGTTAAGCATTATTAAAAAATAAGACTATTGCCTACCTTTAAGTATCCATAAAGCTATCAACATGAACCGTATGGTGGCCTGTTAGCATCGCTATTTGAACACGGGCATGCAAAATGTCCTTCAGTTAAATTCCAAACTCTATGAAGTAATTGGTGGGCAATTCCCCAAGGATAAAACGTCTATCAAAAGCCAACAGTAAGCCAGAAATCTCTTTCCGTTTCATAGGGTAAAAAAAAATAAATACAGTGAATCCTGAAAAAAGAAATAGATATTAGACAGGGAACGCCTATATACTTATAGGGCAAGTAATAAAACATTTAGTGTTTTGATTTTTTTCTTTTTATTTATGTCATCACAATAGTTAGACAAACATGGAAACATTTGCAACAGCAATACTTGGGTCACTTTAAAATCTTGGTAACACTGAAATACAGGGCAGCGAAAGCTAATGATGTGGGGAGGGGACTTTAGGTCTTATTATTTTCAGACACATTCACACACACACATATATCTATATACACACGCGCACTCCACAACTCCAAAGAGCTATCTTAACTATGTCTGCCAGTAAACGGAAATAGTAGGCAGAAAGGAACCATATCCATACTAAGACAGTTAGCTGTGTCGTAAAACTGAAGATCACTGCAACCAGTGCCATCTTAAAGAAGAAGGAAAAAAAAAAAAAAAAAACCAACACCAAAAAACCTGAAAGGAACCATCGCTGTGCATGTCATAAGCATGAAGTTATTTTAACCTGGTGACTACTCTGCTCTATACTTTAAGCATCGTGAAGTTTTTATGTGTTTTTAAGGTCTAAGGTTACTATTTTAAATGACCTACTTGTAGTGGCAGCCCAAGTAGCATTCTGGAGAACACCACAGTGCCCACAGCTTCTACAGGTCAGTGCAGTCTGATCAAGCACTACATTTCTAGGGGAGGAAAACAAAAAAACACTACCGCTCATTTATTCAATTGAAAAGCTTATTACCTGTACCTTCCAAAGCAACAGGCTACAGGAACACTGAATGCAAAGTAAACCAGACCCATCTGGAATAATCTGACCTCTCAGCTCCAAGTTACACATCTTTCATTTCGTATTTTAAGGGATTAACAGCATTTGGATGCACAGAAACTGTCTTTACAGTGATGTCTGCAGACCTCCGAGTCACAAGTTAAAAATGTCTTCCTAAATTATAACAGTATTAGCACTTCCTCTGAAAGGAGTGAAAAAAACACAACCAGGGAAGGAGGAAAGTGACACACCACCAAGGTTTTTTTTCCCCAGAGATAACAAAATCCTGAGAGAACAAGATGCTTGTGCTATCAGAATAAAAATCCCCAAAGAAACAAAAGAGTTTACCTTTCCCTTGGAAAAGTTACTTTTGAGTCAAGATCTGCTCTTTTTCTCTCCCAACCATGAAATCTCTCTTCAGCTTAAGACTCTCTTCTACTGCAGTAGAAATTTAGTGCACATGCTGGAACCTGGACAGAATCTTATTTAAAAAAAACAATACAATAGTACTACAGTGGCTAGAAATCTTTTACATATTCTGATGAAAAGACTCAACTTATTTCTAGGAAATAAAGTGTTTGGGGCCAAAGCCAACGCATGATGTTCATGTAAGGTTAAATTTTTATTAATTTTTTTCTTTTTTTAAATTGATATATTGAAAAAAGCTGGAGAAGGAAGCAGGGACAGAAATGAAAAACCATTCAGGGAGTCAGTGGTATAGACTGTCAGCACGCAACCTAAATATTGTAATTGCAGATCACATAGTCAGAACAAGCCAGTCAAAAGTAGCACACTCCCTGGGAGAGGGGCGGGAGTCTCTTCCCCCTTGTCTTTCAAGCCAAGACCCAACTAGCAGAAGGCAGCTTTTCTGTCAGATAAAGCAAGGCAAAAGGATCATGTACAGCAACTTCCTTGCAGCCTCTTGCTCCTGAGCACCCTTCTTCACCTCTTTCTCTCTTTCTTCTGGTGATGGGAAGGCAAAGCATGTTCTGTTCCTGTGAGCCCATACTGCTTGTCCCTATAGTCACAGCAGGCACCTGTGATTCCTCTCCGAAGACATTTACGCATAGAAATCAGTTGAGTGGTGTGTTACGGAAGCATAAGCTGCAGTGGACGTGATTCTGAATCAGTTATTGTTTTGCCCATCATGACAAAATAAAACCGGCAATTTCTTACTTTATAGAAATCCTCCTAAAGTAGTAGTTGCCCCCAATCGCTGTCAAGTTTTTGTATCACAGGAGAACAAATGCAGCCAAAAGAACATCTTCTCTAAAATGACCACTCCGAACTGCACAAGCAGGCAGGCACAGGCAGCTCCCGATTTAATTAAGCGTATGTACACAGCACCACTTAGTGGTGCAAGCGGAGTCACCGCTGATAGGAATGAGAAGCTTGAACACCAACCTTCCCTCCCCGGCCCCCTGGACACTGCAGCCTGATCTTGACAAATTGACCGCCTGGATAAAGCAAGCTATCTGGCAACTAAAAAGATCCATTGTACTTTTCTGCTCAGTACACCTAAAGATACAGATTCACCCTCTAAATCTCGGCCAATTTCTTGAATACCACCAACACTCGGAACAGGTTTCAAATGGCAACGTGGCAGGACAAAGTAATAAATACTTATCCTTAAGTCTGCTAACTTTCTAAACCTTTGCCTAGACCTTAAGGAAATGTAAAAACAAACAAACTACTGCAAAGTTCAATACGCAAGCCACGCAAAGTTAAGGCTATCAAGTAGGAACCTGATTACGAGTATAAATCATGCAATAGCTACTCTATGACATGGATGTCCTGAACAGATCATCCTCTACAGTGTAAGTCCAAGGTACAAACCCATCAGCACCTCCTTCCCTCTCTGTATCGCTGTGGTTACCTGCTCTGTGCCCAGAGCCAAAAAGAATCCCGACGTTGGAGTTACTGTTCCTTTTATGCCCAGCCCCATACTTCTTTCCTGACGGAGAGGTGACGCACCTGATTTGAGGTGGAGTGCAGACAACCTTCTCATCTAGTGCTGGGCAGTTTATTTGTCCCACAAACAAACCCCAGGAAAGAGAATGCACGGTTGGACGGGTGCACTTGAGATTTTGACCACGCGGTAGCACCGTTAACTGCTGAAAGAGCAGGACTCTCTGCCGTTCTGTGTCCACGTCACGACTGCCCTCACGTCCCCAGTCTGCACCCAGCTCCTCCAGGGTGTGCAGAGGGGCTTCCAGCCCTGGCTCAGCAGGCGTCCACATAAGATCCCCCAGCCAAGAGGGGGGTGTATGCTCACCTGCCACATCGATACCGTGGGTACATTAAAAGCCACCCCCCAACTCTTTCCCCAGGAGTGATTGGGGGAGGCTCTTCAGTCATCTGGCTGTAAACCCCCTCCCCCTCAGGGAGACCAACATCCAGGCATGCCTTGCTCTAACTCCCCAAATCCACTGCCCTCCGAGGAATAAAAGGCGTCTGGGCCACTCCCCCGGCTCTAATCTGCAGATATGCCTGGCTTCCCAGAAGTAGGCTGAGAAAGCCAGCGTTAAGGCACTCCTTCCCACGCCCAGATCCACAAAATCCTCAGAGAAAAGAAGAAAAATAGCCACTTCACTGCAGCAGGAAGTAAATAAACTTGGGGGACACAGGAGGCCAGTTCTCCCGGGGTCAATGGAAGGGAGGGCTAGATGCAACGTATCTGAGGATTTTCCATGTGCACAGCTGAAACAGCCATGTCTCAAGCAGGGATACGTCCCATTTACGGCAGTTCCTCCCCACTTCTCATCCCCAAAAGACAAACTCGGGCCTCTGCCTTCTCCGTGTGTAGCTCCCCACTCCCTTCAGCATGGAGCTGCGAGGCTCTGGGTTTGTGGAGAACCACAGGTGGGAAACCGAGGCTACTAATGGTGACCACAGAGAACAGACCAGCTCGGAGGGGGCGAGGAGGGCCGATGCACAATTTCTACGTTTGAATTTGTTGGGAACTTGGTGGGAGTCACAGGCTTGCAAGCCACAACCCACAAGCTTGCAAGGCACAACCCCAGCTATCCAGGACATGGGCTTCCCAAGATCACAAACCTCCGGGGACGGGGACGGCGCCTGCGCCGGCGAGCGAACGCCGGGCTGCCCCAACGCGAAGCACGGCGCATGCGCCCAGGAGGCGCGTCCGCACGGCTGGTCGGGGAGCGGGCGCAGCAGGAAGCCCGCGGAAAACCACGCGAAACCGGCAACGCTCCCGAGTCTGACCTGGTCGGACTCCGGGGGCCGCGAGGACTACACCGCGCACGAGAGCCGCGCTGCTGCCCGGCCGCCGAGTCCGCGAAAAACTACAGCTCCCGGCATGCCCCGGGAGGCAGCCTGCCCTGCTGCCTGACCCCGAGGGGACGCCGCTTCCGTTCCCCCCCACCTCCCCACGCTGGCGCAGCGGCAGTTCCCGCCGAGCCCCCAGCGCCGCTCCGGGTAGCTCCGGCACGGCGCGGCCCCGCTGCCGCTCCGTGCGTGCAACACGGACCCCGCCGTCCTCCTCGGGGCTTTCCCCGGGACCCGCCGGCCGACTGCGCAGCCCCGCCACGGGGCCCGGTGAGCCCCCACCCCCGCGCGCCCGTTCTCTCAGCCGCCCTGTCAGCGCCCCACCCCTCACCCCCGCGCGCCCGTTCTCTCAGCCGCCCTGTCAGCGCCCCCCCCCCCCGCGCGCACGTTCTCTCAGCCGCCCTGTCAGCGTCCCCCCCCCCATCCCCGCGCGCACGTTCTCTCAGCCGCCCTGTCAGCGTCCCCCCCCCCATCCCCGCGCGCACGTTCTCTCAGCCGCCCTGTCAGCGCCCCGCCCCCCACCCCCGCGCGCACGTTCTCTCAGCCGCCCTGTGAGCCCCCAGGGCTCCCCCCCCGGCCTCGGCACAGGCGGCCCCCACCTCCCCCGGGCCACCCCCGCCTCCGACGTTCGCGCTCCGAGGGGTGCCCGGCCCCGCTCACCTTCTCCCTCGGGGCAGCCGCAGCCCGGTCACTGCTCAGCTCCGCTCCTGCCTGGGCTCCCGGCGGCCCCTCCCCTTGCCAGGGAGGGGGCGTCGCCATCAGCCTCTCACTGCCCGCACCTGCGGCTCCTCCAGCCCCGGCCCGCAGCTGTGGTACCGAAACCCGGAACCAAACCCCTCACCACCAAGGTGAAGTGAAGCAGCAGGCACTGCCTTGACTGAGTGACAGATGTCAAGAGTCATCTGATGTGGAAGAGGTGTTAACTGGGGTCAAAATACAGATTTTAATACCCATCTTATTTTAGTTCTAAGACTTGGCGATTGCCAGGTATCATCTTTTCGATTTCCCCAGGTCCACCCGCGAGCGAGGCCACAAGGGAGATTTCTTCCAGAGAGAGGATAGAGTTATTAAGTCTCAAGACCACGATTTGCTTTTCTCCTTCATGAAGAGGTGAGTGGATCATATAGCATCACTAGTCACCCAAGCAGTTAAGCCTGAACTTTTCACCTGTCCTTTAATGCTGTCAACTCCAAGCTAAATTTTTCCTGTTATTAAGAGGGGACCAAAGATCATGTGAAGTATTATTATCCTTTCTACAAATACACCCCCATCTTGGAGCTTTAGCTACTAGAGAAGGTCTTGGGAGTTTGGGGTCAGAGGAGCTAGCTGCAAGTACAAACTTTCATACAGCTCTGTTTAGGATGTGTGATGTTTCTCTGGTTGTCTAAACCGGTCTAAATTTCCACAGGTGGTCCCAACTCTGGGTGGCTCTAACAAGGATCCTGGAACTCCAGTAAGTTCTAAACATCGTTTTATATTTTAAACATGATCCCAAGTTCCTTTTTGCACTTGTCTCTACGGTTTTGGCAGCTGACAGCCCCGAGGGGTGCTTGTACAAGTTTCTCCCGAAGGGCGAGTAAATTAATTCTTTTGTCCGTGAGGTGGATGGTTTGGTAACGTTATAATTCACAACGCTATAATTCCTTCTTTCAAATTTAAAAAAAATAATTGCCTTTTAAATCCATCCAATTGAATCTGCTAAAATGATTCTCGTTGTTCTACCTCTTTTCTCAAGTTTTGGTTAAATTCAATGTCAGTATTCTCCACGGAACTAGATTTTCATCTGACTTTGGAATCGGAAAGGCAGGCTGTTACCGAGGTTAAATTCTGTGTCTTTACAAAACTTTGAATCAGTTACAAAACTAGATTATTTTTTTTAATTCAAATTACAAAACCGGTTAATATCAAGATGAATAGTTCAAACAATAATTGTTTCATTTTGTTTATCTCATGTTTAGAACCCCTCAAAAAAACCCACATACACCCTCTAAACACACAAAAAGATTATTGCCCTCGACAATATTCCTAATAGCAACCCCAACATTATAAACTTTACACAACTGTTTTCCCAAATAGATAACGTGAAACTTACTTATAGATTTTCCGTTTTAAAGGGACAGTTTCTTTAGACTTCCAGTTTCTTGTTGGGTGCTTTCTTTATTCTCGAATAATGAAGCCAAGGTTCTTCTCCCAGACCTTTACTGCTACAAGTGTTGTTAAAATGACTCGATACGGTCCTTTCCACTTCTCGGTGATTTTATATATATTCAGTCTCCTGGTCGGAAGGGATGCGCTGCTACGTCCAGTTCTAAGGGTCCAGCTGTGGAGACATACTGACAAAGTTCTTGAAAAGAATTGCTTAAAGAAATCATAACACCTTTTAAAAACATATCTCCAAAGGCACTCAAGATACTCAGAACACAGGACTCTTGATATGGTCTTTCATACAACATTTCCTAAAGACTTGGCTTTTCTTTCTCTTCTGGCTATACTCCGATTCTTAATAGAGCCACGGGTAACGCTTTAACCCATGTGAGGAGTGAGGTTTCCTGACAAATTTTACTCGACAGTTGCTTAAGGATATAGTTCATTCTCTCTCTCTCTCTCTCTGCCCACACACTTGCTTGTGGTCTATGTGGGGTGTGATAGTCTCAATCCATAGATAATACTTGGCTCAACTTGTCTCATAATCTTTGCTATAAAATGAGGGCCATTGTCAGATGACATTCTTACAGGCACCCCATATTTTGGTATTATCTCTTTGAGCAAGACTTTGACTACTTCCCTTGCTTTGTTGGTGCGACAAGGGAAAGCCTTGGGCCACCCAGTAAAGATATCAACTAAAACTAGGACATATCCTTATTTTCAAGGCAATTCTATAAAATCAATTTGCTAATATTCTTCTAAAAAATTTCCTTATTTAATAATCCCAAAGATGATCTTATTACTGGTTCGGGGATAATTTTACATATACATTTCACATCCACTTATAATTGTTTAAACAATCTTTGTCATATTTCGCTTTCTGTTTCCCAGTATACTCTGTGATGTTCAATGGGGCATTTTCTCTTATTATTGTGGGTGGGACTATTATTCGACCTGTCGGTGTTACAGCCTATCCTGTTTCATTTTGTTAGCCTGCAATCTAATAATTAATTCTTCATCTTTTTCATTATAATTTGGAGTTTCTTTAGGCAATTTTATACCTTTCTCTGGAACTAGTGCTAGGATGCCTTTTTCTGCAGCCTCTTCAGCAGCTTTATCAGCCAGTCGGTTACCTGCGTTAGGACCGGTCTTACCTAACGGATGTGCTTTACAGTGCATCATCGTGACTGCTGTTGGTTTTTGAATGCTTTCTAACAATTTCAGTATTTGTTCTGCGTGCTGAACGGCGGTTCCTGGTGCAGATAACAGTCCTCTTTCTCCCCGTATCGCTCCATGTGCACGTACCACTCCAAAAGCATACTTTGAGTCTGTCCAAGTGTTGACTCGCTTTCCTTGACTTAGTTCCAGAGCTCAAGTAAGAGCTATCAATTCAGCCTTTTGGGCAGAGATCATCGAAGGCAAAGTTGGCAACGCAAGTACCTCCTCAGTAGTTATTGTCTATCTCGATAAAACGTTTTCCTTCACAGATGGAACCGCTTCCGTCGGCATATAGTTCCCAATCTGTTTCTTCTAGTGGCACATCTCAGAGATCCAGTCAGCTGGAGTAAACTCTTTCGATTGCCTGCAAGCAGTCACGTTCCAGTTCTCCTTTAACTCGGTCAGTTGTTGAAAACGCAACAGGGTTAACGGCGGTAGTAGTTTTTAGGTAAACATCATCTTGTTCCAGCAACAACACCACTTGGTATTTCAGCATTCTGCTAGGGGATAACCAGTGCCCCCCTTTCCGTTTTAGCACAACAGTTATCATATGGGAAACGTACAGTAATCCTTTCTCCTCAGGCGAACTTACGAGCTTCCTGGATCAGTAGCACAGTTGCAGCGACGGCTCTCGGACGACCAGAGCATCCCAGACTCACGTTATCCAATCGCTTCGAGAAGTAGGCCACAGCTCGCCCACTTGGCCCTAAATATTGGGCCAGGATACCCAGAGCTCTACCTCTTCTTTCACGAGCAGAAAGTTCAAGTGTCTCTTGTGAGATCTGGCAGACGCTAGGGCTGGCACCCCTATTACAGCCTGTTTCAATTCTTGGAAGGTAGCTTTCTCGGCATCGGTCCAATCCGTCGTTTGAGGTTTTGAGCTGCTCCTATAAAGGTCAGGCCAGCAAGCCACAATTTATAATCTACAGGTGACACCACTCGACCATTCCCGGAAATGCTTGTCATTCATTTTTTTAGTCTTAGGTTCGGGGAGACGACACATTGCCTCTTTTCTCTCAGTTCCCAATTGTCTCTGTCCTTTTAGGATTTTAAAACTCAAATTTAAGTTTCTTCTTTCTGGGTTATTTGGGTTTTTTTCTTTTGACACTCGATATCTACTGATTCCCAAAAAGTTCAAAAAGTTAAGAGTTGACTTTGTGCATTGTTCTTCCGTCTCAGCTACCATTAACAGATCGTCCATATATTTCAGCAAGATTTCTTGATTATTTTCTTTCTTCCAAATCTCTAATTCTCGTGCCAATTGATTTCCAAAAATGGTAAGACTATTCTTAAAGCCTTGAGGCAAGACTGTCCACGTATATCGTGTTTTTCTCCCAGTCTCAGGATTTTCCCATTCCAAAGCAAAAACCTCTTGACTATTGGGATCCAAGGGAATACAGAAAAAGGCATCTTTTCGGTCCAACACTGTGAACCATTCTCATTTCTCCGTTAGGGTTGTTAACAAAGTATAAGGATTTGCTACGACCGGATGAATACCTTGTACTATTTGATTTATTGCTCTGAGGAGGTCTTGAACTAATCTATCATCTTTTTCATCAGCCTTTTAAAAGGCAAGATCGGGGTGTTATATCTGGATTCACATTCTATTAACAATTTGTATCTTAAAAATTTTTGTATTACCATTACTAACTCTTTCCGACTTTCCGGTTTTAGGGGGTATTGTTTCATTCTTACCGGATTCGATCCTGGCTTTAAATCAACTCTCACAGGTTCTGCTTTTTGGATTTACCGGGAACTTCCCAGTCCAGACGACTGGAATGACAGCATTACACTTGGACCGGTATAATCTTCTGCTTTCGGTAAACATCCTGTTAACAACAAAGCCGCTGCTTCGATACGTTTAGTTTCTGGAATTAAAATTTTAAGCTCTCCATTTTTAAATTTAATTTCTGCCTCTAAGTTCTCAAATAGACCTCTCCTTAACAGGAGTTTAGGAGAATTTGGCACATACAAAAACTGCCGAGTGACCCATTGCTTTCCTAATTTCATTGTTAAAGATTTAAAGAAGGGTCTAGTTTCTCGTTCGCTTGTTGCACCAACACCACCAATTTCTTCAAAACTTAACTCTCCCTCTGAGGTATTTAAAACTGAAAAGGTGACTCTAGTGTCAACTCAAATTCAATTTTCTGTTCTCCCAGTTTAGCTGTAACCAGAGGTTCTGCTGGGAGACTCCCCTCCGGTCCCCGTCCGATACGTTCACTTAAAAAGAACAAATCTACATATGGCACTTTATTCCATTTACTCTCTCTCCTACAAAACAACAGTAATTGCAATATAGTATTGTAACTCAAAGTTCTGTTTGTTTACCATTTTTCCTGCAGTTCACCCCAACGTGCCAATAAACATCCCAGCGGTGACGTTTCTGGTAACTTTTCATCAGCAGTTCTATTTCCTGCACTCTTATTCTTAAACAATTTTGCTAATGCCATTATACTTATATACATTCAAATACCAAATACCAAACAAATGCAAACGACAGCTGTCCCAAATAATACACAAAGTCCAACCCAGCAATAGCTTTCGCTTATGACTTACGGGCAGACGCCTAGGCTTCCACTGCAGACGGCTACCCTCCAAGCCCCAACCCTGGGAAGCTTTCGCCGCGCCTCACGGGCAGGCTTTCCAAACAAATTCCAAAGAAGCAGCGCCTTACCTTTTTTCCAGGGAACGCTGCGAGGAGCTTTGCGTGTCGAGGGTGACGGTTCTCCCCGAGAATACCTCGGTGCCGGCCGGAGCTCGATCGACACGCCATCTCGTCCAGTCTCACTCGCAAGGTCCCATCTGGGTCGCCAAAACCGTTACCGAAATCCAGAATAAAACTCCTTAACGCCAACGTGAAGTTAAGAAGCAGGCACTTTGTTTATCGCAGCGCTGGGGACACGGGGGATCGCTCCTCCAAAGGCGTGTCCCACTTAGTATCAAAATCCATCAGTTTTTACAGGCTTTTCCCGTCAGGTCATTGTTACCTAAGCTCCTTCCGTAAAAACGCATACTATGCTCGTTCTTAAATTTAACCGTTGTAACGATCGGTCCTGTGATTATATAACCTTACCAATATTCTTATTTAAAAACAATCATTGGTCAGTGACACTTGGCTCTGCTGACTGGCATCGTCGATACTCAAATCGAGATGGGAAGGGTAAGGGGGTTTCCAAGCAGCAAACTGGTGTCCACGACGGTTTCCTTAGTTTCCTGAAACAGAACGTAGGAAAACCAGTAACTTCCTGGTGAGGTTTCTAGGGTTAGCTGTTTCAAACTTTAACAATATTACGGTCCCTAGCGTCACGCATAACACAGCTCCTGAAGTTTCTATGGCTACGTTTCAAACTTAACAATCCTATACGTTACGCTTCACAATTTTACTTCTTAATCAAACCTAACTCTTCTATGTGATTAAATGTTGATTTCTTTACCAGAACATTTGCAACAGCTGGAGCCCAGCAGGAACAGGGGGGGCACGGCCCGACCCCCCCCAGCGCCTCACCTCCTCCTCCTCCCCTGGGCTCCCTCACAGCCCCTCGCCCCGTGCAGAGGGAGCGCAAACGCAGCCCAGAGGGCAAAGGGGCCGGCCGGCCAGCGTCTATTCAGTCAGTCGCGCACCTATCGAGTCCTGCCAGCGAGTCTGCTCCGGGGCTCGGGGCGCCCCCCGGCGCTCCCCCTGCCCCTCGGACACCTCTGATAGCACATTTCCATACGTTCTGTATGGCACGTCTAAATATTTGGGTGGTTTTAATACTTTGTACCAGCTGTGGTTTGCTGCTAGGTGACTATAAAAGTGAGATTTGGTAAATAATGGTTAGAAATCTTATACTAACGCTACAACTGAAACAACAGACAAGAGTATAGCCGAGCAATTAACTAGCAGAGGTAGGTACTCCTAAGTTTTGCAGTTCTTTGCTCTTATGACTAGATGTTCCCCTGTAAGCTAAATGGGAACAATGCTGAAACTGACCACATGTGATTGAAACTGCGTTAAGCTTCAAGATCAAAGAACAAGGACAAGAATAAAGACTTCGAGGACAGCCAGCAAGAACTTCAAATGGGTCGGTGGTCGCAAAAGCAGCCCTTCGTCTCAAATGGATCCTTCCTTGCACGTGATCGGATGTAGGCAGTGCTATGATAATCGGTTGCCATCGTTTTTATGTATATGTATACTCATCTGATTAATAAGCAATTAGTTATTCTATATAACCTGTTTGTGCTAAAGCTGTGGCACGCACACTAGGTGGAACTATCCCCCGTGCATCCAGCGCTGCAGTGAAGAACGCCTGCTTTCTAAAACTCCAAAATGAGTCTTAGGGAGTTTCGTCGACCGGCTTTTCAGTATCAGAGGTACAAGGGAGGAAAGGAAAAAAAAAAAAAGCAAAAAAAAAAAAAAGCAGGGGTGTGGGAAAGAGAGGGGACCAGGGGACGGAGGGGGCAGGGAGGGACCACAACACCGAAGAGGGGAGACGGGGCCCCGAGGGCCCGGGGCTCACCGCAGCTCTTGTTCTTGGCGCTGCCAAGAGACTTTGCCAGTTCAGCCGCTTCTTTCTCCTTCTCTCCTCCCTTCCTCTTCTGTAACTCCAGTCGCTCGGCTGTCCTCCGCATAACGGAACACGCGAGCCCCTCGCAGCTCTTGCGAGATGAGGCCTCCTAGACACGTAGCCTCGCTCGCTCGTTCACTACGTGGCCGTACCGTGCTGCTGGTCACGCATCACCCTGGCGGTCTGACCTGCTGTGGACTACGAGGAGGGATCCTCCCACACCCACAGAGGCAGGGTCCCTCTGGCCTGCAGCGGGAGGCAGCTGCCAGCCAGATGGCCTTCCGTTTCTTCTTCTTTACCTTTCTGCGGCCTCTCCAGCTTCAGCAGCTCCCGTCCACAGCCAGTAAGCGCTCCGCCTGTCCCTCTGCGCTCCCGTGCCGTGAGGAGAGGGAGGCCGGGCAGAGACAGGCCACGCGAGCCTGAGGCTGCTGCAGTCAGCGGCATCTCCGGGGACGAAAGGACAACCCCGCTCACGGCGTGGCCTCTGGCAGAGGGAAAGAGGCAGCAGCGACCGTTATTACCGCAGCTCCACCCTGGCCAGAGCCCCTCCGTCCGCAGGGGCTTCCGCGGACGGACGCCGCTCCTTCCCCGCGCCGCTGCTAACGGCACCCGCCTTAAGGGAGACTCGAGAACACCGGAGGGCCAGCTTGCCGCCCTCACGACAGGGCTCGGGGGCTGCCTGCGGCTGCAGCACAGGCTTCAGGGGAGGGGCTGCAGCTGGGGGCAGCCGCAGGGGCCGAGCGGGGCTGGGGAAAGGCGCCGGGGGAGCTCCGGCGACTCGGGAAGGCGCCCGCTGGCCGCGCCTGGGGGGTGCCCGCCTCCGTCCCCTCTTCCCTTCTGTCGGCTCTCGGGGACCTGCCCGGCGCTGCCCTGGCCCGGCTCGCCTCTGGCGGACCGGGAGCCTGCCGCGGCGGCCGCTTCGCAGCTTCCCGTCCCGCCGGCCCCGGGCGGCCAGCGGGCAGGAGGCACCCGCCGCCGCGGCCGCCGCCGCCCCCGCCGGAGGGGATGGCTCGCCTCACCCGCGGTCCAGGCGCTCGCCCGCTGCCGCCGACAGCCGCGCCCTGCGCGCCGCCACGCTGCTCCCGGGGACCGCGCATGTGTAATATGGAGGAGGGAAAGGAGGGAGGCAGGGCAGGAGATAGGAGAGCAGGGTGCGCAGGGCGAAACAACTCGCGTGGGTTAAAAACTCGTGTGGGTGAAGGGGGTGGGCTGGAGCAGGAGATGGGGGTGTGCATGGCGGAGACACGGACCTAGTGGGGAGGGTAGGTGAGGGTACAAAGGTGCACGGGGGGGTACTAAAACCAGACGTGCTGCTTCACAGAAATACGGTCCCACCTGAATTCAGTAGTAGGCTTTCTTCTGCGCTTAAACACTAATCAGGCATTTAAAAGCTTCAGTAGACTTGCAAACTGAAACCTCTGACAATTTACGTAGTCTTCTAATTTCTGATATCCAGGATATGTGAAAATAACACTCTCAATTCAACAGTTTTCACCGAGAATGATATGTGTTAACCTAAATCACACAAAGTGAATAATATCATGTTAGCCATGTAGCCTTTATTAAGAGGTTGAAATTACCTTCTCGGGATCTTTTAAGCTTCTAAGCGTAAAATAATTAGTGTAGCTTACAGATGTGGAAGAGAAATCTTTTGGTATCATAACCAAAGTAGTCTTCTCCTCTATGAATGGCAACACAATCTGTAATACTGCATCGACACTTCAAAACCCATTCTGTCTCTCCCCTTTTGTCATCCAATGTTGTCTTTTAGATATTTCAAGAAATTCTTTCATGGTCTATCCCATAAAATGAGAAGTAGATTATTACGGAAGAGCTCCACAGATAAAAAGTTAATGCATTAGACTAACTGTGATATAAAAATTACTGGAGATCTATTTATGTGTGATGTTCTGATGAATTATCTAGTTGTTTACAATTGCTAGGACTTCTCTCAGCGGTAAATCACTGGCAATGTGCACGAACACAAGAAACTCTTCACGGGGCACATTCATCCTTTATGCAATTAAATGAAGTTTTTAAATCACAAAAAGATTTGGCTGTTACACAGTCTGTGTAAATTACATGATAGTAACCCAAACCACAAGACCATGTCTCTCCTACTTTGCTCTGTTGCAGAAGAATCTCAGCTTGCAAAACACATCAGTTTTCTGTAACACAGATAACCAGGGTTCACACAGTCAGACTTTTCAGTCAGAAGGCCACAGAAAGAATCATAAAGAGACCGAGTATCTTTTCCTTAAACATCCTGTTTACAGACAGCTATGTTACCTCCAAGTGCTATGAAAGTTACTTTCTCTAAAACTATCTTCCATTTAGTTTTCCTTTTTTTTTTTTTTTTTTCCCTTTTCTTCCCCTGAAAACAATCTTATAGCTTAATCCTTATAGGATTTTTTTTCAAGTTTTGGTTTTTTCTAACGACTATCAACACATGAACACTCTAAATAGTTTCAGGAAGGTCAGTATTTGCTACAGTTGCACTTGATCCAACATCCCACTTTTTTTTCCACCAAGCAAAGGAGTTCAACCAAGTTTCTTTCAAGAGCCATACAGGAGAAAGTACAGATTCTGCTCTGTCTGCTAACAAGCAGGCGAAGGAGCTGCTACCGGTTTGAAAACTGTAGAGGCTCTGCTGTGCCCATTTTGAACTGGGGAACAAAAATAGTATTTAGGTCCACTTTTTCTCATTTGCAAAGCAGATCCACTGCCTTGGGAGACTGACCAGAATTACTTGGAACAAACAGTCTTTTTGCCTAGGATCTGTTTGTTAGTTCAGAAAACAGTCACTATGTCCCTGTGATAATATGACACGATTTCATCAAGACATTTCTGTCTCAAGGGGCCCAGCTGTATTTTATTTTCTATTAACACAGCATCTATCCAATTCCGGTCTCTGACTTAAGAGATGAGCAACATGCAATTTCTTCAATGTCTACTTATCACGTGAGGAAGTCAACAAACCTCTTTTCACAGTTACAAGCACTTTTCAAAGATGTGACAGTTCCCTCCGGTCATCAACTGACCCTGAACAAGTTGGAAAATATAAAAGGATCAATAAATGTGAGAAAGACCTTTGGTATGAGGGAACCCAGACAAACCCGTGCAGCAGCTTTCTTCTCTATTGATTGGAAGAGAATGCTGTTTGGCTGCTGCTTCTACGGATAATCCACAAATTATTTGCTATTCTTCTTAGCCAAAGGGCTAAGGCAGTGCCATCAGCAACTTCATAACATACCGTGAAACAAGAAGCAGATATTACAGCTCCAAGTCTGAGGAAACAGCATCAATGATTAAGACAGCTCTAACATGGAAGGCCTGGTAAGTGGCAGTGGTATAAGGCACTAGCAATTTATCAGGGCTCTCTTTCAAATGCTGGCATTTTCTGTGACTTGGATTTTGCCTATTGTTATGAGATCATTACATCACCTATCACACAAGTGTAGCTTTGTTAACTTTCAAAGAAAAGCTGCTAGACAATATACAACACAAAGTTAGACAAGCGAGGGAAGTACACAGGGATTTCACAGGCAATCTGGAATCGGGCACCCGACTTGAATTCCCGGCTTTGAAAACCTCTCTCCAAATGACTTACCATCCTTTCACTAAGATCCAGCAGCAGTTCCCTCCTGTGCCTCATGCTCTTCTTTAGCCAGCCAAAGCCCACGGAGCTGCACTGTAAGCTTGAAGACGAGGATGCCAGCTGCGTGTCCTATTTCTGTCACCTAGTTTTTACGTACCGTTTCTTGCTAATCAAAAGGCCCAGTGATTCCTCCTCACACATCACACTGGAGTTAGTACGTCCAAGCATTATTTCTGCCGCGCTACATTTGCACGGATTAGCTGCTGAACCCTCCAGATGATGTACTGCTTTTCAAGAAGGGTGTAGTATAACTGGCGAGGGTCTACAGTAAGTCCAAGAGGGTGCTCAACGATGTACAGGAGTCTGACTTCAAAGCATAAATTGAAAAACAGCCGCTTAACCTAGAAAGGGCAATACTGAAGAGAAAGAACAATGTTTAAACTCTAAAAGGTAGCTGTAAGGAAGAACTATTGTGTGCATCCACTGCACACAGTTACACGGAATCATGGGGCTTAAATTACAACCTGAAAAACTTAGGGTATGTGGCAATCTTTGCAACAGTAGTAATAATTACAGGAAATGTTTAAGAATAAATTAGGCAAGCATTTGTCAAGAATGGTACAGAAAGTTGATCATTCACCTCTAGAACGAGAGCAACACTAGACTATCTTTAAAAGTTCTTCTTTCCCCACTGCTGTCCCAAGGCCAGGCACCGGCCTGGCCCGGCCCGGCCAATGCCAGGCCCCTGCCCGCCGGCTCGGCCCCTGCCCGCCGGCTCGGCCCGGCCCCTGCCCGGCCAAGGCCAGGCCCCTGCCCGCCGGTTCGGCCCGGCCCCTGCCCGGCCAAGGCCAGGCCCCTGCCCGGCCCGGCCCAGGCCAGGCCCCTGCCCGCCGGCTCGGCCCGGCCCGGCCCGGCCCAGGCCAGGCCCCTGCCCGCCGGCTCGGCCCGGCCCGGCCCAGGCCAGGCCCCTGCCCGCCGGCTCGGCCCGGCCCGGCCCAGGCCCGGCCCCTGCCCGGCCGAGGCCAGGCCCCTGCCCGCCGGCTCGGCCCGGCCCGGCCCAGGCCAGGTCCCTGCCCGGCCCAGGCCAGGCCCCTGCCCGCCGGCTCGGCCCGGCCCGGCCCAGGCCAGGTCCCTGCCCGGCCCAGGCCAGGCCCCTGCCCGCCGGCTGGGCCCGGCCCGGCCCAGGCCAGGCCCCTGCCCGCCGGCTCGGCCCGGCCCGGCCCAGGCCAGGCCCCTGCCCGCCGGCTCGGCCCGGCCCGGCCCAGGCCCGCCCGAGGCCAGGCCCCTGCCCGCCGGCTCGGCCCGGCCCGGCCAAGGCCCGCCCGAGGCCAGGCCCCTGCCCGCCGGCTCGGCCCGGCCAAGGCCAGGCCCCTGCCCGCCGGCTCGGCCCGGCCCGGCCAAGGCCCGGCCCCTGCCCGCCGGCTCGGCCCGGCCCGGCCAAGGCCCGGCCCCTGCCCGCCGGCTCGACCCGGCCCCGGCCCGGCCCAGGCCAGGCCCCTGCCCGCCGGCCCGGCCCGGCCCCGGCCCAGGCCAGGCCCCTGCCCGCCGGCCCGGCCCGGCCCCGGCCCGGCCCAGGCCAGGCCCCTGCCCGCCGGCCCGGCCCGGCCCCGGCCCGGCCCAGGCCAGGCCCCTGCCCGCCGGCCCGGCCCGGCCCCAGCCCAGGCCAGGCCCCTGCCCGCCGGCCCGGCCCGGCCCCGGCCCGGCCCAGGCCAGGCCCCTGCCCGCCGGCCCGGCCCGGCCCCGGCCCGGCCCAGGCCAGGCCCCTGCCCGCCGGCCCGGCCCGGCCCCGGCCCGGCCCAGGCCAGGCCCCTGCCCGCCGGCCCGGCCCGGCCCCGGCCCGGCCCAGGCCAGGCCCCTGCCCGCCGGCCCGGCCCGGCCCCGGCCCGGCCCAGGCCAGGCCCCTGCCCGCCGGCTCGGCCCGGCCCGGCCAAGGCCAGGCCCCTGCCCGCCGGCTCGGCCCGGCCCGGCCAAGGCCAGGCCCCTGCCCGCCGGCCCCCCTCACCCCATCCAGCCGCTCGCCCTCCCTCTCTTCCCGCCGCCTCCGCACACAGCCGCAGCCCGGCGCTGCCCGAGGAAACCCTCACCTGACAGCAGCCGCCACCTCCGCACAGCCCCGCACCCCCGGGGTGAGCTGAGCTGATGGGCTGAGCTCCAATCTCCCCAGAAACCTCTGCCCTGACACCAGAGTCTCTGTAAACAGTTTCTGACCTCTTTTGGCACGTCACAGGATAGTAACCCAAACCACAAGACCATGTCTGTCCTACTTTGCTCTGTTGCAGAAGAATCTCAGCTTGCAAAACACATCAGTTTTCCGTAACACAGATAACCAGGGTTCACACAGTCAGACTTTTCAGTCAGAAGGCCACAGAAAGAATCATAAAGAGACCGAGTATCTTTTCCTTAAACATCCTGTTTACAGACAGCTATGGTACCTCCAAGTGCTATGAAAGTTACTTTCTCTAAAACTATCTTCCATTTAGTTTTCCTTTTTTTTTTTTTCCTTTTCTTCCCCTGAAAACAATCTTATAGCTTAATCCTTATAGGATTTTTTTCAAGTTTTGGTTTTTTCTAACGAGTATCAACACATGAAAACTCTAAATAGTTTCAGGAAGGTCAGTATTTGCTACAGTTGCACTTGATCCAACATCCCACCTTTTTTTTCCAACAAGCAAATGAGTTCAACCAATTTTCATTCAAGAGCCATACAGGAGAAAGTACAGATTCTGCTCTGTCTGCTAACAAGCAGGCGAAGGAGCTGCTACTAATTTGAATACTATACAGGCTCTGCTGTGCCCATTTTGAACTGGGGAACAAAAATAGCCCTTCCTGTTTCAACATTTAGGTCCACTTTTTCTCATTTGCAAAGCAGATCCGCTGCCTTGGGAGACTGACCAGAATTACTTGGAACAAACAGTCTTTTTGCCTAGGATCTGTTTGTTAGTTCAGAAAACAGTCACTACGTCCCTGTGATAATATGACACGATTTCATCACTACATTTCTGTCTCAAGGGGCCCAGCTGTATTTTATTTTCTATTAACACAGCATCTATCCAATTCCGGTCTCTGACTTAAGAGATGAGCAACATGCAATTTCTTCAATGTCTACTTATCACGTGAGGAAGTCAACAAACCTCTTTTCACAGTTACAAGCACTTTTCAAAGATGTGACAGTTCCCTCCGGTCATCAACTGACCCTGAACAAGTTGGAAAATATAAAAGGATCAATAAATGTGAGAAAGACCTTTGGTATGAGGGAACCCAGACAAACCCGTGCAGCAGCTTTCTTCTCTATTGATTGGAAGAGAATGCTGTTTGGCTGCTGCTTCTACGGATAATCCACAAATTATTTGCTATTCTTCTTAGCCAAAGGGCTAAGGCAGTGCCATCAGCAACTTCATAACATACCGTGAAACAAGAAGCAGATATTACAGCTCCAAGTCTGAGGAAACAGCATCAATGATTAAGACAGCTCTAACATGGAAGGCCTGGTAAGTGGCAGTGGTATAAGGCACTAGCAATTTATCAGGGCTCTCTTTCAAATGCTGGCATTTTCTGTGACTTGGATTTTGCCTATTATTATGAGATCATTACATCACCTATCACACAAGTGTAGCTTTGTTAACTTTGAAAGAAAAGCTGCTAGACAATATACAACACAAAGTTAGACAAGCGAGGGAAGTACACAGGGATTTCACAGGCAATCTGGAATCGGGCACCTGACTTGAATTCCTGGCTTTGAAAACCTCTCTCCAAATGACTTACCATCCTTTCACTAAGATCCAGCAGCAGTTCTCTCCTGTGCCTCATGCTCTTCTGTAGTCAGCCAAAGCCCACGGAGCTGCACTACAAGCTTGAAGACCAGGATGCCAGCTGCGTGTCCTATTTCTGTCACCTAGTTTTTACGTACCGTTTCTTGCTAATCAAAAGGCCCAGTGATTCCTCCTCACACATCACACTGGAGTTAGTACGTCCAAGCATTATTTCTGCCGCGCTACATTTGCACGGATTAGCTGCTGAACCCTCCAGATGATGTACTGCTTTTCAAGAAGGGTGTAGTATAACTGGCGAGGGTCTACAGTAAGTCCAAGAGGGTGCTCAACGATGTACAGAAGTCTGACTTCAAAGTATAAATTGAAAAACAGCCGCTTAACCTGGAAAGGGCAATACTGAAGAGAAATAACAATGTTTAAACTCTAAAAGGTAGCTGTAAGGAAGAACTTTTGTGTGCATCCACTGCACACAGTTACACGGAATCATGGGGCTCAAATTACAACCTGAAAAACTTAGGGTATGTGGCAATCTTTGCAACAGTAGTAACAATTACAGGAAATGTTTAAGAATAAATTAGGCAAGCATTTGTCAAGAATGGTACAGAAAGTTGATCATTCACCTCTAGAATGAGAGCAACACTAGACTATCTTCAAAGGTTCTTCTTTCCCCACTGCTGTCCCTCTCCGTATTTCTACCCTCAAACACAAGCATCATCCCCAGCTCTGCACTTACAATTCTATCTGCATATGCACATGTCTAGAGATGCACATTTATTTCTTCGTTACACACAGCTGAAGGAGAGTACTCATAGGTAAGCCAATTTACATAAACAGCTTCTGAAAGTTAAACACCTCGGCTTCTTGCAAAACGTCAGCCCAACAGAACACCGTCAGCCCAACAGAACACCGGGAGCGGTATGTAAATCCTTATGCCAAAATTGCGTTCTCTTAAATCTTATGAAAACCATTTCTAACATAAAGCCTGACCTGACTGGTCTATTTTCTGACACTCCCCTTCTCTGTCATCAGGTACTTATTAGATAGTAAAACAACTGACGGGGTAAACACCATAACTAGCACAATAGCTGACTTCCGTAGCAGTTGCATATCAGGTCTGAAGAAATGTGAGTTTAGTAGGTGTATAGGTAGATACACATTCAGAAATGCACAAGAACTGAAAGGAGTAATCTGTAACTGGTAGACTAAGAACACTGCAATAGCATGCAATGTAAATCAACATGCACCTATAGGGAAGGGAAGTACAGAAACATTCTTCTGGATTAAAAAAAAAAAAAAAAATACGCAGCAATGGTAGGAAAAGGTACTTGGAACGTGCCACTTTCAGTCCACTGAAACAATGTCTGCAACAGCAGTAAGAACACTGGCAAACTACCTTCTCTGTTCCACAGGGCCTTGAGACCCATACGCATTGTCTGTTGCCACTTGCTGTTAGGAAACAAAGGCACTGCGATCAGTAGAAGCGTGTAGAACACCGAAAATGAAACTTTTGAGTATGTCACATGCAAGATCCTCATTCTCCGTACAGTCTACAAGGTTACACAATTGTAAAATACTTCGTAAGAATGAGAATCCTGACGTTTGCCTTGGATTAAAAAAGTTTTTAAATTCCGTTTCGAGGTTTTTTTCCCCAAGGGTTTTAGAAATAAAAGCGTCTTGGTAAAGTGATTTTCACACACTGCACAGACACAAGCAGTGTTTCTCCCACTGCGAGAGGAGTATCAAAATACTCTTATCTAATATGTTAGACAAGAGTGACCGAGGTCACAGGAGAATCTGTACTTTCCCACTGATTACAAGGAACGGGCCAGCTGCTTTGTGCCTCCTATGCAGCTGGAGCATGCAGTTGCCTGGTAACTTGTTCCGACCTATTGCATCTTAATCACATATACACGTAGGAATACCAAGCTGACCGCTTAGGTTTATCAGCCAAAACAGTTTACAGCAACGCAATAGTTTAGAGCAATTCAGGAAGTTTAACACTGAATTTAGGTATGTGCTTATATGGTTTGATGAACAGAGCTTCTATAAATGAAAGGGAAACAACAGAAGTTATTTATATGTGATTTCAGAACATACAAAAGGTATAGTCTACAAACCAAGTATCAAGTACTAGCAATATTTACCTGTTCAAAGGGCATCATGTAATGTCTCAGACTCAACAAGCATAAACTGACAGACTGTTATGATTTGAAAATTTTAAAAAAGTTCCAATAGTGTGCCCAAAATGGAGGTGTTTCAGTGTTCAGGCTAGACTCCTTGTCTCCAGTAAATACACATCTTAATTCTAACACAGGATAAAAACCGATTTATAAATGTCCTCTTGTAAAAATGAAACCGTTCCAATCACCCTGTTCACTCCTATTTAAGATATTAAATAGGGCAAATCAGAAGTAACTTGAACCAATCCCTCCCACCCAGCTATAAACCAGGACCATACACAGCCCTTGCAGACTACACAAGATCCTGTCTCATTCCAGCCACATCATTAGCATAAGCTGTGCAAACCCATGCAAATCAACAGGTTTTCCAGGCATAAAAGCAGACTCCAACAGCAGTTAAGCCACTTCTTACAACTGACAATGTCATACTTCCATCCCTGATCATAGCACAAGAACAAAAGAGAATGGGTCCTTATTGTCCTTCATGAACTTGAGGGGCTGCAAGAAACCAGTGAAGTTACAAGCCTGGATTCTGTAATGTCGCTATCAGCATAATTTCCAGATCAAAGATCCGGCCTCCTGTTAAGATCATCAAACATAATTTTGAGTTTGGAGGACAGGTCATCACAACACTATGTTAGGTAGAGTATAAAACCTTATCATCAGATTCTCAGCTAGTTTAAGTCAATGTATTCTGTGTGTTCCGCTGAAGTCAATGAAACTAAACACACTATCACAGGAAAGAGGTATTTCAGCATGCCTCAGACCTGGAAAACTATCTTGAAAAATGCCCATAACTTTTAACACAAATTCTCTGCACTTCCCACGATCTCTCAACAGCGAGCAGTAGTAAGACCCTAACAGTTACTTGCAACCTATTTCTTGCATAGCATTCATTTTTATTTTAATTTTAAAAGGGGCAACTAATACATAAGATTTTTGCAGCTACTCACAAAAATCAATAAGCAAAGACATTTGTTCCAAGATTTAAATTACTTGTATAATTTAAAAAACTATCAAAGCTCTGTAAAGTAAAAAAGATACATTTACCTACTAATGTAGGAAACTACAGACAAACTTCAGGAAATGACCAAAGGTGCAGAGGATAGGCTAATAGGCTAAGGTAGAAAAACAACAACAACAAAAAAAACCCAGGAGTTCTACAGAAAAATGAGTGAGCAGCCCACAGCACTGGCAGACAACAGATTTTTTTATACCCACTTCCTCCACCCCTTCTTCCTATTCCCTCCCCCCCCCTTTTTTTTTTTTTAAGGGAAATAATTATTCTATTGTGAAACATATTGTCAGTGATGCAGTTGAAGCCAAAAGTTTACATGAGTTCAGGAGAGGATTAACCGAATTCTAAGACATGTGCCAACACAACTGCTATAGAAAGCATCTGCATCACGGTGAAATGCAAACAGCTACTCTGATAACGACACATTATTATTCACTAAATTTGCCTTTGCCTTTTACCCTGTTGTATAGTTACTAATGTTGAAAAGAGTCACTGCTGTGCAAGAAACTAAAACTTACAGTGCTTCATGCTGGGAGAGAACTGTGGCCCGTCAGCTCGTGGCTGTGAAGCCTTACAACTTAACACGTTGCAGTTGCACACCAACAAGTTCTGAGGTGGACTGCTGACTGTATTCAATAGTCACAGCTTAGGTAGGAGGATATGATAAACTTGACTTATTTGCCTTTAACCGATGCTCCAAATATGTTAAAGTCGTTCTTAAAGCAGGTTACTGGTTTGATTACCCTTCATACAAAATCCTCCTTCAAATGGAGGTTTCTCTTCTCTTCTTTTCAGATTTAAGGCATGAACAGAAACCACACCTGCATCATCACTGAAATCAGTGCCTATTTTTCAATAAACTTTAGCAGCAGCATCAGAATTCGTCCTCAAGTACCGTTCATAAAGCAAATGCTTCATTCTTCAAAACTTTTTTTAGCAAAGGTTAGTAATGCTGTACCACAGACTCTCACGCCCAGTCACACATGTTCTTCCCGAGACCGTTACGCAGCTTAGTATTTTAAAAATCGCCATCCTAACTGCGTACCTGATACTACTGGTTCTCCCCTTTTTAAAGTCTGATGTTAAGGAAAAGCTGCAAGTCCTACAAAACCAGGCAGACTTGCTTGTTCATGCCAAAGAGAAAAAGGTTAAGCATTATTAAAAAATAAGACTATTGCCTACCTTTAAGTATCCATAAAGCTATCAACATGAACCGTATGGTGGCCTGTTAGCATCGCTATTTGAACACGGGCATGCAAAATGTCCTTCAGTTAAATTCCAAACTCTATGAAGTAATTGGTGGGCAATTCCCCAAGGATAAAACGTCTATCAAAAGCCAACAGTAAGCCAGAAATCTCTTTCCGTTTCATAGGGTAAAAAAAAATAAATACAGTGAATCCTGAAAAAAGAAATAGATATTAGACAGGGAACGCCTATATACTTATAGGGCAAGTAATAAAACATTTAGTGTTTTGATTTTTTTCTTTTTATTTATGTCATCACAATAGTTAGACAAACATGGAAACATTTGCAACAGCAATACTTGGGTCACTTTAAAATCTTGGTAACACTGAAATACAGGGCAGCGAAAGCTAATGATGTGGGGAGGGGACTTTAGGTCTTATTATTTTCAGACACATTCACACACACACATATATCTATATACACACGCGCACTCCACAACTCCAAAGAGCTATCTTAACTATGTCTGCCAGTAAACGGAAATAGTAGGCAGAAAGGAACCATATCCATACTAAGACAGTTAGCTGTGTCGTAAAACTGAAGATCACTGCAACCAGTGCCATCTTAAAGAAGAAGGAAAAAAAAAAAAAAAAAACCAACACCAAAAAACCTGAAAGGAACCATCGCTGTGCATGTCATAAGCATGAAGTTATTTTAACCTGGTGACTACTCTGCTCTATACTTTAAGCATCGTGAAGTTTTTATGTGTTTTTAAGGTCTAAGGTTACTATTTTAAATGACCTACTTGTAGTGGCAGCCCAAGTAGCATTCTGGAGAACACCACAGTGCCCACAGCTTCTACAGGTCAGTGCAGTCTGATCAAGCACTACATTTCTAGGGGAGGAAAACAAAAAAACACTACCGCTCATTTATTCAATTGAAAAGCTTATTACCTGTACCTTCCAAAGCAACAGGCTACAGGAACACTGAATGCAAAGTAAACCAGACCCATCTGGAATAATCTGACCTCTCAGCTCCAAGTTACACATCTTTCATTTCGTATTTTAAGGGATTAACAGCATTTGGATGCACAGAAACTGTCTTTACAGTGATGTCTGCAGACCTCCGAGTCACAAGTTAAAAATGTCTTCCTAAATTATAACAGTATTAGCACTTCCTCTGAAAGGAGTGAAAAAAACACAACCAGGGAAGGAGGAAAGTGACACACCACCAAGGTTTTTTTTCCCCAGAGATAACAAAATCCTGAGAGAACAAGATGCTTGTGCTATCAGAATAAAAATCCCCAAAGAAACAAAAGAGTTTACCTTTCCCTTGGAAAAGTTACTTTTGAGTCAAGATCTGCTCTTTTTCTCTCCCAACCATGAAATCTCTCTTCAGCTTAAGACTCTCTTCTACTGCAGTAGAAATTTAGTGCACATGCTGGAACCTGGACAGAATCTTATTTAAAAAAAACAATACAATAGTACTACAGTGGCTAGAAATCTTTTACATATTCTGATGAAAAGACTCAACTTATTTCTAGGAAATAAAGTGTTTGGGGCCAAAGCCAACGCATGATGTTCATGTAAGGTTAAATTTTTATTAATTTTTTTCTTTTTTTAAATTGATATATTGAAAAAAGCTGGAGAAGGAAGCAGGGACAGAAATGAAAAACCATTCAGGGAGTCAGTGGTATAGACTGTCAGCACGCAACCTAAATATTGTAATTGCAGATCACATAGTCAGAACAAGCCAGTCAAAAGTAGCACACTCCCTGGGAGAGGGGCGGGAGTCTCTTCCCCCTTGTCTTTCAAGCCAAGACCCAACTAGCAGAAGGCAGCTTTTCTGTCAGATAAAGCAAGGCAAAAGGATCATGTACAGCAACTTCCTTGCAGCCTCTTGCTCCTGAGCACCCTTCTTCACCTCTTTCTCTCTTTCTTCTGGTGATGGGAAGGCAAAGCATGTTCTGTTCCTGTGAGCCCATACTGCTTGTCCCTATAGTCACAGCAGGCACCTGTGATTCCTCTCCGAAGACATTTACGCATAGAAATCAGTTGAGTGGTGTGTTACGGAAGCATAAGCTGCAGTGGACGTGATTCTGAATCAGTTATTGTTTTGCCCATCATGACAAAATAAAACCGGCAATTTCTTACTTTATAGAAATCCTCCTAAAGTAGTAGTTGCCCCCAATCGCTGTCAAGTTTTTGTATCACAGGAGAACAAATGCAGCCAAAAGAACATCTTCTCTAAAATGACCACTCCGAACTGCACAAGCAGGCAGGCACAGGCAGCTCCCGATTTAATTAAGCGTATGTACACAGCACCACTTAGTGGTGCAAGCGGAGTCACCGCTGATAGGAATGAGAAGCTTGAACACCAACCTTCCCTCCCCGGCCCCCTGGACACTGCAGCCTGATCTTGACAAATTGACCGCCTGGATAAAGCAAGCTATCTGGCAACTAAAAAGATCCATTGTACTTTTCTGCTCAGTACACCTAAAGATACAGATTCACCCTCTAAATCTCGGCCAATTTCTTGAATACCACCAACACTCGGAACAGGTTTCAAATGGCAACGTGGCAGGACAAAGTAATAAATACTTATCCTTAAGTCTGCTAACTTTCTAAACCTTTGCCTAGACCTTAAGGAAATGTAAAAACAAACAAACTACTGCAAAGTTCAATACGCAAGCCACGCAAAGTTAAGGCTATCAAGTAGGAACCTGATTACGAGTATAAATCATGCAATAGCTACTCTATGACATGGATGTCCTGAACAGATCATCCTCTACAGTGTAAGTCCAAGGTACAAACCCATCAGCACCTCCTTCCCTCTCTGTATCGCTGTGGTTACCTGCTCTGTGCCCAGAGCCAAAAAGAATCCCGACGTTGGAGTTACTGTTCCTTTTATGCCCAGCCCCATACTTCTTTCCTGACGGAGAGGTGACGCACCTGATTTGAGGTGGAGTGCAGACAACCTTCTCATCTAGTGCTGGGCAGTTTATTTGTCCCACAAACAAACCCCAGGAAAGAGAATGCACGGTTGGACGGGTGCACTTGAGATTTTGACCACGCGGTAGCACCGTTAACTGCTGAAAGAGCAGGACTCTCTGCCGTTCTGTGTCCACGTCACGACTGCCCTCACGTCCCCAGTCTGCACCCAGCTCCTCCAGGGTGTGCAGAGGGGCTTCCAGCCCTGGCTCAGCAGGCGTCCACATAAGATCCCCCAGCCAAGAGGGGGGTGTATGCTCACCTGCCACATCGATACCGTGGGTACATTAAAAGCCACCCCCCAACTCTTTCCCCAGGAGTGATTGGGGGAGGCTCTTCAGTCATCTGGCTGTAAACCCCCTCCCCCTCAGGGAGACCAACATCCAGGCATGCCTTGCTCTAACTCCCCAAATCCACTGCCCTCCGAGGAATAAAAGGCGTCTGGGCCACTCCCCCGGCTCTAATCTGCAGATATGCCTGGCTTCCCAGAAGTAGGCTGAGAAAGCCAGCGTTAAGGCACTCCTTCCCACGCCCAGATCCACAAAATCCTCAGAGAAAAGAAGAAAAATAGCCACTTCACTGCAGCAGGAAGTAAATAAACTTGGGGGACACAGGAGGCCAGTTCTCCCGGGGTCAATGGAAGGGAGGGCTAGATGCAACGTATCTGAGGATTTTCCATGTGCACAGCTGAAACAGCCATGTCTCAAGCAGGGATACGTCCCATTTACGGCAGTTCCTCCCCACTTCTCATCCCCAAAAGACAAACTCGGGCCTCTGCCTTCTCCGTGTGTAGCTCCCCACTCCCTTCAGCATGGAGCTGCGAGGCTCTGGGTTTGTGGAGAACCACAGGTGGGAAACCGAGGCTACTAATGGTGACCACAGAGAACAGACCAGCTCGGAGGGGGCGAGGAGGGCCGATGCACAATTTCTACGTTTGAATTTGTTGGGAACTTGGTGGGAGTCACAGGCTTGCAAGCCACAACCCACAAGCTTGCAAGGCACAACCCCAGCTATCCAGGACATGGGCTTCCCAAGATCACAAACCTCCGGGGACGGGGACGGCGCCTGCGCCGGCGAGCGAACGCCGGGCTGCCCCAACGCGAAGCACGGCGCATGCGCCCAGGAGGCGCGTCCGCACGGCTGGTCGGGGAGCGGGCGCAGCAGGAAGCCCGCGGAAAACCACGCGAAACCGGCAACGCTCCCGAGTCTGACCTGGTCGGACTCCGGGGGCCGCGAGGACTACACCGCGCACGAGAGCCGCGCTGCTGCCCGGCCGCCGAGTCCGCGAAAAACTACAGCTCCCGGCATGCCCCGGGAGGCAGCCTGCCCTGCTGCCTGACCCCGAGGGGACGCCGCTTCCGTTCCCCCCCACCTCCCCACGCTGGCGCAGCGGCAGTTCCCGCCGAGCCCCCAGCGCCGCTCCGGGTAGCTCCGGCACGGCGCGGCCCCGCTGCCGCTCCGTGCGTGCAACACGGACCCCGCCGTCCTCCTCGGGGCTTTCCCCGGGACCCGCCGGCCGACTGCGCAGCCCCGCCACGGGGCCCGGTGAGCCCCCACCCCCGCGCGCCCGTTCTCTCAGCCGCCCTGTCAGCGCCCCACCCCTCACCCCCGCGCGCCCGTTCTCTCAGCCGCCCTGTCAGCGCCCCCCCCCCCCGCGCGCACGTTCTCTCAGCCGCCCTGTCAGCGTCCCCCCCCCCATCCCCGCGCGCACGTTCTCTCAGCCGCCCTGTCAGCGTCCCCCCCCCCATCCCCGCGCGCACGTTCTCTCAGCCGCCCTGTCAGCGCCCCGCCCCCCACCCCCGCGCGCACGTTCTCTCAGCCGCCCTGTGAGCCCCCAGGGCTCCCCCCCCCGCCTCGGCACAGGCGGCCCCCACCTCCCCCGGGCCACCCCCGCCTCCGACGTTCGCGCTCCGAGGGGTGCCCGGCCCCGCTCACCTTCTCCCTCGGGGCAGCCGCAGCCCGGTCACTGCTCAGCTCCGCTCCTGCCTGGGCTCCCGGCGGCCCCTCCCCTTGCCAGGGAGGGGGCGTCGCCATCAGCCTCTCACTGCCCGCACCTGCGGCTCCTCCAGCCCCGGCCCGCAGCTGTGGTACCGAAACCCGGAACCAAACCCCTCACCACCAAGGTGAAGTGAAGCAGCAGGCACTGCCTTGACTGAGTGACAGATGTCAAGAGTCATCTGATGTGGAAGAGGTGTTAACTGGGGTCAAAATACAGATTTTAATACCCATCTTATTTTAGTTCTAAGACTTGGCGATTGCCAGGTATCATCTTTTCGATTTCCCCAGGTCCACCCGCGAGCGAGGCCACAAGGGAGATTTCTTCCAGAGAGAGGATAGAGTTATTAAGTCTCAAGACCACGATTTGCTTTTCTCCTTCATGAAGAGGTGAGTGGGTCATATAGCATCACTAGTCACCCAAGCAGTTAAGCCTGAACTTTTCACCTGTCCTTTAATGCTGTCAACTCCAAGCTAAATTTTTCCTGTTATTAAGAGGGGACCAAAGATCATGTGAAGTATTATTATCCTTTCTACAAATACACCCCCATCTTGGAGCTTTAGCTACTAGAGAAGGTCTTGGGAGTTTGGGGTCAGAGGAGCTAGCTGCAAGTACAAACTTTCATACAGCTCTGTTTAGGATGTGTGATGTTTCTCTGGTTGTCTAAACCGGTCTAAATTTCCACAGGTGGTCCCAACTCTGGGTGGCTCTAACAAGGATCCTGGAACTCCAGTAAGTTCTAAACATCGTTTTATATTTTAAACATGATCCCAAGTTCCTTTTTGCACTTGTCTCTACGGTTTTGGCAGCTGACAGCCCCGAGGGGTGCTTGTACAAGTTTCTCCCGAAGGGCGAGTAAATTAATTCTTTTGTCCGTGAGGTGGATGGTTTGGTAACGTTATAATTCACAACGCTATAATTCCTTCTTTCAAATTTAAAAAAAATAATTGCCTTTTAAATCCATCCAATTGAATCTGCTAAAATGATTCTCGTTGTTCTACCTCTTTTCTCAAGTTTTGGTTAAATTCAATGTCAGTATTCTCCACGGAACTAGATTTTCATCTGACTTTGGAATCGGAAAGGCAGGCTGTTACCGAGGTTAAATTCTGTGTCTTTACAAAACTTTGAATCAGTTACAAAACTAGATTATTTTTTTTAATTCAAATTACAAAACCGGTTAATATCAAGATGAATAGTTCAAACAATAATTGTTTCATTTTGTTTATCTCATGTTTAGAACCCCTCAAAAAAACCCACATACACCCTCTAAACACACAAAAAGATTATTGCCCTCGACAATATTCCTAATAGCAACCCCAACATTATAAACTTTACACAACTGTTTTCCCAAATAGATAACGTGAAACTTACTTATAGATTTTCCGTTTTAAAGGGACAGTTTCTTTAGACTTCCAGTTTCTTGTTGGGTGCTTTCTTTATTCTCGAATAATGAAGCCAAGGTTCTTCTCCCAGACCTTTACTGCTACAAGTGTTGTTAAAATGACTCGATACGGTCCTTTCCACTTCTCGGTGATTTTATATATATTCAGTCTCCTGGTCGGAAGGGATGCGCTGCTACGTCCAGTTCTAAGGGTCCAGCTGTGGAGACATACTGACAAAGTTCTTGAAAAGAATTGCTTAAAGAAATCATAACACCTTTTAAAAACATATCTCCAAAGGCACTCAAGATACTCAGAACACAGGACTCTTGATATGGTCTTTCATACAACATTTCCTAAAGACTTGGCTTTTCTTTCTCTTCTGGCTATACTCCGATTCTTAATAGAGCCACGGGTAACGCTTTAACCCATGTGAGGAGGGAGGTTTCCTGACAAATTTTACTCGACAGTTGCTTAAGGATATAGTTCATTCTCTCTCTCTCTCTCTCTGCCCACACACTTGCTTGTGGTCTATGTGGGGTGTGATAGTCTCAATCCATAGATAATACTTGGCTCAACTTGTCTCATAATCTTTGCTATAAAATGAGGGCCATTGTCAGATGACATTCTTACAGGCACCCCATATTTTGGTATTATCTCTTTGAGCAAGACTTTGACTACTTCCCTTGCTTTGTTGGTGCGACAAGGGAAAGCCTTGGGCCACCCAGTAAAGATATCAACTAAAACTAGGACATATCCTTATTTTCAAGGCAATTCTATAAAATCAATTTGCTAATATTCTTCTAAAAAATTTCCTTATTTAATAATCCCAAAGATGATCTTATTACTGGTTCGGGGATAATTTTACATATACATTTCACATCCACTTATAATTGTTTAAACAATCTTTGTCATATTTCGCTTTCTGTTTCCCAGTATACTCTGTGATGTTCAATGGGGCATTTTCTCTTATTATTGTGGGTGGGACTATTATTCGACCTGTCGGTGTTACAGCCTATCCTGTTTCATTTTGTTAGCCTGCAATCTAATAATTAATTCTTCATCTTTTTCATTATAATTTGGAGTTTCTTTAGGCAATTTTATACCTTTCTCTGGAACTAGTGCTAGGATGCCTTTTTCTGCAGCCTCTTCAGCAGCTTTATCAGCCAGTCGGTTACCTGCGTTAGGACCGGTCTTACCTAACGGATGTGCTTTACAGTGCATCATCGTGACTGCTGTTGGTTTTTGAATGCTTTCTAACAATTTCAGTATTTGTTCTGCGTGCTGAACGGCGGTTCCTGGTGCAGATAACAGTCCTCTTTCTCCCCGTATCGCTCCATGTGCACGTACCACTCCAAAAGCATACTTTGAGTCTGTCCAAGTGTTGACTCGCTTTCCTTGACTTAGTTCCAGAGCTCAAGTAAGAGCTATCAATTCAGCCTTTTGGGCAGAGATCATCGAAGGCAAAGTTGGCAACGCAAGTACCTCCTCAGTAGTTATTGTCTATCTCGATAAAACGTTTTCCTTCACAGATGGAACCGCTTCCGTCGGCATATAGTTCCCAATCTGTTTCTTCTAGTGGCACATCTCAGAGATCCAGTCAGCTGGAGTAAACTCTTTCGATTGCCTGCAAGCAGTCACGTTCCAGTTCTCCTTTAACTCGGTCAGTTGTTGAAAACGCAACAGGGTTAACGGCGGTAGTAGTTTTTAGGTAAACATCATCTTGTTCCAGCAACAACACCACTTGGTATTTCAGCATTCTGCTAGGGGATAACCAGTGCCCCCCTTTCCGTTTTAGCACAACAGTTATCATATGGGAAACGTACAGTAATCCTTTCTCCTCAGGCGAACTTACGAGCTTCCTGGATCAGTAGCACAGTTGCAGCGACGGCTCTCGGACGACCAGAGCATCCCAGACTCACGTTATCCAATCGCTTCGAGAAGTAGGCCACAGCTCGCCCACTTGGCCCTAAATATTGGGCCAGGATACCCAGAGCTCTACCTCTTCTTTCACGAGCAGAAAGTTCAAGTGTCTCTTGTGAGATCTGGCAGACGCTAGGGCTGGCACCCCTATTACAGCCTGTTTCAATTCTTGGAAGGTAGCTTTCTCGGCATCGGTCCAATCCGTCGTTTGAGGTTTTGAGCTGCTCCTATAAAGGTCAGGCCAGCAAGCCACAATTTATAATCTACAGGTGACACCACTCGACCATTCCCGGAAATGCTTGTCATTCATTTTTTTAGTCTTAGGTTCGGGGAGACGACACATTGCCTCTTTTCTCTCAGTTCCCAATTGTCTCTGTCCTTTTAGGATTTTAAAACTCAAATTTAAGTTTCTTCTTTCTGGGTTATTTGGGTTTTTTTCTTTTGACACTCGATATCTACTGATTCCCAAAAAGTTCAAAAAGTTAAGAGTTGACTTTGTGCATTGTTCTTCCGTCTCAGCTACCATTAACAGATCGTCCATATATTTCAGCAAGATTTCTTGATTATTTTCTTTCTTCCAAATCTCTAATTCTCGTGCCAATTGATTTCCAAAAATGGTAAGACTATTCTTAAAGCCTTGAGGCAAGACTGTCCACGTATATCGTGTTTTTCTCCCAGTCTCAGGATTTTCCCATTCCAAAGCAAAAACCTCTTGACTATTGGGATCCAAGGGAATACAGAAAAAGGCATCTTTTCGGTCCAACACTGTGAACCATTCTCATTTCTCCGTTAGGGTTGTTAACAAAGTATAAGGATTTGCTACGACCGGATGAATACCTTGTACTATTTGATTTATTGCTCTGAGGAGGTCTTGAACTAATCTATCATCTTTTTCATCAGCCTTTTAAAAGGCAAGATCGGGGTGTTATATCTGGATTCACATTCTATTAACAATTTGTATCTTAAAAATTTTTGTATTACCATTACTAACTCTTTCCGACTTTCCGGTTTTAGGGGGTATTGTTTCATTCTTACCGGATTCGATCCTGGCTTTAAATCAACTCTCACAGGTTCTGCTTTTTGGATTTACCGGGAACTTCCCAGTCCAGACGACTGGAATGACAGCATTACACTTGGACCGGTATAATCTTCTGCTTTCGGTAAACATCCTGTTAACAACAAAGCCGCTGCTTCGATACGTTTAGTTTCTGGAATTAAAATTTTAAGCTCTCCATTTTTAAATTTAATTTCTGCCTCTAAGTTCTCAAATAGACCTCTCCTTAACAGGAGTTTAGGAGAATTTGGCACATACAAAAACTGCCGAGTGACCCATTGCTTTCCTAATTTCATTGTTAAAGATTTAAAGAAGGGTCTAGTTTCTCGTTCGCTTGTTGCACCAACACCACCAATTTCTTCAAAACTTAACTCTCCCTCTGAGGTATTTAAAACTGAAAAGGTGACTCTAGTGTCAACTCAAATTCAATTTTCTGTTCTCCCAGTTTAGCTGTAACCAGAGGTTCTGCTGGGAGACTCCCCTCCGGTCCCCGTCCGATACGTTCACTTAAAAAGAACAAATCTACATATGGCACTTTATTCCATTTACTCTCTCTCCTACAAAACAACAGTAATTGCAATATAGTATTGTAACTCAAAGTTCTGTTTGTTTACCATTTTTCCTGCAGTTCACCCCAACGTGCCAATAAACATCCCAGCGGTGACGTTTCTGGTAACTTTTCATCAGCAGTTCTATTTCCTGCACTCTTATTCTTAAACAATTTTGCTAATGCCATTATACTTATATACATTCAAATACCAAATACCAAACAAATGCAAACGACAGCTGTCCCAAATAATACACAAAGTCCAACCCAGCAATAGCTTTCGCTTATGACTTACGGGCAGACGCCTAGGCTTCCACTGCAGACGGCTACCCTCCAAGCCCCAACCCTGGGAAGCTTTCGCCGCGCCTCACGGGCAGGCTTTCCAAACAAATTCCAAAGAAGCAGCGCCTTACCTTTTTTCCAGGGAACGCTGCGAGGAGCTTTGCGTGTCGAGGGTGACGGTTCTCCCCGAGAATACCTCGGTGCCGGCCGGAGCTCGATCGACACGCCATCTCGTCCAGTCTCACTCGCAAGGTCCCATCTGGGTCGCCAAAACCGTTACCGAAATCCAGAATAAAACTCCTTAACGCCAACGTGAAGTTAAGAAGCAGGCACTTTGTTTATCGCAGCGCTGGGGACACGGGGGATCGCTCCTCCAAAGGCGTGTCCCACTTAGTATCAAAATCCATCAGTTTTTACAGGCTTTTCCCGTCAGGTCATTGTTACCTAAGCTCCTTCCGTAAAAACGCATACTATGCTCGTTCTTAAATTTAACCGTTGTAACGATCGGTCCTGTGATTATATAACCTTACCAATATTCTTATTTAAAAACAATCATTGGTCAGTGACACTTGGCTCTGCTGACTGGCATCGTCGATACTCAAATCGAGATGGGAAGGGTAAGGGGGTTTCCAAGCAGCAAACTGGTGTCCACGACGGTTTCCTTAGTTTCCTGAAACAGAACGTAGGAAAACCAGTAACTTCCTGGTGAGGTTTCTAGGGTTAGCTGTTTCAAACTTTAACAATATTACGGTCCCTAGCGTCACGCATAACACAGCTCCTGAAGTTTCTATGGCTACGTTTCAAACTTAACAATCCTATACGTTACGCTTCACAATTTTACTTCTTAATCAAACCTAACTCTTCTATGTGATTAAATGTTGATTTCTTTACCAGAACATTTGCAACAGCTGGAGCCCAGCAGGAACAGGGGGGGCACGGCCCGACCCCCCCCAGCGCCTCACCTCCTCCTCCTCCCCTGGGCTCCCTCACAGCCCCTCGCCCCGTGCAGAGGGAGCGCAAACGCAGCCCAGAGGGCAAAGGGGCCGGCCGGCCAGCGTCTATTCAGTCAGTCGCGCACCTATCGAGTCCTGCCAGCGAGTCTGCTCCGGGGCTCGGGGCGCCCCCCGGCGCTCCCCCTGCCCCTCGGACACCTCTGATAGCACATTTCCATACGTTCTGTATGGCACGTCTAAATATTTGGGTGGTTTTAATACTTTGTACCAGCTGTGGTTTGCTGCTAGGTGACTATAAAAGTGAGATTTGGTAAATAATGGTTAGAAATCTTATACTAACGCTACAACTGAAACAACAGACAAGAGTATAGCCGAGCAATTAACTAGCAGAGGTAGGTACTCCTAAGTTTTGCAGTTCTTTGCTCTTATGACTAGATGTTCCCCTGTAAGCTAAATGGGAACAATGCTGAAACTGACCACATGTGATTGAAACTGCGTTAAGCTTCAAGATCAAAGAACAAGGACAAGAATAAAGACTTCGAGGACAGCCAGCAAGAACTTCAAATGGGTCGGTGGTCGCAAAAGCAGCCCTTCGTCTCAAATGGATCCTTCCTTGCACGTGATCGGATGTAGGCAGTGCTATGATAATCGGTTGCCATCGTTTTTATGTATATGTATACTCATCTGATTAATAAGCAATTAGTTATTCTATATAACCTGTTTGTGCTAAAGCTGTGGCACGCACACTAGGTGGAACTATCCCCCGTGCATCCAGCGCTGCAGTGAAGAACGCCTGCTTTCTAAAACTCCAAAATGAGTCTTAGGGAGTTTCGTCGACCGGCTTTTCAGTATCAGAGGTACAAGGGAGGAAAGGAAAAAAAAAAAAAGCAAAAAAAAAAAAAAGCAGGGGTGTGGGAAAGAGAGGGGACCAGGGGACGGAGGGGGCAGGGAGGGACCACAACACCGAAGAGGGGAGACGGGGCCCCGAGGGCCCGGGGCTCACCGCAGCTCTTGTTCTTGGCGCTGCCAAGAGACTTTGCCAGTTCAGCCGCTTCTTTCTCCTTCTCTCCTCCCTTCCTCTTCTGTAACTCCAGTCGCTTGGCTGTCCTCCGCATAACGGAACACGCGAGCCCCTCGCAGCTCTTGCGAGATGAGGCCTCCTAGACACGTAGCCTCGCTCGCTCGTTCACTACGTGGCCGTACCGTGCTGCTGGTCACGCATCACCCTGGCGGTCTGACCTGCTGTGGACTACGAGGAGGGATCCTCCCACACCCACAGAGGCAGGGTCCCTCTGGCCTGCAGCGGGAGGCAGCTGCCAGCCAGATGGCCTTCCGTTTCTTCTTCTTTACCTTTCTGCGGCCTCTCCAGCTTCAGCAGCTCCCGTCCACAGCCAGTAAGCGCTCCGCCTGTCCCTCTGCGCTCCCGTGCCGTGAGGAGAGGGAGGCCGGGCAGAGACAGGCCACGCGAGCCTGAGGCTGCTGCAGTCAGCGGCATCTCCGGGGACGAAAGGACAACCCCGCTCACGGCGTGGCCTCTGGCAGAGGGAAAGAGGCAGCAGCGACCGTTATTACCGCAGCTCCACCCTGGCCAGAGCCCCTCCGTCCGCAGGGGCTTCCGCGGACGGACGCCGCTCCTTCCCCGCGCCGCTGCTAACGGCACCCGCCTTAAGGGAGACTCGAGAACACCGGAGGGCCAGCTTGCCGCCCTCACGACAGGGCTCGGGGGCTGCCTGCGGCTGCAGCACAGGCTTCAGGGGAGGGGCTGCAGCTGGGGGCAGCCGCAGGGGCCGAGCGGGGCTGGGGAAAGGCGCCGGGGGAGCTCCGGCGACTCGGGAAGGCGCCCGCTGGCCGCGCCTGGGGGGTGCCCGCCTCCGTCCCCTCTTCCCTTCTGTCGGCTCTCGGGGACCTGCCCGGCGCTGCCCTGGCCCGGCTCGCCTCCGGCGGACCGGGAGCCTGCCGCGGCGGCCGCTTCGCAGCTTCCCGTCCCGCCGGCCCCGGGCGGCCAGCGGGCAGGAGGCACCCGCCGCCGCGGCCGCCGCCGCCCCCGCCGGAGGGGATGGCTCGCCTCACCCGCGGTCCAGGCGCTCGCCCGCTGCCGCCGACAGCCGCGCCCTGCGCGCCGCCACGCTGCTCCCGGGGACCGCGCATGTGTAATATGGAGGAGGGAAAGGAGGGAGGCAGGGCAGGAGATAGGAGAGCAGGGTGCGCAGGGCGAAACAACTCGCGTGGGTTAAAAACTCGTGTGGGTGAAGGGGGTGGGCTGGAGCAGGAGATGGGGGTGTGCATGGCGGAGACACGGACCTAGTGGGGAGGGTAGGTGAGGGTACAAAGGTGCACGGGGGGGTACTAAAACCAGACGTGCTGCTTCACAGAAATACGGTCCCACCTGAATTCAGTAGTAGGCTTTCTTCTGCGCTTAAACACTAATCAGGCATTTAAAAGCTTCAGTAGACTTGCAAACTGAAACCTCTGACAATTTACGTAGTCTTCTAATTTCTGATATCCAGGATATGTGAAAATAACACTCTCAATTCAACAGTTTTCACCGAGAATGATATGTGTTAACCTAAATCACACAAAGTGAATAATATCATGTTAGCCATGTAGCCTTTATTAAGAGGTTGAAATTACCTTCTCGGGATCTTTTAAGCTTCTAAGCGTAAAATAATTAGTGTAGCTTACAGATGTGGAAGAGAAATCTTTTGGTATCATAACCAAAGTAGTCTTCTCCTCTATGAATGGCAACACAATCTGTAATACTGCATCGACACTTCAAAACCCATTCTGTCTCTCCCCTTTTGTCATCCAATGTTGTCTTTTAGATATTTCAAGAAATTCTTTCATGGTCTATCCCATAAAATGAGAAGTAGATTATTACGGAAGAGCTCCACAGATAAAAAGTTAATGCATTAGACTAACTGTGATATAAAAATTACTGGAGATCTATTTATGTGTGATGTTCTGATGAATTATCTAGTTGTTTACAATTGCTAGGACTTCTCTCAGCGGTAAATCACTGGCAATGTGCACGAACACAAGAAACTCTTCACGGGGCACATTCATCCTTTATGCAATTAAATGAAGTTTTTAAATCACAAAAAGATTTGGCTGTTACACAGTCTGTGTAAATTACATGATAGTAACCCAAACCACAAGACCATGTCTCTCCTACTTTGCTCTGTTGCAGAAGAATCTCAGCTTGCAAAACACATCAGTTTTCTGTAACACAGATAACCAGGGTTCACACAGTCAGACTTTTCAGTCAGAAGGCCACAGAAAGAATCATAAAGAGACCGAGTATCTTTTCCTTAAACATCCTGTTTACAGACAGCTATGTTACCTCCAAGTGCTATGAAAGTTACTTTCTCTAAAACTATCTTCCATTTAGTTTTCCTTTTTTTTTTTTTTTTTTCCCTTTTCTTCCCCTGAAAACAATCTTATAGCTTAATCCTTATAGGATTTTTTTTCAAGTTTTGGTTTTTTCTAACGACTATCAACACATGAACACTCTAAATAGTTTCAGGAAGGTCAGTATTTGCTACAGTTGCACTTGATCCAACATCCCACTTTTTTTTCCACCAAGCAAAGGAGTTCAACCAAGTTTCTTTCAAGAGCCATACAGGAGAAAGTACAGATTCTGCTCTGTCTGCTAACAAGCAGGCGAAGGAGCTGCTACCGATTTGAAAACTGTAGAGGCTCTGCTGTGCCCATTTTGAACTGGGGAACAAAAATAGTATTTAGGTCCACTTTTTCTCATTTGCAAAGCAGATCCACTGCCTTGGGAGACTGACCAGAATTACTTGGAACAAACAGTCTTTTTGCCTAGGATCTGTTTGTTAGTTCAGAAAACAGTCACTACGTCCCTGTGATAATATGACACGATTTCATCAAGACATTTCTGTCTCAAGGGGCCCAGCTGTATTTTATTTTCTATTAACACAGCATCTATCCAATTCCGGTCTCTGACTTAAGAGATGAGCAACATGCAATTTCTTCAATGTCTACTTATCACGTGAGGAAGTCAACAAACCTCTTTTCACAGTTACAAGCACTTTTCAAAGATGTGACAGTTCCCTCCGGTCATCAACTGACCCTGAACAAGTTGGAAAATATAAAAGGATCAATAAATGTGAGAAAGACCTTTGGTATGAGGGAACCCAGACAAACCCGTGCAGCAGCTTTCTTCTCTATTGATTGGAAGAGAATGCTGTTTGGCTGCTGCTTCTACGGATAATCCACAAATTATTTGCTATTCTTCTTAGCCAAAGGGCTAAGGCAGTGCCATCAGCAACTTCATAACATACCCTGAAACAAGAAGCAGATATTACAGCTCCAAGTCTGAGGAAACAGCATCAATGATTAAGACAGCTCTAACATGGAAGGCCTGGTAAGTGGCAGTGGTATAAGGCACTAGCAATTTATCAGGGCTCTCTTTCAAATGCTGGCATTTTCTGTGACTTGGATTTTGCCTATTGTTATGAGATCATTACATCACCTATCACACAAGTGTAGCTTTGTTAACTTTCAAAGAAAAGCTGCTAGACAATATACAACACAAAGTTAGACAAGCGAGGGAAGTACACAGGGATTTCACAGGCAATCTGGAATCGGGCACCCGACTTGAATTCCCGGCTTTGAAAACCTCTCTCCAAATGACTTACCATCCTTTCACTAAGATCCAGCAGCAGTTCCCTCCTGTGCCTCATGCTCTTCTTTAGCCAGCCAAAGCCCACGGAGCTGCACTGTAAGCTTGAAGACGAGGATGCCAGCTGCGTGTCCTATTTCTGTCACCTAGTTTTTACGTACCGTTTCTTGCTAATCAAAAGGCCCAGTGATTCCTCCTCACACATCACACTGGAGTTAGTACGTCCAAGCATTATTTCTGCCGCGCTACATTTGCACGGATTAGCTGCTGAACCCTCCAGATGATGTACTGCTTTTCAAGAAGGGTGTAGTATAACTGGCGAGGGTCTACAGTAAGTCCAAGAGGGTGCTCAACGATGTACAGGAGTCTGACTTCAAAGCATAAATTGAAAAACAGCCGCTTAACCTAGAAAGGGCAATACTGAAGAGAAAGAACAATGTTTAAACTCTAAAAGGTAGCTGTAAGGAAGAACTATTGTGTGCATCCACTGCACACAGTTACACGGAATCATGGGGCTTAAATTACAACCTGAAAAACTTAGGGTATGTGGCAATCTTTGCAACAGTAGTAATAATTACAGGAAATGTTTAAGAATAAATTAGGCAAGCATTTGTCAAGAATGGTACAGAAAGTTGATCATTCACCTCTAGAACGAGAGCAACACTAGACTATCTTTAAAAGTTCTTCTTTCCCCACTGCTGTCCCAAGGCCAGGCACCGGCCTGGCCCGGCCCGGCCAATGCCAGGCCCCTGCCCGCCGGCTCGGCCCCTGCCCGCCGGCTCGGCCCGGCCCCTGCCCGGCCAAGGCCAGGCCCCTGCCCGCCGGTTCGGCCCGGCCCCTGCCCGGCCAAGGCCAGGCCCCTGCCCGGCCCGGCCCAGGCCAGGCCCCTGCCCGCCGGCTCGGCCCGGCCCGGCCCGGCCCAGGCCAGGCCCCTGCCCGCCGGCTCGGCCCGGCCCGGCCCAGGCCAGGCCCCTGCCCGCCGGCTCGGCCCGGCCCGGCCCAGGCCCGGCCCCTGCCCGGCCGAGGCCAGGCCCCTGCCCGCCGGCTCGGCCCGGCCCGGCCCAGGCCAGGTCCCTGCCCGGCCCAGGCCAGGCCCCTGCCCGCCGGCTCGGCCCGGCCCGGCCCAGGCCCGGCCCAGGCCAGGTCCCTGCCCGGCCCAGGCCAGGCCCCTGCCCGCCGGCTGGGCCCGGCCCGGCCCAGGCCAGGCCCCTGCCCGCCGGCTCGGCCCGGCCCGGCCCAGGCCCGCCCGAGGCCAGGCCCCTGCCCGCCGGCTCGGCCCGGCCCGGCCCAGGCCCGCCCGAGGCCAGGCCCCTGCCCGCCGGCTCGGCCCGGCCCGGCCAAGGCCCGCCCGAGGCCAGGCCCCTGCCCGCCGGCTCGGCCCGGCCCGGCCAAGGCCCGCCCGAGGCCAGGCCCCTGCCCGCCCGAGGCCAGGCCCCTGCCCGCCGGCTCGGCCCGGCCAAGGCCAGGCCCCTGCCCGCCGGCTCGGCCCGGCCCGGCCAAGGCCCGCCCGAGGCCAGGCCCCTGCCCGCCGGCTCGGCCCGGCCCGGCCAAGGCCCGCCCGAGGCCAGGCCCCTGCCCGCCCGAGGCCAGGCCCCTGCCCGCCGGCTCGGCCCGGCCAAGGCCAGGCCCCTGCCCGCCGGCTCGGCCCGGCCCGGCCAAGGCCCGGCCCCTGCCCGCCGGCTCGGCCCGGCCCGGCCAAGGCCCGGCCCCTGCCCGCCGGCTCGACCCGGCCCCGGCCCGGCCCAGGCCAGGCCCCTGCCCGCCGGCCCGGCCCGGCCCCGGCCCGGCCCAGGCCAGGCCCCTGCCCGCCGGCCCGGCCCGGCCCCGGCCCGGCCCAGGCCAGGCCCCTGCCCGCCGGCCCGGCCCGGCCCCGGCCCGGCCCAGGCCAGGCCCCTGCCCGCCGGCTCGGCCCGGCCCGGCCAAGGCCAGGCCCCTGCCCGCCGGCTCGGCCCGGCCCGGCCAAGGCCAGGCCCCTGCCCGCCGGCCCCCCTCACCCCATCCAGCCGCTCGCCCTCCCTCTCTTCCCGCCGCCTCCGCACACAGCCGCAGCCCGGCGCTGCCCGAGGAAACCCTCACCTGACAGCAGCCGCCACCTCCGCACAGCCCCGCACCCCCGGGGTGAGCTGAGCTGATGGGCTGAGCTCCAATCTCCCCAGAAACCTCTGCCCTGACACCAGAGTCTCTGTAAACAGTTTCTGACCTCTTTTGGCACGTCACAGGATAGTAACCCAAACCACAAGACCATGTCTGTCCTACTTTGCTCTGTTGCAGAAGAATCTCAGCTTGCAAAACACATCAGTTTTCCGTAACACAGATAACCAGGGTTCACACAGTCAGACTTTTCAGTCAGAAGGCCACAGAAAGAATCATAAAGAGACCGAGTATCTTTTCCTTAAACATCCTGTTTACAGACAGCTATGGTACCTCCAAGTGCTATGAAAGTTACTTTCTCTAAAACTATCTTCCATTTAGTTTTCCTTTTTTTTTTTTTCCTTTTCTTCCCCTGAAAACAATCTTATAGCTTAATCCTTATAGGATTTTTTTCAAGTTTTGGTTTTTTCTAACGAGTATCAACACATGAAAACTCTAAATAGTTTCAGGAAGGTCAGTATTTGCTACAGTTGCACTTGATCCAACATCCCACCTTTTTTTTCCAACAAGCAAATGAGTTCAACCAATTTTCATTCAAGAGCCATACAGGAGAAAGTACAGATTCTGCTCTGTCTGCTAACAAGCAGGCGAAGGAGCTGCTACTAATTTGAATACTATACAGGCTCTGCTGTGCCCATTTTGAACTGGGGAACAAAAATAGCCCTTCCTGTTTCAACATTTAGGTCCACTTTTTCTCATTTGCAAAGCAGATCCGCTGCCTTGGGAGACTGACCAGAATTACTTGGAACAAACAGTCTTTTTGCCTAGGATCTGTTTGTTAGTTCAGAAAACAGTCACTACGTCCCTGTGATAATATGACACGATTTCATCACTACATTTCTGTCTCAAGGGGCCCAGCTGTATTTTATTTTCTATTAACACAGCATCTATCCAATTCCGGTCTCTGACTTAAGAGATGAGCAACATGCAATTTCTTCAATGTCTACTTATCACGTGAGGAAGTCAACAAACCTCTTTTCACAGTTACAAGCACTTTTCAAAGATGTGACAGTTCCCTCCGGTCATCAACTGACCCTGAACAAGTTGGAAAATATAAAAGGATCAATAAATGTGAGAAAGACCTTTGGTATGAGGGAACCCAGACAAACCCGTGCAGCAGCTTTCTTCTCTATTGATTGGAAGAGAATGCTGTTTGGCTGCTGCTTCTACGGATAATCCACAAATTATTTGCTATTCTTCTTAGCCAAAGGGCTAAGGCAGTGCCATCAGCAACTTCATAACATACCGTGAAACAAGAAGCAGATATTACAGCTCCAAGTCTGAGGAAACAGCATCAATGATTAAGACAGCTCTAACATGGAAGGCCTGGTAAGTGGCAGTGGTATAAGGCACTAGCAATTTATCAGGGCTCTCTTTCAAATGCTGGCATTTTCTGTGACTTGGATTTTGCCTATTATTATGAGATCATTACATCACCTATCACACAAGTGTAGCTTTGTTAACTTTGAAAGAAAAGCTGCTAGACAATATACAACACAAAGTTAGACAAGCGAGGGAAGTACACAGGGATTTCACAGGCAATCTGGAATCGGGCACCTGACTTGAATTCCTGGCTTTGAAAACCTCTCTCCAAATGACTTACCATCCTTTCACTAAGATCCAGCAGCAGTTCTCTCCTGTGCCTCATGCTCTTCTGTAGTCAGCCAAAGCCCACGGAGCTGCACTACAAGCTTGAAGACCAGGATGCCAGCTGCGTGTCCTATTTCTGTCACCTAGTTTTTACGTACCGTTTCTTGCTAATCAAAAGGCCCAGTGATTCCTCCTCACACATCACACTTGAGTTAGTACGTCCAAGCATTATTTCTGCCGCGCTACATTTGCACGGATTAGCTGCTGAACCCTCCAGATGATGTACTGCTTTTCAAGAAGGGTGTAGTATAACTGGCGAGGGTCTACAGTAAGTCCAAGAGGGTGCTCAACGATGTACAGAAGTCTGACTTCAAAGTATAAATTGAAAAACAGCCGCTTAACCTGGAAAGGGCAATACTGAAGAGAAATAACAATGTTTAAACTCTAAAAGGTAGCTGTAAGGAAGAACTTTTGTGTGCATCCACTGCACACAGTTACACGGAATCATGGGGCTCAAATTACAACCTGAAAAACTTAGGGTATGTGGCAATCTTTGCAACAGTAGTAACAATTACAGGAAATGTTTAAGAATAAATTAGGCAAGCATTTGTCAAGAATGGTACAGAAAGTTGATCATTCACCTCTAGAATGAGAGCAACACTAGACTATCTTCAAAGGTTCTTCTTTCCCCACTGCTGTCCCTCTCCGTATTTCTACCCTCAAACACAAGCATCATCCCCAGCTCTGCACTTACAATTCTATCTGCATATGCACATGTCTAGAGATGCACATTTATTTCTTCGTTACACACAGCTGAAGGAGAGTACTCATAGGTAAGCCAATTTACATAAACAGCTTCTGAAAGTTAAACACCTCGGCTTCTTGCAAAACGTCAGCCCAACAGAACACCGTCAGCCCAACAGAACACCGGGAGCGGTATGTAAATCCTTATGCCAAAATTGCGTTCTCTTAAATCTTATGAAAACCATTTCTAACATAAAGCCTGACCTGACTGGTCTATTTTCTGACACTCCCCTTCTCTGTCATCAGGTACTTATTAGATAGTAAAACAACTGACGGGGTAAACACCATAACTAGCACAATAGCTGACTTCCGTAGCAGTTGCATATCAGGTCTGAAGAAATGTGAGTTTAGTAGGTGTATAGGTAGATACACATTCAGAAATGCACAAGAACTGAAAGGAGTAATCTGTAACTGGTAGACTAAGAACACTGCAATAGCATGCAATGTAAATCAACATGCACCTATAGGGAAGGGAAGTACAGAAACATTCTTCTGGATTAAAAAAAAAAAAAAAATACGCAGCAATGGTAGGAAAAGGTACTTGGAACGTGCCACTTTCAGTCCACTGAAACAATGTCTGCAACAGCAGTAAGAACACTGGCAAACTACCTTCTCTGTTCCACAGGGCCTTGAGACCCATACGCATTGTCTGTTGCCACTTGCTGTTAGGAAACAAAGGCACTGCGATCAGTAGAAGCGTGTAGAACACCGAAAATGAAACTTTTGAGTATGTCACATGCAAGATCCTCATTCTCCGTACAGTCTACAAGGTTACACAATTGTAAAATACTTCGTAAGAATGAGAATCCTGACGTTTGCCTTGGATTAAAAAAGTTTTTAAATTCCGTTTCGAGGTTTTTTTCCCCAAGGGTTTTAGAAATAAAAGCGTCTTGGTAAAGTGATTTTCACACACTGCACAGACACAAGCAGTGTTTCTCCCACTGCGAGAGGAGTATCAAAATACTCTTATCTAATATGTTAGACAAGAGTGACCGAGGTCACAGGAGAATCTGTACTTTCCCACTGATTACAAGGAACGGGCCAGCTGCTTTGTGCCTCCTATGCAGCTGGAGCATGCAGTTGCCTGGTAACTTGTTCCGACCTATTGCATCTTAATCACATATACACGTAGGAATACCAAGCTGACCGCTTAGGTTTATCAGCCAAAACAGTTTACAGCAACGCAATAGTTTAGAGCAATTCAGGAAGTTTAACACTGAATTTAGGTATGTGCTTATATGGTTTGATGAACAGAGCTTCTATAAATGAAAGGGAAACAACAGAAGTTATTTATATGTGATTTCAGAACATACAAAAGGTATAGTCTACAAACCAAGTATCAAGTACTAGCAATATTTACCTGTTCAAAGGGCATCATGTAATGTCTCAGACTCAACAAGCATAAACTGACAGACTGTTATGATTTGAAAATTTTAAAAAAGTTCCAATAGTGTGCCCAAAATGGAGGTGTTTCAGTGTTCAGGCTAGACTCCTTGTCTCCAGTAAATACACATCTTAATTCTAACACAGGATAAAAACC